>NC_134402.1:183539185-183854626 GCF_038048845.1 Mixophyes fleayi | reverse complement strand
AGCAGGAGGATGACCAGCTGCGTCTGCCGGTGGTGGTGCTGGAGGAGGAGAGTCGGCAGGAGGCAGCATAGGCCAGGCAAGAGCCAGAGGCCTTTGGAGATAGTAAGTATTTGCTATAAGTGCTGGACATAATTGGATAAGATTGAGATGTCCATTATCCTTAAAAAAAAACCTGCTTTCACACATGTGGATTTAATGGTAACCTAAATGTCATAGGTTTAAATGGCCCTACACATGTAAATGTCTTTAACCACTCAAACCACAGACAGAGCCATCATAACACATGGCCACGCAGGCCAGGCCAACACAAATGTGCCCGATAGCCTTGTGAACGGGTCAGTATATGAATGGTTGTTTTTTTTTAACTTCAAATGTAAACAAAATTACTGTAACTTCCTGTGAGTGGTTGTGTAGATAATGGGCCACTGTAGTGCTTTGCCTTGGGGCCTATAATGCTGTTAAGACCAGCCTGTCCACAGGCCTCTCCCCGGGCCACACCAGAATGTAGAACATGTATCCAAATGCAACAGCAAAGCCTTATCAACGTCTATTGTGCGGCCAAATGCATTTGTACCTAGAGGCTTAACATTTGAAAGTAATGTAACAGTACACATCTCTAGTAAATCCAGTCTGGTTGACATGTATGTAATGTTTATTTTCTGATTTGTTTCAGCACACATGGAGATAGCTGACAATTGGCCTCCCCCCCACCAACCTTCTTAGCGATGCGGGCAGAAATAGCTGCATCCTTTGGCAAAAAGGAGCAAGACAAAATAATGGAGGAGCTGGAGCAGAAAATGGTCTATTGGGAGACCTTGTATGAATAGTTTGTTTTTTTATCTTAAGTTTATATGTAAATAGTTTGATTAATTCATGTAAATATGTTAATTTTTTTTATTATATGCCAATTTATATACATTTTCGAAAAAACAACCTTGGTGTGTGTTTCTTTATTCATCTAATTCTCCTACATGTGGGTGTAAGGACAAAAGAGATTGTATATAAGAATCCAAAAAGATTAACATTTAAATAAGATGGTTTGTATTGAAGTCCATCATCATTTCGGTAGCAGAAAAGATTGACATTTGCTCTTTGCATGTAATCAAAAATGAACATGTGCCCTCCACGAACAAGCCACCCCTAAAAGAGGTATTACATCTGTAGGCCCTGTGTGCAAGAAACATTCCAAAAAGGTCAAACGCCCTAGCTAGTTACCAATTCCCCCAAATACATATGTCATTGTAGTGATAGTCCAAGGTAACGTTCAAGTATCAGAGCAAAGCCAGTCACACATTGAAGAGAACCTCTAAAGCAGGGGTAAGCAACCTGTGGCTCTCCAGGTGTTGTGAAACTACAAGTCCCTGCATGCTTTGACAGTAGATAACCAGCAGATAGGTGGCAAGGCATGCTGGGATTTGTAGTTTCACAACACCTGGAGAGCCGCAGGTTGCCTACCCCTGCTCTAAAGTGTACCCAGAAGTGGCATCAATGGTGTAAGGCAGAAGTGCAAGCGAGGCAAAGGACCATGGTACTGGAGTGTGGAGAGAGGCCTGTTTGGATAAAGCTGAGTACATGACATAACGTGTACGCCGTGGATCCAGATGAAAGTCTATTTGCTGACAATGTTGCATTTAACTCCAAGGAAGCTGTCACCTACAACACCCCCCCCCCTCTTTGTTCATTCAGAATACTCAATGTCAGCATGCACCTAATAATGTGCATGTGAAGTGTAGGCCGTGAGGCTTCTTGGATTTTCCCTCCAAATAAAGATTTACTTTCAATAGAGGATAAATCAAAGGGCATATTTTACAATACGGTTGAGCGTGTATAACAAATCCCAAACCCAAAATGAAACCATTGTGTCACATTCCTGCATTTCTTGTTAGGATAATGATTCCAGTCCACACATTAGTTATGGGTATGCAGAGCCGTAACTTAGAATTCTAGTGCCCTGGGCGAGAAAGACAAATGCCGCTTACGCTTCTTTGACAGCGCCGCGGCTGCTGTACATCTCCCCGTCGGCGAAATGGAGCTGCTGCGCATGCGCGGTCGCAGCAGCTCCTCCCTTTCATATCTTCCGGCATCACTGGCTGGATTACCTGGAGCACAGTAGGACTTGCACTTATTTTACAATTTAATATTTCATATATTATCTTTAGATCCTGCCACAATCAATCTTCTGTAGTGTTTTTATTATTAGACAAAAGACTCCATTTCTGGTGAGCCTGCAGGGTATGCAGAGTTGTGTGATTATATATATTGTATTATAGGATTAAAAAAAGTAGAGGATTCCTCTAAATATAAATGTATTGAAACGTAGAAAGATTAGAATATATATTGTTTTTTGGGGGGACCAGCAGAGTGCTGACCCTGATAAAAAGCCATCTTTAAATAGAGATTTCACTAAATGACCCTTCCAAAATATAAATGTTTTGAAAAATAGAAAAGGTTAGAATATATAGCATTTTGGGGGGTTGTGCTGCTGCATGCTGAGTCTCACAAACTGCCTTCTTTAAATATAGATTTCACTGAATGATCCTTACAAAATATAAATGTATTGGAAAATATAAAAGATTAGAATATAATAATATATAGCCTTTTTTTGGGGGTGTGCAATTGCTGCAGAATCTCACACACAAACATCCAGTTTTATTCTAACTTATTTCATTTGTCACTGGGCGGGCTCGGTTCCCCAAGATTCGAATCCTACCGAATTTAGGGTATCCAAGTATCGAGCCGAGCACGCTTGGTACTCTCCCGCCCGTTCGGTTTCGAAATCGAGGCAAAACGTCATCGTGACGTATTCGTTTTTCTGAGCTCGGATCTCGCGAGATTTGAAAAGCATAAATACCAGCCTCCACAGCAATCCATCGCCATTTGACAGAGGGAGAAAGCAGGTTTAGGTCACACTGGCTATATCAGCACAGGGACAGTGATTGATTGTATTCAATACCATTGAAAACTTAATACCAGTTGTTACAGCAGTAAGAGGAGAAGAGAGGAGGGTTTCTGTCCAGTTTCTGGCACTCCAAGTGCTGTAGGGGTGTCCCCCATTCTTTGCAGAAATTTATCTGGCTGTCAAAAAGTACTATTTTGCAGCACTGTAAAAAAATATATTTAGCACTTCCATTGGCTTTTGGGGTGTCCCCCATTCTTTTGCAGAAATTTATCGGGCTGTGAAAAAAGTACTATTTTGCAGCAGTGTAAATAAAATATATTTAGCACTCCCATTTGTTTTTGGGGTGTCCCCCATTCTTTTGCAGAAATTTATCTGGCTGAAAGTTCTTCCAAAAAAAATACCAGCACTCCATCATCAGCTAAGACCCTCCGGTCACCGACATCCCGACGGCTACAAAATACACCCACCACACCATCCTCATCAATATCCTCAGTAGCGCTCGGAGTTAGCCCTGCATCCCACTTATTAAGGCTGGATGACTCCTGCACTATTATTGATTCCTCTGAAGAAAGCGTTAGTCCCACTGCTGCTGCTGTTGCTGTTGCTGGGGGTGAATTGTCAGCCCAGAGGCAGGTCAAGAAAATGAGCAGTCCTACATTTCAGCAATTAACTGTGAAACAATCATTTGCTAGGGGAAGCAAATATGACAGCAGTCACCCAGTCGCCAAGCGAATAACAGACGCCATGGCTGCCATGTTAGTGTTAGATCTGCGTCCAATCTCCACAATAAACGCAGCTGGTTTTTCTCAGTTAATTGAGGTTTTGTGTCCGCGTTACAGAATTCCATCGCGACACCATTTTTCCCATAAATCTATTCCACAACTATACCAAACAGTTTGTAAAAATGTAGAGATTGCGCTGAAAAATGCCATTCTGCCCACTGTCATCATCATCATTTATTTCATGTCACCATGTCATCATCATCATTTATCACTGTCCACTTAACCACAGATATGTGGACAAGTGGAAGTGGCCAAACCAAAGACTATATGACTGTGACAGCCCACTGGGTTGGTCATTCACCTTCACCAGCAGGAACAGCAGCAGCATGTACACCACTACATAACATTTGTCACAGGCAGGCCACTCTTTGTATCATCGGCTTCACTAACAGGCATACAGCTGACAATTTGTTACGCAAACTAAGAGATGTGATTGATACATGAATTATACCACTTGGACTCTCCCCAGGATATGTCATTTATGATAATGCCAACAATATAGTGCGAGCATTACAGCTGGGTGATTTCCGCACATTCCCTGTTTTATTCACACCATCAACTTGGTGGTGCAGAGCTTCCTATGAAATAACCATGAGGTGCAGGAGATGCTTTCGATGGCCCATAAAATTTCAGGCCATTTCAGGCATTCAGCCACAGTATGTAGGAGATTACAGCCGCTCCAAGAGCAGTTTAACTTGCCCTGCCACCAACTTAAGCAAGAGGTGGTAACTAGGTGGAATTCCACCCTGTACATGCTGCAGAGGATGGAGGAACAGCGCAAAGCCATACAAGCGTATTGAACAAGCCATGACATTGGGAAAGGAGGGGGATGTATTTCACTCTTGCACAGTGGGGAATCCTTTCAGTGCTGTGCAAGGTGCTGAAACAATTTGAAGTTGTGACGTGTGAAGTGAGTGCAGACTCTTCTAGTTTGAGCCAAGTCATTCCTTAAATTAGACTATTGGAAAAGCAGCTTGAGAAACTGAGGGAGGAGATGAAAGCAAGCAATTCAGCAAAGTATGTTGGCCTTGTCGATCAAGTACTTCATTCGCTTCACAATGATCCTCGAGTTATTAAGATCTTGAACTCGGATCAGTACATTTTGGCCACTGTGCTTGATCTAAGGTTTAAAACCTTTATTGAGTCTTTACTTGTAAATGAGCAAGATGTGAACTTTTGCAAGGAGCTATTGCTCAGCAAGTTGGCCGCTGAACTGGGCCTCAGCTTGACGTCGTGTCCTCCTTCACTTTCTCAAGCTGCTGCTTCTCGTAAAAAATTACATTTCCCAAAAAGAAGCAGGATAAGAAGCAGGGGGCAGACCAGAACAATTTAACATCTGGGCTGGTTTGAAGGATTTTTCTAAAAAATGTGTCACCTTGCCCATAACTCCATCCAATAGGAGTATAACCATGCAAAGGATGGTGGAGGATTATTTTCAAGAGGTAGTTGATATGGAAATTTCAGACAGTCCCTTTCCTTACTGGGAGGAAAAGCAGGCCATTTGGAAACCCATGTACAAACTTGCTTTTCAATACCTAAGCTGCCCACCCTCAAGTGTGTACTCTGAACGAGTATTCAGTACAGCCGGGAACTTAGTCATTGATCGCCGTAGAAGGTTACTTCCAAAAATGTGGAGAAAATGATGTTTATAAAAATGAACTACATCTTCCACGAGGAAGGCCTTCACCATCCAAGACATCCAAGCACTGACTGTTCTCTAATGGCGGATTCAAGCGGCGATGAATTGATAGTCTGTGATTATGACATACACTCTGATGAGGGTGAGAATGAAGCTCCAGATGATGACGATAACATCTTTTTAAAACTTTCTATTTAAGTCTAGGGTGCAATCTACCCCCAAAGAGGAAAGGGACTTAGGGCATTTCCATATCACGTATCATCTTGAAAGGTTGCTGTTTTGGCAATTTCTCATTATGGGTAGGGTGTCATACACAGACTGACCCCAAACTGCCTTTGTCCATTTCAAATAATATTGTACAGTCTATAACGGCTGATTTTTTTTGTATTTTCTACAAGTGGAGGGGGGCCTATAGAGACAGAAACCAAACTGCCTTTGTCCATTTCTTTACATATTTAACTATAAGTGTAGGGTGTAATATACACCCAAAGACGATGTCTGCATTGCCAATATGCATAGATGGAGAGGAAGACAATCTGGTTTGTGTGTAGAATTAATGAAGGCCTACCAGGAATTAAACTGTTTTTTTGATAATTTATTAGCTTTACAATTACATTACTTATCCAAGAAACAGGTGGAGCACTAAATTTGGTTATTTTAGGCCCAGAAACATTGATTTTCCAACAAAATAGCAAAACAAAACCAAACAAAAACAAAACCAAAACCAAAACACGCAATGGCGGTTTTGCAAAACCAAAACACGAAGGTAATCCAGATCCAAAAACAAAAACAAAACCAAAACACGGGGGTCATTGAGCATCTTTAGTTTATATTGTCTGTGATAGTCTACAAACCAAACCATTTCATACTTTCCTAATTGTGGGAGAAAATATAATTTTAATAATGTATTTGATTTTCAGTAAAGATACGGTTAGATAAATTTATTAAGCTGGTTTACAAATCTTTTTATAAGGAAAGATGAATGAAGAAAACAAAATGGCACAGGAATCAGTCTATATGACGATTAATCCTACTTTCAGTTTTCAGAGGAAAACAGGAAATGTGACTCATGGCTTAGATAAGCTCTGTGTATGACTCAGCTATCAATGTCACATCTTGTTTCTGTTTTCAAATGGATATTAGGACCATTTAATGCTATTTGAGATGTCGTAGGCATATATAGTATAAAGATTTATGTGCTTTAGATCTTGCATATTATACTGCCCTTGTTCTTTCTCAGGACCCTGGGGGATTAGTTATTAACAAACCCAGGAATTAGTGTCAAAAGTATTAGGATGTCAGTAGTCTTTATACATTAATTACAACTGCACTTTTTTACTCTTACGCAATTATTAATTAAAGAAAACATAAATATGGTTGTAATTTAACCAAACCACACTGAAACAGATTTCTAACCAGCAGGAAATGTATGGCTAAAATGTATGACACATGAAAAAGAGATTGAGGACCAAACAAAAGACAAACATAACATATTTTTGAGCTATCTGTTTTTTTTTCACTTAATGTGTAGAAAATTCTGACCTCAACAAAAATCTCTCATTCTCATTGACACTAATCAATGAATGAAAAAGAACAGCTTATTGTGTCTTAGCAACCAATAAAAGATACTGAAAATTGTCCCCTCAAGAACATAATCTGGAGCTCCTTACCCACGCAATATCTGCATAGAAAACCTAAACATTTCTAAATTTGCTTGCACCCTGGGCTGATTTTCTCTGTGCATAATATATCATACTTGCCAACTCTACCGGAATGTCTGGGAGAGTTGGCAGCCTCCTGGGAAAGTATGAAGTGGGCAGAATTAAAGCCAAAATGCTGCGATTCCCTGAGAATCGCGGCATTTGGCCCCACCCCCACTTTAAAATGACGCAAATAATGCAATTTTCTGAGCCCCGCCCCTGCATGCCCACCTTCCCCCAGCAGGTCTCAGACGTCGATTGCCATAAGTTGGCAAGTATGAAATATATACTACTTGTAGCATACTGTCTGCTTTTTCTTCTTTATCTCTGTGTGCCCATTTGGATGTAGGACTGCTCCTGTGCTGCACAGAGCTGGATTTAGACCTCATGGGGCCCTAGGCAAGATACTGGTTTGGGGCCCGCTTACGTGAAGCAATCCATAGCACTACTTAATGAATTACCCAGAGCTAATAGTTACCCACTTTAAATGCAAATAACTGCTATGTAATAGTGATGCAAAAGTATTATTTAAATATCTGTAAGCCAAGCATAAAGTTTGACTAAGAGATAACATTATGAGCGTGAATAATTGTGACTAAATTAGAATGGTTTTATGTATGTAATTCAGATACAATCACATTTACCATGTGAGGAGTGTATATATCCCTGATGTCCAGTCATCAACAAACATAACAGAAGTGTGTCTTTGAGATGTGTTATGATTGCATGTAGAGCAAATATACCTATATAGCATCTGTGGGGAAGAACAGACACACACAATGCTCTTACCTTTGTCACGACAGGGCCACTTACTATTTGTAAGGACTTCTCAACACAGCTCCCACACTGTTTTAGTCTAGGAACAAACCACAACACTGTGGCAAATGGGGACCACAGCACTGACCTGATTTCATCTCAATTGAGGAGCTTGGCCCTAGCCGTAAGCTGCCTATTGGCTTGGTGCAGTTTGTCCACCATAAGCTGCACCAGAACCAGAACCAGAACCCTTATACAAACTTAACAATTCATTTTCATATGAATGTAAACATAATTTACTACTGTGTGCAGGGCCGGATTAACCCGAGGTCTAACTGGGCTATAGCCCAGGGGCCTCGGGTATCCAGGGGGCCCTTCAAACTCCTCAGCAGCATTATTGATTGGTCGGGGCAGGGGCGCCCCCGGCCTGATCGATGCTGCTGAGTACTGTCACTGTAGTCCTCCGTCCCGGCGCGCTGTAGTCTGCTTACTGAGGATATCTCGCGAGAGTTCATGAACTCTCGCGAGATCTCCTCAGTAAGGAGCTTACAGCGCGCCGGGACGGAGGACTGCACTGACAGGTAAGTGCTTGGGGGGGTCCTCGCGGGGGGTGGGGGGCGGCGGACGGCTCACATTGGGGGCCTCGCGGGGAATGGAGGGCCCCTTAGCCCAGGGGCCTCCATTCCCTTAATCCGGCCCTGACTGTGTGTAACTCACACTACCAGAGAAGACATGCTCACCCCATTATTTCTCACTGTTTAAAGACTGAAGAGTGGACATTATTACAATAGGAGATTTTTCAACAATCTTTTATAATGATTACGTTTCATTAGTCACGCTTGCTGATGAAAAGAAAGGCTATTTCACTCCCTGCTGGTTACCATTATTGGTCCAACTCTGCGCAGTCTACCTCGATCCACCGTAGGATGTCACTTCATTCCTTGCATGCCCAGTCCAAGCACACTGAGTCTATGCAAGGTCTCACAGCTCCCTCCTACAAAAAATGTATTTTGGCAAATTAGTTGGAGAAGTATAGAAGAGGAAAAAAATGTCCCCACTGTTACGAGCCACGGCCGCGACTGTCTCACCTGTGTCCAGACCGTCGCTATGACGACCGGGACGTCACTTCCAGGGCTAGCCCAACTGTTGCCTTAGCAACGATCGGATGCTAATCAGTTCAGCGCCGCGTCCCGGCACTGCGGGGCAACCGGGCGCGTGCGCAGTATTTCAAACAAGCCTGTGGGCTGATTATAAATTTATTTATTAATTAGGCATAGGCTGAGGGCAATTTTAGAGCTAGGCTCTGATTGGTCACATTTAGTATTTAAGGCAGGGAGGGCTTAGCCTCCCTGCCGGTTATAGCTTCCAGTTTTCTGCCTGCTACCTGTTCTGTGCTGTTGGTGTATACCCTTTTTGGATTGTCTTTGCCGTGTATGACCCCTGCCTGTACCTTGGATTTTCCTCTTTGCCTGTGACCCTGATTAATCTTGCTTGTGCCTTGGACCCCGCTATATTGCTCGTGACCCCGACCTTTGGCGTGTTTCCCATTTATTCCTGCTTGCAAGTGACCCCTGACCTTGGCTTTCGTTTGACTATTCGCTGCCTTCTACGCTGCCTCCTGGCCTGCCGCTATGGTTTAGTATCACAAACTCACACTACATCTGGAGATAAGTCCTGGGGACATTTGAGTACCTGTGAGCGTATAAAGCTCTATGGGAAAGGCGGCTGCTAAAGATGAAGACCTCCGTCTACTAGTTCTGTGAGTTTGTGTACTGACTGTCAGCGTAACACCCACTTTCATCACGCTGTGCCCTACTTTATCATTACTTTTAACACTTTTGCTCCTCCTTCACACTGTTTCCCGTTTAGTACACTGTACCCCTTCATCATCACACTGTGCCCTCCATATTTTTGCTCCTCTTGTTTATTCCCCATCACATTGTGCCCTCCATATTTTGATTCCCCTTGTTTATTTCTCCTCACATTGCCCTCCATGCTTTTGTTACACATGTTTCCACTTATTTCCTTCACCCTCTGTGCCTTCTGTGCTATTTCTCTCACCCTATTTGCCTCCGTTATTTAACTTGCCTTTCCATTGCCTTTTTCTCTTCTTTTTTCTTCTTTTCTGCTCTGTTCTTCTTGTCTTGCTTTCTTCTTTCTTCTGTGTCGCATTGCCGTTGCTCCTCTTTGCTCCAGCAGTGCTCCTCGCAGAATCCACACTGAAAATGACGTCAGACATCACGTGCGACATTCAGTGGGAGAGAGGAGGAGAGGAGACTGCCGGGAGCTGCCACGCGGTCAGGTGATTTTTTTTTTTTTCTTAAATCAATTTCCAACCGCAATTTTGTTAACTATGCCGGTGGTCAGATGGGGATGGCAGGTGGAGGGGAGCACACCTTTGCCTTCCCTACCCCGCTCACCATCGGCTCTGGGGGGTCCTCTGGGGACCGCTGCCTAGGTTTCCTAGCGGTAAATCCGGCCCTGGTGTTGCATATCCCTAATCAAGTGTGCCTCTTAAGATGTAATTGCTTCAATCTAAGACCTTTCACGTGACATGTGTGCACACTGTCAGGCAGAGCTCACCGAAGTGAGCTTATCTTTACTATAACCTCTGCACATTTTCCAGACCGTCGCTTTGACGACCGGGACGTCACTTCCAGGGCTAGCCCAACTGTTGCCTTAGCAACGATCGGATGCTAATCAGTTCAGCGCCGCGTCCCGGCACTGTGGGGCAACAGGGCTCGTGCGCAGTATTTCAAACAAGCCTGTGGGCTGATTATTAATTTATTTATTAATTAGGCATAGGCTGAGGGCAATTTTAGAGCTAGGCTCTGATTGGTCACATTTAGCATTTAAGGCAGGGAGGGCTTAGCCTCCCTGCCGGTTATAGCTTCCAGTTTTCTGCCTGCTACCTGTTCTGTGCTGTTGGTGTATACCCTTTTTGGATTGTCTTTGCCATGTATGACCCCTGCCTGTACCTTGGATTTTCCTCTTTGCCTGTGACCCTGATTAATCTTGCTTGTGCCTTGGACCCCGCTATATTGCTCGTGACCCCGACCTTTGGCGTGTTTCCCATTTATTCCTGCTTGCAAGTGACCCCTGACCTTGGCTTTCGTTTGACTATTCGCTGCCTTCTACGCTGCCTCCTGGCCTGCCGCTACGGTTTAGTATCACAAACTCACACTACATCTGGAGATAAGTCCTGGGGGCATCTGAGTACCTGTGAGCGTATAAAGCTCTATGGGAAAGGCGGCTGCTAAAGATGAAGACCTCCGCCTACTAGTTCTGTGAGTTTGTGTACTGACTGTCAGCGTAACACCCACTTTCATCACGCTGTGCCCTACTTTATCATTACTTTTAACACTTTTGCTCCTCCTTCACACTGTTTCCCGTTTAGTACACTGTACCCCTTCATCATCACACTGTGCCCTCCATATTTTTGCTCCTCTTGTTTATTCCCCATCACATTGTGCCCTCCATATTTTGATTCCCCTTGTTTATTTCTCCTCACATTGCCCTCCATGCTTTTGTTACACATGTTTCCACTTATTTCCTTCACGCTCTGTGCCTTCTGTGCTATTTCTCTCACCCTATTTGCCTCCGTTATTTAACTTGCCTTTCCATTGCCTTTTTCTCTTCTTCTTTCTTCTTTTCTGTTCTGTTCTTCTTGTCTTGCTTTCTTCTTTCTTCTGTGTCGCATTGCCGTTGCTCCTCTTTGCTCCAGCAGTGCTCCTCGCAGAATCCACACTGAAAATGACGTCAGACGTCACGTGCGACATTCAGTGGGAGAGAGGAGGAGAGGAGACTGCCGGGAGCTGCCACGCGGTCAGGTGATTTTTTTTTTTTTTCTTAAATCAATTTCCAACCGCAATTTTGTTAACTATGCTGGTGGTCAGATGGGGATGGCAGGTGGAGTGGAGCACACCTTTGCCTTCCCTACCCCGCTCACCATCGGCTCTGGGGGGGTCCTCTGGGGACCGCTGCCTAGGTTTCCTAGCGGTAAATCCGGCCCTGGTGTTGCATATCCCTAATCAAGTGTGCCTCTTAAGATGTAATTGCTTCTAGCTAAGACCTTTCACATGACATGTGTGCACACTGTCAGGCAGAGCTTACCAAAGTGAGCTTATCTTTACTATAACCTCCGCACATTTTCACTTCTCCATTGTCTGACCAAGATGTTTCTTTGCCTTAATGTTTTCCAGTTAATGCTGTGTCTAATGTGTGATTATTTGGTGTTCACCTTGCTTTTCCTGACCGTCTGCCCTTTTTTATGGATGGTACTCTGTTTTGTAATTTGGTACCTTGTTCTCAGTAACTGCATTTTAATGGTGTTTCAAGCATATAGGTCAGTGTAGGACCTGCATAAAGTAAGGTGCCCTTGATGCTGGGTAGCAGGCTTAAATATTTTGATAAAATATGAACCTCATGTTTTAATTTTGCTAGATACACACAATATGCAGTGTTAAGAATGCACAACAATTGTCTTTTTGTGTCTAGGTAAACTGTATTTCTTTCTGTAGGCACATTTGTTCACTTTCAGGCTTAGCCTGTGGCAGCATTTAATTTCAGGATTAGCCTGTACCTTCATTTTAAGTATAGGATTAGCCTGTGGTCACAGTTATGAGGTACCCTGTCATTTTGAGACCTGGTCCGGTCTGCCCCCATTCCATTGTATCCAGGAGGCCATTGTGTGGTGGTCCCTTTTACTGTACTTTATTGTATTGTATTCTTTTGAAGTATTTTCCTTTCCAGGATCTAGAAGTCACTAGTGCTAGGAGTTTACAGTTGCACAGCATCTGCTCACATAGTTTTGTTGTTAGGGCCAGGGTGCTGTTTTGTGTTATTGTAGCTAGCAATAGTGTGCGAAGTACATATTAGCCAGCATTGTGGGTGCATTATCATCCCTTTTTCTAGACGTCGATCACGGGAGTGCAGGTGACCATCAAGAGGAGGCGGCCATTATATGGTCAGTATCCTCTTTCTGTTTCATCTCTCTCTCTTGGTCTGGGGCCCTCACAAGTACATCGGTGAGTAGAATATTCAGGCAGGATACTTCCCTGTCCCAAAATATCTGTTGTCCCACACCCAGGCACAGATCAAATTGAGGTGTCGGCAATAAGAATAGAGTACAGTGTCTCTACTTCTGGCCTTCACCTTGTACACCCTCTTCCTTCCACTCTGCATCCATGCCCTTCAGTAATTTGTTGTGGTTTCTTCCTAGACTAAAACAGTGTGGGAGCTGTGTTGAGAAGTCCATACAAATAGTAAATGGCCCTGTCGTGACAAAGGTAAGAGCATTGTGTGTGTCTGTTCTTCCCCACAGATGCTATATAGGTATATTTGCTCTACAAGCAATCATAACACATCTCAAAGACACACTTCTGTTATGTTTGTTGATGACTGGACATCAGAGATATATACACTCCTCACATGGTAAATGTGATTGTATCTGAATTACATACATAAAACCATTCTAATTTTGTCACAATTATTCACGCTCATAATGTTATCTCTTAGTCAAACTTTATGCTTGGCTTACAGATATTTAAATAATACTTTTGCATCACTATTACATAGCAGTTATTTGCATTTAAAGTGGGCGACTGTTAGCTCTGGGTAATTCATTATTCTAAACCCCTGCTTGAAGACTTCTCTAGGATCCGAGAATTCTCTAGAATGTTGGTTTATGTTTCTTAATTTAAGACACTGGAAATTATAAATATAAATACATGCTTACATTTGCTAATTTTCTTACGCAGCTTTGCCAGGAGGATGAGCTGCCTCTGCCTCAATCAACTCTGTCTCCTTTCTAACTAAATTATGGATTGTTTGCAGCCCAACTGAGCCAGTGGATATAGATTTGTTCACCACCCGGTGGGCCATATATTTTTCATAAATTAGAGTTAATTAACTAGCTGTCTTTTGTTTCAGTGCAAGCTTCCTCTTTGGTGAAGTTTGCAGCCCGCATGATTGCAACTCACTGAAGTTTTTCAGCATTCTTACTCTAATTGGCTGTCTGAGGAGACGTGGACTATCCTTGTTAATGTACGCACGCTGATAAGAGATGCACACCAGCTTAAGTAAAATGGCATCCAAGCAAATATTCCAATTATTGATTATATTAGCTATTGTTGCATGTGCCAAAAACTAACTTCCACAAACATAGGTATTACTGCACTTTATAAGGCAGCATATTTAAATGCTTGACCTTTTTTTTAACTATAAAAAGTAATTCAACAAATGCCAAATTTAACAGAAATGTCTCAACCGTTGAAAGAGGCACCTGGCCCCAGCCATGTTCCTACAAAGCACCCCAAGCCCAATTTTGGCTTAAAAGAATTCAGGTTTTGGTGCAGCTTATGGTGGACAAACTGCACCAAGCGAACAGGCAGCTTACGGCTAGTGCCAAGCTCCACAATTGAGAGGAAATCCCTAAGCAGGTCAATGCTTTGATCCCCATCCGCCACAGTGGTATGGAGTTAAGGAGAGAGGTGAGTAAATTAACACCCATACCATCCCCAACTTTTAAGTCAAACAGATGCTATGTAATTCTGATGCCTAATTATTCTTTCACAATTTCAGTTCCTATGTAACAGGTTTCAGAGGTCTGATGTCATGTAGGGAAATGCAAATATTTGTCTTTAATTTTTTGTTTTAGGTAATAAAAGTGTCCCTTCTTAGTAGTTTCACAGGTATATAGTATTAAGTCATCCGTGTTTGAACATATTAGAAGCATATAAAATCTCTCACTCTCTTTCTCCCCCCCCCCCCACACCAGCACCCTACTGTGCAGCCAACAACCTCTTCCTCACAATCTTCCTCTCCATGAGGCTCACCCCCTCTTGCTAGGGAAGAACCTTCTACTGTTCCTTCTGTCAACTCTGAAATACAAAACATCCTGAAATACCTTAAAACCCTACCAACTAAACAGGATACGTCAAGAGCTAGCAGTAATCAAAGGTGACATTTCCCAACTTACAACTCGCAAACAAGAGGAAGTGAAAGAAATCTCAGGTGATCTAATTTATAATCTCAGGAATATCATCTCTTTCCAGGCCTTTGAATTACGCTCTTTAAAAGACAGAATGGATGACTTAGATAACAGAGGCCGTCGCAATAACATACGTATCAGAGGTCTACCCGAGGAAATTCCCCAAACAGGTTTATTTAATACCTTAACCGAGATTTACAACAAAATACTAGGTCAAAACCCTGACTCTCAAATCACTATTGATAGAGCCCACAGAACGCTAAGACCGAGAAGCTTACCATCAGAAAAACCTTGGGATGTAATATGCATACTCCATTACTATAGCCAAAAAGAAGATATCCTGAGAAAAATATGTCAACTAGGTGAAACAAACTTCAACAGAAATACCATTCAAATCTTCCAAGATTTATCCTGGCAAACCCTACAACAACACAGGGCTCTAAAACCACTAACAGATGAATTACAAAAACGCAATCTAAAATACCGTTGGGACTTCCCTTTTCATCTTCAAGTAATAAAGGAAGGGAAGCCAATTATATTTAGATCATTACCTGATTTGGGTGAATTCTGCAACTCACTGAATCTACCAACAATTACACTACCTGGTTAGACAGACTCCCTATCCCAATTAAAATCCATACAAATTCCATCTAAATAAACACAATGGCAGAAAATTCACTGACAAGGACGAAAGTTGAGAAAAGAGAAAAGCCCATGCCTTCCTGATGACCCATGACTTTTTCTTAAGTAATAAAATCTATTTTTTTACCAATAGGGGTGAGATCTACCCATCTAAATTAATTCTATTTTTCTCATTACTTTATATTTTTCACAATGTAATAATAATTTCACTTTCACATCTATAGTGTTTAAATAATTTGGGAAACTCACCCCTGTTATTTATTTATTTATCTATTTATAAGAAAAAATATATATATTTATCTACATAGTCTAACATACCAATTCAGGTTTATTTAATGCTTAATTATCTTAATATACTTAAAAATGTTACTCTATGTTAATGATTTATTTTATTGATTTATTTTTCACTGTTTGTTAATCAATTAACAGTTTACACCACTTTTTGGGAGGGTTTATTGGGGTTTTTTTTATCACTGTCCCCCAATGACCAACCGTATGTACATACAGATTCCTTTTATATTTTTTCTAGATACAGTCGATGTTTTCTCACTGTATCTTGAAAAAGGTTACTTAAACTGTTTACATGTTTTAGTATGCTTAACTTTTCTTTTTACCCTCTTATGCATTCCTTTTTGTTTGCTCTCTTTCCATTATCCTCAGCCACCTAAAAAGGACCACCCACTCTTCCCACACTCTGGATACCATTATATAAATGGAAAATAACACCTTTCCTTGATACAAAATAAACTCCATTTTAAATAAAATAAAAATATGTTCTATAAACGCTAATGGATTAAATACCCCTGAGAAACGCTCAAAAGCTCTTTGAGCACTTAAGAAAGACAAAGTAGATTTTGCACTTATTCAGGAAACATACTTTAAACATGGTCCTTACTCTCCTTCCCTACAATGTGCCAATTACCCTAATGTCTTTCATAGTAAGAACTTTGAAGGGAAAGCAAAAGGAGTTGCTATTCTGTTTGCTAGATATCTACCTCTGTCAAATATTACTACACATAGACTGGAAATTGGTAGAGGTCTCTTAGTAAAATGTAAAATTTTTAATCAACAATTCACAATTGTTAACCTTTACGCTCCGAACCATGGTCAACCTGCCCATTATACTCGAATGCTAGAACGTGCGGAATCCATTATTGAAAGCATCACCATTATAGGAGGTTACTTGAACTGGACCTTGGACCTCAGGTAAGGCGCACTTTTCACATACACCTATTGGTTGATGCATGGAGACTCCTGCATCCTTCTGGCCAAGACTTACTTTCTTTTCATATCCCCATAATATATACACACAAATAGACTACATTTTCCTTACACATAGACACTTAGATCTCTTATTAGAGACAGGAATAGGCTCGGCAACCTGGTCTGATCATGCCCCGACCTTTTCTATTATTCAACTACCCAGACCGGTGTCGCAACAATGGACTTGGAGACTCAATGAAAACCTACTTCAGAACTCTTATTGTAAGACACAATTAGCTGTCTGAGGAGACGTGGACTATCCTTGTTAATGTACGCACGCTGATAAGGGATACACAATCCTCTATTGAGAATTATATAACCACCAATGATACTCTAGATACCTCCAAGATCACCATCTGAAAGCACAAAAATGCATAAATCGAGGCAAATGTATCCAACTAGGAACATACATGAAAAAGAGAGAGAGATACAAATGAATACACTCTTAAAAACCATTCAACAACTAGAAACTATTCATAAATCCTCCTTATCAAAATAACACTACACAGAATTGATAAAGGCAAGAGCATCATTGAATGTTTTATTGAATGACAAACTTAAACTTACCTATAAGAACCGCAACTGCTTCTACCAATGGGGAAATAAACCAAGTAAAATGCTAGCAAAATCCCTTCAGGCCCAGAGACTCACCTCATATATTCAGTCTATTAAAGACAAATCAGTTCACACACATTTTGAAACAGAAAAAATAGCATCCTACCTTCCAATCCTATTACTCTAAACTATATAACATCATTGATTCTTTACAACACCCAGGGGGATGGGTTCGAGGGGAGGACATCAATAATTACTAATGCTCTATCAAGTTCCCAAAACTCTCTCCAGAGGATCGGGAATGGCTAGAATTGCCTTTCACATCACTAGAGCTGGAACAAACTATTTCTTCTTCTCCCTCTGGTAAAAGCCTGGGTCCAGATGGTTTCACCATATCTTATTATAAGACATTTAAAGATAAGCTTCTCCCTACAGGCATTCAATGCGATTTCCACAGAATTATAATTTTCAAGACAATCCCTAGAAGCCCATATAACAATTATCCCAAAAGAGGGAAAAGAACCATCCTTGTATCCAAATTATAAACCCATCTCACTGTTAAATGTAGATATTAAACTATATGCAAAATTGATCACTAACAGCTTTAAAATACTTTTTCCCAAAATTATTCATGATGACCAAGTTGGTCTTTTTGTAGGCCGTGAAGCTCGTGATAATACAACCAAAATGATTAACCTAATTCATCTATCTCTACTACGAAATTGGCCAATCATTCTACTATCAACCGATGCTGGAAAGGTGTTTGATGGGGTGGCTTGGGATTTCATGAGGGGTCTTCTGGTTCATATAGGATTGGGTCCTATAAATCTCCATAGAATTTTAGCTCTTTATAAATATCCCTCAGCTAGAATAAAGATCAACAGTTCCCTATCAGAGACTTTTGATATTTTAAATTGCACTCGTCAAGGATGCCCTGTTTCACCGTTGATCTTTGTCTTCTGTATGTAGAGCATAGCAAGGGCAATTAGAGCTAATCCCAACACATCTGGAATCCAATTAGATAATCGAGAATACAAACTATCTCTATTTGCCAATGATCTTTTAGCATCGGTGTACTACCCCTCAAGTTTGCTCCCCAATCTGATGTCTGAATTTCGCACCTTTGGCACCCTTTCAAATTTTAAAATTAATTATTCAAAATCTGTAGCTATGAATCTCAACCCCCCCAGATAATTAAATATTTAAGGACTCACTTTCCTTTATATTGAAGAACACTTTCCAAAACTGGAGCAGGAGTCTTCCGGTTAGGCCAAGTGGTGGACTCGAGAGGTGTTTGCCCATCAATGAAGTCCAATTTAAATGGAAACTACACAATACAGACTTCTAGAAGATTTTACAAGTAAGACACTTCTTAAACTCAGCAAAGCGAACACAAATAGCTCAAAGAGATCTCACTGCCTTTGAAACCCTATGTATCTCAAACCCCACCTCTTCTCACATGATTTCTACTCTCTATCGATTTATATTTAAAAACATGTTTCAATTCTTAACATCCCTCCCCTAATAATTTGGAAAGAGACCTGAAAAAAAACCTTATCCACAGAAGAATCCTTGATTAGTATTAGAAACACAATACAAAATACTATCACGATGGTACAGAACTCTAAGCACACTCCACAAAATATATCCAACCACCAGCGATGTTTGTTGGAGATGTTTAAAAACTCCTGTGAATTAACTATATATCTGGTGGGACTGTCCCAAGATACAAAAATTCTGCAAAGAAATTGTTAGAATTATTCGAAATTATGAAGCTCCACTAAAACCAAGCTTTTCGCTTCTAAATTTATCTTATATCTCCATTAACAAATACAAAATAATCATGATTAAATCACTTAAACAATGCTGCTAAAGCAGTAATACCTATTTAAAGGAAATCTATCATTCCATCAACAGTAAAAAATTGGTACACCCAAACTGATTACGATCTCCTCAACTAATGATAAATCTTCAGATTTTATATCTACTTGGCTCCCATGGCTAGAATTCTGATTGTTACAAAGACTACATGTTTTTAACAGATAGAGACAAATATATATTAAAATTATCAAACATTTATATGCTTTCTCAATAGTTTATATTTTGCTATATACAGATTTCTAATGATTAAAAGTGGTCCTCTCTTACCCTAATTTTCCTCCCTCTTCTTTTTCCTTTCACTTTCCCCACCACCTCCTCGCTTGTATTAACCATCTAAAATTTGTCTATATCAGAAAATGAAAATGATTGAATTATATTTATATGTTAGGGAATTTAGACTGTAGACTCTCTCTCTGTCTGTCTGTGTGTGTGTGTGTGTGTGTGTGTGTGTGTGTGTGTTAGGGAATTTAGAATGGGGCAGAGACTGATATGAATGAGTTCTCTGTACAGTGCAGCGGAATCAGTGGCGCTATATAAATAAATGATGATGATGATGGTCTAACACATTCTCCCAGAGTTGGACTGCTGGAGGGAATCTTTATGGTCGCAATATGTCTCACTCTCCGGGAGAGACATATTCCAGTATGAGCCAGAAGCTAAAGATCATGGACCATCCCTGGCGACAGGGGCGCAATCAAGGGGGTAAAAGAGGTACCAGTATATTAGTCCCAGACCGATCGGGGACCCGCCATCCAAGGTCAGCGCTTTTCTATTTTTTTTAATACTCTGTTTAACCCTATCATTGTTATACTTCCTGGTGCTTGGTTCCTCCCCGGGACAAGCCACTAATGAGCTTCGTTCTTAACTAGTCCTGTCCCTTCCCCTCTGTAGTCTCCTATCCTCCACTCTATTCTCCTATCCCATTCAACCCCTCTTCTCTGACTTTCCCATCTCTAGCCTGTCTACTCCACTCCTCTCCTAGCTACATGTGGCTATGAGACTGACTCGTCACGAAAACTGGTGAAATTTAGAGAGCTCTGTGTATCTGCTAGTAACTGATGCTTTAACTGGGGCATGGAGTCTAACGGTAGGTGGTATTCACCATGCCCCTAGGAAAGGGTAGGGCTTTGCAGCACCTATTACCGTAGGTCGCGGTTCCCAGCAGTAGTGATGGCAGAACAGTCGATCAAGCCTAATGTGACAGGAATGCTATGATGGTAGGACTAGCTCCAGGAGAAATATGAAAGCTACTAGTTGTAGTTTAGCAGATTCATCAATGGAAAGTCAGAGTAACGGCATGAAACACTGGCACATCGGCAGTTCAGTAGAAACAGTAACAGAAAAGAACTGAACTGATCCGTTAGATGATAACTCAGAGCAATAGCAGGATCATTGGTACAGCGGCAGTTCAGTGGAAACTGATTTTCTTTCCTGTTATTCGGAAAAACTTTAGTTTGACCAGCTGCCCGCACTTCCACTGCTTTGAGCTTGCATGTCTTAATTCTTCTGACATTACAGAAGGGAAAGGGAGAGGTCAGGGGATGAAAGATAAATTTGGATATCATCAGCATAGAGGTGGTACTGGAGGCCAAAGGAGCGGATGAGGACACCAAGGGAGGAGGAATAGAGGGAGAAAAGCAGGGGGCCAAGAACGGAGCCTTGAGGAACGCCAACAGGTAGGGGAAGAGGGGGTGATGTAGAATCATGAGTAGAGACTGAGAAGGAGCAGTTGGTGAGGTAAGAGGAAAACCAGGAGAGTACAGTGTTACATAGGCCTATAGATTTGAGAGTTTGCAAAAGGAGTGCGTGGTCAACGGTATCGGACGCAGCAGAGAGGTCAAGAAGGATAAGAAGGGAGTAGTGTCTTTTGGATTTAGCGAGGAGAAGGTCATTAGTGACCTTAGTGAGGGCAGTTTCAGTGGAGCGGAGGGGGGCGAAAACCAGATTGGAGCTGGTCAAGGAGTGAGTGAGGGGAGAGAAAGGAGGTGAGACGGTTGTAGACAACCCGTTCAAGGATGTTTGGAGGCAAATGGAAGAAGCGGAATAGGGCGGTAATTAGAGAGAGAGGCGGGATCAAGGGACGGTTTCTTGAGTATGGTGGAGACAAGATCATTTTTAAAAGAGGAGGGGAAGATTCCAGTGGCGAGGGAGAGGTTGAGGAGGTGTGCAAGGTGGGAGCAGGCTTCAAGAGAGAGGGAGCGGTGGAGGTGGGAGGGGATTGGGTCCTGTGTGCAAGTGGAGGGGGGAGAGGAAGAGAGAATGGTATGGACTTCATCTGCAGATACCGGAGTGAAGGAAGAGAAGGAGGGTGAGCTAGCAGGAGGGGAGGGGAGAAAGGAGATAGCAGCAGCAGAGGAGGGTAAGAAGGGGGACAGAATGGGCATGGAGGGGGGAGAGGACGGGGTAAGAAGGGACTGCTGGGAGATGTGATGATGTATAGACTCAATCTTGGAGGTGAAGTGGGTAGCAAAGTCGGCAGCAGAGAGCATGGCAGGGGAGTGGGAGAGGGGGAGGGGAGAGGAGGGAGTTGAAGTTGGCAAAAAACCGACGGGGTTGGAGGATTGGGAAGAAATGAGAGCTTTAAAGAAAAATTGTTTAGAGAGGGATAGGGCCGAGCTGTAAGAGGCAAGCTTGAACTTGAAGTGGAGGAAGTCATCATGAGTGCGTGACTTTCTCCAAAGCCATTCTGCACTGCGGGAACATTTTTGAAGATAGAAGGTAAGTTTATTGTGCCACTGTTGCGACGGGGATCAACGAATCTTGACGGTGACAGCCGGGGCGACAGAGTCAAGTGCAGCTGTAAGAGTGCGATTGTAAAAGGAGACAGCCTTATTGGGGCAAGAAAGAATGGTGATGGGGGAGAGGAGCGAGCCCAGGGAGGAGGAGAAACTGGTAGGATCAAGGAGTCAAGATTACGCCTGGTGAGAGTAACCTTGAAGGACGGGGACGATGAGAGGGGTGGAGAGATGCTAAAAGAGAGGAGATGGTGGTCCGAGAGAGGAAAAGGTGAATTAATAAGGTCAGAGACAGTAGCCACTGCAGTGCGAGGGAGAGGAGGTCCATTGAGAGAGATCAAGGGAGTAGGAGAGGGAGAGAAGTTTGGAGGCAGCAGGGTCTGAGGGATTGTCTATAGGGATATTAAAGTCCTCCAAGATGAGGGAGGGAAGGTCAGAGGAGAGAAAGTGAGGGAGCCAGGTGGCAAAGTGATCAAGAAATTGGGAGACAGGACCGGGAGGACAGTATATAACCGCAACACGGAGGTAGACTGGGTGAAATAGGCGGATAGAGTGTACCTCAAAGGAGGAAAAATAGAGGGAGGGTTCAGGGGGAAGAACCCAAAAAGAACAGCAGGAGGAGAGAAGTATGCAGACACCACCACCTTGCCATTTCCCAGGTCTGGGTGTGTGGGAGAAGGACAAGCCCCCGAAAGAGAGAGCAGCTGGAGAGGTAGTGTCCTCAGGGGATAGCCAGGTTTCAGTGATGGCAAGCAGTTGAAGAATCTAGAGATAAAGAGATCATGGAAAGAGGTCGATTTGTTACAGACTGATCTGGCATTCCAGAGATCACAGGATAGTGGAAGAGAGGGAAGAGGTGAGATGTAGATGAGATTGTTGGGTTTGCTTGTTTGCAAGAGTGAGTATGATATGGAGAGAGGGGAATGATAGGAAGAGAGGGTTGGAATTGGACGAGAATCTAAAATAAGAGGGGATTTGTCTGCAGACAGGAGACGAGGGGCAGGGGAGCAAGAGGTAGGGGAGGAGTGGAGATGGTGCAGATAAGGGGGTTTATGAATGGGAGAGGCAGAAGGTAGGAGTGACGTGAGGGAGAAGTTTAGCTAGGGAGAAAGAGAGGGAGGTGGTAGGTAGGAACAGACTGACGCTGAGAGAAGAGCAGCAAAGGGGACAAGAGGGAAAGGGTGTGAGCGGGGGAAAGGGAGGAAAGAGGAAAATATGGAAGAGGGGGCAGTGTGTTAGATCAGGGGCCCAGAGGCACAGAAGAGAAGAGAGGAGTGAAATAGGGAGGGGGATGGGAAGTGAGAGGGGGAAGTGAGGAGGAGGAAGAATATGGAAAGGTTGGACATGGAAATCAGGGGGATAGAGGGAGAGGACAGAAGTGAAAGAGGAGCAAATCATGATAAAGCTAGAGAAGGTGTGGAATAGACAGTTGAAAGAATTCAGAAATCAAGAATGGTAAGGGCTTACAAGTGGAGTGAGGAAATGGTGAGAGCACAAGAGGTGAGTAAAATGAAAGAGCGCAAAGGTAGAAGGAGAGAAAAGAGGAAAAAGAGATGTAAAGTATGAGTCAGGGAATAAGAAGCAGAAAGGACAGCAGAGATACCAGATGGGTGTGTTTAGAAAAAGCAGATGAGACAGTGACGTCAGGCATGATTGGAAGGCAATAGTATAACATAAGGCATAATACAAGGTGCACTGAGCTGGATATACAAGTCCACAGGACAAGAGGGAGGCAGTTCAAAGTTCAAGCTAAGTGGAACAACAGTGTGGATTAAAAGTGGGAATCCAAGCAGCATAAGATGAATCACCAAATCATAATACTGCAGCAGGCCTGAATAAGTGTGAGAAACAGTTCTGCAGGTAGACTCCAGGCAGTTAACAATCCAGGTGGTGAAGGATATCAGAGCTCAGGGCTGAATGTTGAATGTTGTCCTCATGTAGCAGTGTTTGTAGGTAAAAGGTTCCCCTCCTGTTCTCCTCTTGTTCATCTCTTGTATATCTCTAACTGTACTGAGTAAATTAGTTAATACACTTGTAAGAATCTTCACTAGCTAACAGCCTCATAGGCTCAAACAGCCTAGCACTGCTGTTTAAATATGTTCAAATAGCCATGTGACCACTTTCATGAATTAACCACCACTAATCACACACTACAAACAAAGTAATACAATTCTTAAACAAATAGAGGGTAACCATACCATATAACTACAATATCTGCACAATTGCTCTTTTACAGATAGCTTGAGCAGTGGTAGAATGAGATATTTACCATATAACTACAATATCTGCACAATTGATCTTTTACAGATAGCTTCAGAAAACTAATTTGGTAGAGTACTGAAGTTCTAGCCACATTATGCCCAATGTGAAGAAAGAAACTTCAAACACACAAAAATGCGCAATGTACTAAAGTTTTGATGCCCCCTGACCCTTATGGTTAATGAAGCCATAAATGAGCTTAAACAGCGCTTGTTTTAGGACAAAAGATGGAAAGTTTAATTTAATCATCATCAACATTATCATTGTTTATTTATAAGGCACCACAGAATTTAATGAAAGGGGAGCTTGTAAAGTGATAATAGGTTGTACTTTTTGTACAATGCACCACTTCACAATTTTTCACAAATCTAGATGTATTTCTAGTTTGTGGCAGAGCCTCACAATAGTGGAAAGAAGACCGTACACCATGATATAAGGTTGTCCATCTAGGCACACAAGTGTAAAATCAAGATGTAAAATAAATGAGGTCCAGAGGATTTTGTTTCTTCCATAACAGTTAAAAAAAACAACAAGCTTGCCTAACAAGCTTTCTGTGGCTGGGTGTAATGTACATCTGATATATTACACGATTTTCCATTGTGGTTTAATTTTATTTAATTGTATTAAAATCAGTGACAAAATAACTACTTCTGCCATAACTACAGCTAATCTATTTAATGTTCTAAGTGAATAAGGACATCTAGTGCCCAGAACTAGGAAATATTAACACGTATGATACCTATTCATACTTTTAGTAAATCAATAAAATACCAGTAATATTGCAGCCATTATTGGAATCCTTATTTCCATAAGTTTGAAAGAGCCAGTGCTGTAACTCAAAGCCTTAAAAAAAATATATTTTTTTCAAACAATTTTTTATTTTAAACATAATGTGACATGCACAATTTTCTCTTTCTGCGTGTCGTTATAAATGTTGCTTTTGCAATTATTTTTCTGTTCCCAATATGATATCTCACACAGTGCTTTCATATATCTGCAAAACACCAACTAGTATTGGTGAGCAGAAACAATGGGTAGAGCTGGCAATACAGGTCTCATTACAGTTATTAGAGTCGCTGTGATGTATGTGTAACATGGCATGTACAATGATAAATTCAAGAACATATTTGCTTTGTGCAAGTAAAATAATAAATATAGTTGTTACGTGTCACAAAAATATATAAAAAAAAATACTAAAATGTATTATTATTTAATGCATCACATATTTCATCCACCATGTGCAGGCTTTCATCTTCTTCCAAATGTCAGCCCAGGAAGGCCCAGTGTAGCTGGTTCTTTCATGAACTGTATATGGTTTGGATTTTTCAATTAATATTTCTCAATAGGATTTAGTGGCAGATTCAACTTAAATAGCAAAAACGAATTACTAGCCAACAAATATATGTTTAAATGAAAGCTAAAGAGGCCACGGCAAAATAGTTGTTGAAAATTATTGTAATGAACCCTTCCTGATTTCTTTGCTTTTGGTGTGATCCTTCGTAAAAAGGTTGATGTCTTTCGTCTCCAAACAATTTGTTGTTCGCCTTTGAAGGAGTTTCAAAGAATCCTGCAATTGGAAATATTACATCATACTACATCTACTGTAAAATGTAGATTATCCAATACATTCTTTTTATGTTTTCAAATATGGACAGCATATGTTTTTGTTTAATACATCTTAATATATAGTGAAAACTTTGCAACATGACAGTCCCTGGCAGCGGGATGGAGGCGTGGCCTCATCTCAGTGGAGGTATGACCACAACCCCAGAGGGCTGCCTATCGCTGTAAAGCGGTAGGCTGCCCATTAGATAACTCCCTTTCCCCCAAAAGTTCCCACTCGCTTAATAAACATGCTCAAAGTTGGGACAATGTAACAGAGCCTTAAAATTGAGACTGTCTAGTTGAATTCGGGACAGTTGGGAGGTATGTATAGTGTGTGGATAGGAAAGAATTAAAACAGGTGTTAACCTATTTTAACTTTACATACTCATAATTTAATTGTTTAAGAATAGGTTTGAGCTATATAGAGCATTTCAGAGAAAACATTTAGATTAAGTTTAGATTACAATCAAAAACAATCATCTGAAAAGAAATGGTTAGAGAGGGTCGTTTACGTTTAATTGCAAAAATGCACCTGATTTTATGCCACGCACATATCATGAATTCACCCATATGCAAAGCAAGATTTCATTTTGCAGGATGTGATTATTTAAATAAGATTCAAGCGGATTCAAGGGGTGAAGAAGGCTTATTGGTTTAGCAGATGGCCACAGAGAATTTGATTGATTATTACACATTCTTAGATGTGGTGGAAAACAAGTCTCGGACCAGTGGTGGAACTAACATTGGTGCGGCAGATGCCGTGCACCGGGGCCCATGGAGATAATGGGGCCCGTTACATTGCAGATGCAGACGGTCGGGAGCCCTGGTTCATTCCTATCTGCTTACTTGCACCGGGGCCCACAACTCGCTACTTCTGCCTCTGTCTCGGCCTATACTTTCAGTGAGGTGCTTTTTGTCCTTTTCATACAGGAAAGCATATTGCTAAGTGTATTTCAACTAATGTAATAAAAACATTCAAACGCACAAAGCAACCAGTGAAATGGAGTGCAGTGGCTATGGCCTCCTGCACACCTCCAGGTCCGTAGCCTCCACACCAGCTGCAACAGTTGTAATTCTGCCACTGCCAGCAACTAGTGTCATGCTAGCATAAGCGAAATTAAGCCAAGAAAAGGACTTCATAGCATATGCACCTCCCGCCCCCACGCACTCTCAGAAGAGCAGATGGACTGCATCCCCACCCCACCTCTCCAAATTTTGCATGTAGTATTCCTCCCCTGAAAGTCACAAATGTAATGAAGATGGTCCCAATGTCCCCTCACTGTCATAATTCATATAATACAAAATTAAGGTTAAACTGAGCAATATTTAGGGAGACAACTTAAACATTGAAATTAGTGAAGGAGGAGGTCCTAAAGTGGTAGCATGATGAACATTTTACTCTTTCCATCATGCACATTTAAAGCTGGACCTCCAAATCTGAAAAACATTGCAAAGAGTGCTTTCTTGAGGGCTTTACCATGTATCAGAATGAAGTTGTGATTTAGGCATTCTATTGGTTATGCACGGGGTGGACAACTAGACACATCTGAAACTGGATTTCACACATGTAAATTTGCAGTCTTCAAACATTAATTTGGCATTCCCATTACAAAATTATAACACAACTATATCCTGATCAAAGCTTAATGAGTTTGTTATTATTGTCTAATATATTTGGAAACACTTATGGAAACTGGTGCACAGGAAAAGGGAACTGCAATACATTAGCTGTTTGGTTACCACACTGATACCTATTTATTTATTTGTTTGATTACAAGATTGAGTGTATTGAATTGTGAGCAGAGTCAGTGGAAGTGTCGACTATGGTTATGATGGATCCCAGAGTTTTATTCAGTGTTACATAAATCTAGCAGTTGACTTGTTATTGTTTTTTATTTTATTTGTTTTTTTTGTATTATTTACTGAGGTATAATGGTGTAACATAAGCATAGATTAAACAATGGTGGAATACATAGTAATCTCAGCCCCAGGATCAAGCCTGTCATTTACCCAGCAGATAATATTATGGGGTTAAAGATGTACACACATTCTTCACAACATTATGCAGTGTAACCCTTTTATCAATAGTAACTTTTGATTCCAACCTGCATCTCGGTCACTGTTTACATTGTTTTACTAATTACACACCCTGTTTTCTAGATTTATATTTCCTTTGTGCATTTCTACTAATAAGTAAAACAAACAATGACTTCCCAAGCGCCTCAAATGATGCTGCCTTATACTTTCGAAAAAAGTCCAAGAAAGTAATTAGATACGTATACATATCTAATTCTTTTACTGAAACCCTTTCTACAAATGTAATAAATTAAAGCTTTGAAATGTAGTGATAGCGACACATGTATAAAGGGCAATCCCGAAGTCCTCTCACTTTCATATTTTAAGACATAAATGAGGAGACACAGATTGATTTTCTAACTCCAATTCCTAAAACCGGACTGTGGGTGTGGACACATATATGCACAATGTAGACAAACAGGTGCATTTTTAATCAAATAGAAAAGCTCTGCAATGTATTTGCAAAATGACAGCTAGTATATGGCATTGAACATTGTAAGCTGTATAAATTTTAATCTTAATTGCCTGTACTCTGCTTATCCATAGCATTGCCTTCCTGTCATCCGGAGCATTGAAACGCTTTATAATTCCATTAAAGGCTTGTCTTAGAAGTTTCACTTCAATTAACAGCTGTAATCTGTTGACAGGTAAGCAAATTTTAGAAACCTTAAAATAAGCATATCAAATATTTAAAATACTTAAATAATAACTATAATTACAAATGTTTCAAAGCAAATAGTAAATTTTAAGGAGTGTTTCATCTCAATATCTGAATGGCAGATGTGATAATATCTACGCACACAGAACACTTGTTATTACAGTTGTCCACTATTTGTCAAACAATTCTTAATTGAACCTGCCCCCTGTGAACCTCCACTCTCATTACATGAAGGTGAGATGCCAGATCATGCTGCTTGCACAGGGTTGCAGTTCTGGATTCATCCATACCTACTCAGTAGAGGAGGGGACAGTAAGTGTCCTGAGATGTGTAGCACTGTCACTGATATGTGTAGTATTGTCACGGAGATGTGTAGTACTGTCACGGAGATGTGTAGTACTGCCACTGAGATGTGTATTATTGTCTCTGAGATGTGTAGTACGGTCACTGATATGTGTAGTACTGTCACTGATATGTGGAGTATTGTCACTGAGATGTGTAGTATTGTCACTGAGATGTGTAGTACTGTCACTGAGATGTGTATTATTGTCACTGAGATGTGTAGTACTGTCACTGAGATGTGTAGTACTGTCACTGAGATGTGTATTATTGTCTCAGAGATGTGTAGTACTTTCACTGAGATGTGTAGTACTGTCAATGAGATGTGTAGTACTGTCACTGAGATGTGTAGTACTGTCACTGAGGTGTGTAGTATTGTCACTGAGGTGTGTAGTATTGTCACTGAGGTGTGTAGTACTGTCACTGATATGTGTAGTATTGTCACTGAGATGTATAGTACTGTCACTGAGATGTGTAGTACTGTCACTGAGATGTGTAGTACTGTCACTGAGATGTGTATTATTGTCTCTGAGATGTGTAGTACTTTCACTGAGATGTGTAGTACTGTCACTGAGATGTGTAGTACTGTCACTGAGATGTGTAGTACTGTCACTGAGATGTGTAGTATTGTCACTGAGGTGTGTAGTATTGTCACTGAGATGTGAATCATTGTCTATAAGATGTGTAGTATTGTCACTGAGGTGTGTATTACTGTCAATGAGATTTGTATTATTGTCTCTGAGATGTGTAGTACTGTCAGTGAGATGTGAAGAGTGATTCAGCATCCCAGTATTAAAGTAATTCTATCGTTTTAAAATAAGCATTGCCCAATCAATTGTATGTGTGTCCAAAGCACAAAGTGATTTATTTTAACAGATGTAAATAGTCAACAATTCAATACATTATTATATCATGATAAAGTACAGTACAGTACAGCCAATACCAAAAGATAATACATACATACCGCTGCAATCGCTTGCGCATGCTGCGCAACCACGGGACCCGATGGACAATATTCTGTAAAAAATATTGTGTCAGAGTTGACTGAGGCCCCAGTGAGATGCAGCTAATATATATACAGTCAGTGTTTCATTGTGAACAATAGAGATGACGTAGATTGTTTCTATAGGTCCAGAAGTTGGGTGGGTCCAGGCCAGACAGGTAATAGGTTGATTCAATCTAAGGAATCCAAAGGTGGGGGTCTTCTCTCCAGGGGGTCTGCTCCTTTTCATAGCCAGTATCATACAAAGGTTTACTCTCTAATATCAATAACTAAAGTATGCAATGTGCGATCTCTTCGCCGACTGCACCGGACAGCTGCTGATGATTAGGGCTTCAATATGATATCAGGCATGACACCTTTCCTATTACCTAAACCTTTAATAACACTACAATGTACATATAATCACTATATATATATATATATATATATATATATATATATATATATATTAGACTAATAATAAACCGAATACTATCTGCTCCTGAATTACAGTGTAACAGAACCAATATGAAATTATATAAATAACTAACTGTTGTAATGCGAGTGTGTGCATGCGTATTTTACCACGTAACACGTGGCATACGCTTCGCAATAAGCACGGCAAACCAATATACTTTCGTTCATCCAATTATGCGACTTTGACACCAGCTTTAGATAATGAGGGATCCATTGGGACTTCACTTATATGTTAGAGGATGGAGTGCAGTTTAAATTAAGAAGGGGTTTTCCAAATGTGGACCTTCAAAGTCTGCAAAATATTATGGCTTAATTTCTCATTACAATGAATATATTTATTTTCCATTAAAAAATGGGCAGCCAGAATATCAAAGCCATAAACACCATCATAGCACAGAATAAAATAATAGTTTTAAAAAAAAAATGTTTACAATACAAGCCATTTATGTCCAATAAAATATATAATTGTGCTTATTTGTTAAAATGCACCTAACAAGCATTCTGTCTGTATGTACTAGAACTTCTAATACATATTTTTATTTTTAAGGGTTTTTTGGCATATTTATAGCTGGTGGGACTTTGTCTCTCTTTTTTTCTTTTTTCCACACATATATTCTTAAACCCTAACATTTATGTGCAATACATCTCAGTCAATGCTGTAGCGCCAATAGAGGTGGAATTTTTGTATTTGTATTTTTATTTTTTGAACCAAAGGGTGATATTCAATCCACTATCTAAGCAGCTGCACCAAGAGCGCTCCACCTCTATTCCTATATACATTGTATACATTTATTCAAAGAATAAACATAAATCAGAGATCATTTAAATTGCTCATAGATTGATTATCAATCTTAATAAAATAGCAATAATAAACAATATAGCCAATTGTTAATAATTAACCCTGTTAATAACAAATATAAAACTCTCTTGACTGAAATTATTGAAACTAAACATTTTTTTAAAAAAAATATCCAATATTACCTTATAATATCTAAGCTTAGAATACAGAAGCCAAGTATCTACTTTTGATATTATACTGTGAACTCAAAAGAAAAATATAGTGACATAAATGCAAAGCATTGTATAGATTATCATAAATGTTGTATGAAGCAGAATAGTTTTTGTAAATGCTCCCAGCAATTAGATGAATGATGGTAAATTTCATTATTAAAAACGTTAAGTCATATATTGACATTTATAACCTTGCTATTTCCTCCGAACGATAAATCTTAATATAGAGGTGAAGATATTTTGGCACTTTTGAATCATATATTGTACTCAAGGACAGATGATTACATGGATAGCCCAGCAATGTGGTCCGTGTCTGTAAAAAGCGTGGCTCAAATTTTAGCACACTCATATAGCACAACGGAATATTCCCTCAGAGTTCCAACTGCTGGGTCTCCTGTGTGCACTTAGAGCTGGAGAAGTAGGTTAGTTAGTGGCAACATAATGAGGACTTTTGCTCAGTAACTCCATGATTAGGTATGAAATTACGTTATAAGATGCTATTCTTCTCAATTCTACCAATCTAGAATTCAAATCCTAGTAAAATGGTTAAACGTAATCCACAAGTCTATATAAAGAAGTTACAAATTATTACAGTAAATAAGCTATATAGGCAATTGCTCAAGATGGCATGTTTTCTGAGCTGCAGACTCCCTTATGTCCAAACAGTTCAAGCCAAGTTTTTCGTTGGGTTGATGATTGTTGGTAACACATAAATAGCAACATATTGTTCAGTAGAAATTAGGAATATTTGTGCCAATTAAATTGGCAGTGCATTCCAAGGTAGAACACAGCAGATACTGAATTTAAACACTTTGTGCCTGACTCAATAAGGAAAGTAAAGCAAAAAAAATGAGTAACTTTGAACCTTGGCAAAACCATGTTTCATTGGAGGGAGAAGTAAAATTAAAATATGAGGACAGATTTATATTTGGGTAGAGCATGTCCTAGATCAACTTTTAATGTCAGTGTAAAAATAAAGCTATCCAGTTTTTGTATGTTAAGTGAAAAAACAGACAGTATTTAAGTTATGTGCAAAATTAAAAAGCAATTTGCACCATTTGCATTTGTGAAAGTCAAATAATTGGATGAAGTAAACTAAATTGATTAATATTGTTTTACTGTGCGATTGCAAATAGTATGCCACGTGTAATGATGCAATCGCATGGATTAATAATACAAACATTTACATTCACACTTACACTTGTAAATAGTACACATTTATTAAGGTTCCAATCCACATTTATTTATAAGTAAAATGTATTAGATATTATTTATACATAGATAATACTATAGTAAAGGTATTTATGGTTTAGGTCAGGGCAGGGCAGTGGCGTAGTGGTTAGCACTTCTGCCTCACAGCACTGGGGTCATGAGTTTGATTCCTGACCATGGACTTATCTGTGTGGAGTTTGTATGTTCTCCCTGTGTTTGCGTGGGTTTCCTCCGGGTGCTCCGGTTTCCTCCCACACTCCAAAAAACATACTGGTAGGTTAATTGGCTGCTATAAAAAAAAAAATTGATCCTAGTCTCTGTCTGTCTGTGAGTGTGTGTCTATATTAGGGAATTTAGACTGTATGCTCCAATGTGGCAGGGACTGATGTGAATGAGTTCTCTGTACAGCGCTGCGGAATTAGTGGCGCTATGTAAATAAATGATGATGATGATGATGATGAAGGTCCTCTAAAAGGTAAAGAGCTTGGTCTCGTATTAAAGCTTATTTCCCCAGCATTAACCCGGTTTCGACAGAGTAGCGATCGCATCTAGGGGTCACAAGTTATGAGCATAATGAGATTAATGCTCAAAAGTATTTTGTTTATGGGTCAGTTTAAACCAGTTCTTCAGCAGGAAAACACATAGGCAGCAGTTGGAGTAATCAGCCCCTCCTTTGTTAGATGATCAAATGAACTGACTTTTGACCAGCAGACAACTGGATATCATTAACCTTGGACCAATGAAGACCTCTCTGAGTGTTATTCGTGTACATAGTGACAGTGTTTTTTTTGTTAACTGAAACTGCATATAAGCAACCTCCTGGGCCATTGTTAAAATCTCTATCTTCCTGACTGCAAAATACATCTGAGATCCTGCAATTAAATTTCAGGGTGAGAGTGTTAGGTATAGTCTCAAAGGGTGACCTGTGAAAGTTAAATAATTGGATAAAGTAAACTAAATTGATTAATATTGTTTTACCGCGCAATTGCAATTAGTACACCACGTGTAATGACACAATCGCACAGATTACTAACACAAACATTTAGATTTGCACTTACTCTTATAAATAGTACACATTTATTAAGGTTCCAATCCATATTTATTTATTAGTAAAATGTATTAGAGATTATTTATGCATAGATAAATGTATAGTAAAGGTATTATGGTTCAGGTCCTCTAAAAGCTAAAGAGTTAACCCTGGACCAATAAAGACCTCTCTGAGTGTTAACTGTGTACATAGTGACATCATCAGTGTTTTTTTGTTACCTGAAACTGCATAAAAGCAAGCTCCTGGGCCATTGTTAAAATCTTCCTGACTGCAAACTACATGGACCTGGGTAAAGGTGAAGCGCTACCGAAAATTTAATGTATTTGGTTTTTATACTTTCCTGTTTTATTGTTATACCTTTTATGCGTCATAATGGCTTGCTGTAAATTTTGCTATTTTTTATTATTAAATTGCTTGTGCATTGGAACCACAATAATCACATTGGACAATGTTTATTGGTAAGCAACAAAACGAACATAACACATTGCAACCTGGTTTTGTCCAGAAGTAAAGTTACTCATTTTTTTCTTACTTTCCTTAATGAATCAGGCCCTTTGAGTACTTGACAGTCTGGTTTTAGGTATTTATTACATCCATTTATACATTTCTATCCAGGAACCTGTTCACATAGCACACTAACATTTGAATGAACATCCTTTATGTGGTCCTGAATGTTTTACCTGAAATTTATTTATGGTTCGTAGCAGAATTTGCAAAACTTGTTCTTTATCATAATCTTACATTTTTCAAGAGAAGATCTTGAAGGAGAGAAAGAATACAAGAAACAACACGAATAAATCTGGAATTTATCTTTTATAACAAAATACCGTATTTTCCCATGTATAAGACGCACCCTTTTCCCAAAAATTTGGGGTCTAAAACCTGGGTGCATCTTATACAGGGGTAGCGGGGATACAGGGGAGGCGCAGCATTACAGTGGCAGCGGGGGGGGGGGGGGAATCCAGCAGGCGGGGGACAGGCAGAGAGTGGCAGCGGGGATCCAGCAGGTGGGGGACAGGCAGAGAGTGGCAACAGGGATCCAGCAGGCAGGGGGACAGGCAGAGAGTGGCAGCGGGGATCCAGCAGGCGGGGGACAGGCAGAGTGGCAGCGGGGATCCAGCAGGCGGGGGACAGGCAGCGTGGATCCAGGAGGAGGGGAACAGAGGCACAGTGGCAGCGGGAGGGGGCGATTGCAGAGAGAGTGTGCTGCCCAGCTGCTCTCATCACAACCAGAGCAGCCGGCCATTATACTCTCCCTGCCTTTTTTGACAGCTACCGTAATATTTATTTTTTTTCAAATTTTGGGGCAAAAATTAAGGTGCGTCTTATACATGGGAGCGCTTTATACATGGGGAAATACGGTATGTAATGTTTCAGTGTATATACTGCATAATTCTAATTTGTTGCATAAATGTTCCAGATGTTCATAGCAAGCAACAATACTCTCTGTATTTCAAATTGTTTACTGGAAAGAAAACAAAATGCCTCATCATCCAAAAAATTAACTAAACAGTACTAAGTCCAGCACGCATTTACTAATTATCATGTGTTCGGGACTACAAAAACCTGAAGGCAGCTGTCACGCTAAAAAATGTTAATTGAAAATTACACTTGTAAGTACAACATCACAGTGTTTCAATGAAAACTATATAATTATCACAACATTCACAAGCAAAACTATGCTGAGTATGAAGTGTTGTAATGTAAACATGTCAAAGCCCATTTACAACAATATTTCCATAATACTTTCATAGCCAAACTATGGAAAGTGACTATAAAGGGCTGGGTTGGACAATTGACATGACAAAAACACGTTGGTTTGAAACGCACTTTAAAGTGAATATTGTAAAAAATAAAGATTTATGATTAAAAATAAAATAAAAATATGAATGTCCTTGAAATTTACAGTGAATCACTAGTAATCTATTTATTTTGCAAATATTATGTAGTTTGCATGTAATCCTATATCACACACCTTCATCTATTTTTAAGGAGAGGTCCTCCTTTAGATAATTTTATATGAAGACATTGGCACCTTCAAGATGACGCTCACATGAAATTCTGATATAATAGCAATCTGCTTTATTTTTTCAGGATAGAAGGCAAACTACACATTAACAAACGTTGGCAACCTCTAGCACTGACCAAACATAGACCACCAGTGTATTAGGGTGGACAGATTGTCCAGCATCAATCTCCCCCACCACAATAAACACAAGTCTTATAAATCCTAAGCTCCACCCCCTAGCTCAGGTGTCAAACTCATGTCTTCCTCTTCCCTAGATAAATGTGGTTACTACATGTGCTCTATTTGGCCTGTTTGCAAGGCCTCATTACAGCCACAACCTATGGCCTGCTAGCTGTGAGGGAAGATTCTCTGCTAAACACATTGCTTATTCTTAAAGAGTGAGAGTCAGAGTGACAATCATAGGGTTAAACGAGTGTCAGCTCTGGGCCTGTCGTGTAATATATGCGTAATGTGATGTGTAAAATGACTGTGATCCATCTGTACATCTCTTAAATATAAGTATTATTATTTTTATTATTATTATACACTTTTACAAGTCTATGTGAAAGAGGTAGTGTTTGAATACTTCTTGTTATTTCTTTTTCTTTTATTCTACCGTGGTTGCAACAAGAATTATTCTAGCAGGATCGCTAGTGGATCGCTCTAAAGATCGTATTTATTCTTTTAAGAGTCACAAAACAACCACTGTAGTCAATTAATGTAGACATGTGGTATAGTGCTCTATTATGTTCCACTTGCTTGTGATTTCCTGGCTAGAGCTCCCATAAGAGTGAAATAAAGAGCTGTGACACCCATGTGACATGATATTTGTTCAAGCCATTAACATCCCTCCATACTAACTTTTTGGTCCAAATGAAGGAAAACATTTATAGGAATAAAAAAACCATAATAAAATCCCACAGGGCTTCACTTTTAACTGCTGCCTAAGAGATTCCAATGAGAATATACCTTTATATTTCTAATGAGTAGCCCTACACTAGGGGGCGTTAAACATGGAGGAAAATGTGGGGTTTTTTTAACCATCAAGAACTTCATGTGGGACTTTGCTACATAAGTGTATTATCACAAACATTATTGCACTATTGTGTTTTTTTTATCTCATTTATATGTTTCTTGGGAGAGATATCGTAGAGAATCTTATCATCACCAAAATTAAGTATTTTATGTCTCTTTAATACCTCTGTAAATAAATTATAACAGCTCCCATTGTATTCCATATTGTTGTTTAGTATTTATAGGATAGTATTTATAGGACCAAATCCCCATTTCTAACTTCAGGAGCATATGGGGAAATAAAAATTGTAAGTTAAGGAATTCATTGTTATGAAAGGGACTTTCTCTGTAAATCAGGAAACATGGGAGCCCTAACCCAGCCATGATAGATATATAGATGATACTAATAATAATAATAATAATAATAATAATAATAATAATAATAAAGTAGTTTACCTTGATTTTCTATGACTATTCATCCTTAAAGAATCCTCCTTACACTTCGAATTGGAATCTTTTTTTAGCTTAAACATACAGCAAAAAAAGGTTGCACCAAAATAGTAAAAATGTAAAACAGGGAAATAGATGGAACAGAAAAAAAGAGTTAAAAGTTACAAGTTAAATTTTGCAACAAAGACCGATTCATCTGTATCTATGTGGATCAGTATGTTTTTCTACAGTCAGTGTATATCGATATGCTCCTTTGATCTGTCGAAGTCAGCTTATCGGATAAAGTCATCTCAATTAAAGTCTAGCAAACTTGGTTGTCTTTGTCTGAAAAGATGCGTATGGTACGCTACGACGTACAAGGGCACGCTACGGCGTGAAAGGGCGTACGCATCCACTACACGTGGCAGCAACAGTAATTGGTCTTTTACCATACATTCGCACAAACACGCATACTTATAAAATAGTACACATTAATGGTAGTTGCATCACATAGTCAGTTATGTCGAAATATAGTAGTATTTATACGTTATATCAGAGTTACATGCATATTAGTGAAATACACGGAACAGGTTGAAGGAATCACATCATGAGTGGTATCATAATGAACCTCGTTACATATCCTACTGTTTGGTTCACTCTGCGAGGGAATCGCAGAGTGCATAAGCAAGTTATGAATGATAGGGAATTATGGACTACTTAAGACTAAGGAATGTGGCGGGAAGAGCAGAGCATACCCCCTGCAGAGATGACCCCCTCCTTTGGATTCCTTAGGATGAACCAGCCAATGATTGACAACCCCTTGGACATTCCTGAGACTTGGGGCTAGATTTACTAAGCTGCGGGTTTGAAAAAGTGGGGATGTTGCCTATAGCAACCAATCAGATTCTAGCTGTCATTTTGTAGAAAGTACTAAATAAATGAAAGCTAGAATCTGATTGGTTGCTATAGGCAACATCCCCACTTTTTCAAACCCGCAGCTTAGTAAATATACCCCCTGGACCAATAGATGCAAGCTATACCATCTCAATTGTATTACTGTATTTGATCGTGTATATAAGCAGCAGCTTGTGATCCAGTATGCAGACATCTTGTCCCCAGACTTCAGGATTGAATGACTGCACTGGATCCAGAGCGCCTGCGATAAGTAACGGCTGTATTTACTATTACTTTGCTTGAGCATATTATTCTACTTATTGCGAATAAATCTTTGTGCGTTGGAAACACAAATCGAGGTTCGACAATCGTTATTGGTTAGCGACAATACGCACATAACAGATCTAATGCAATTAATAATACATTCACCAATAAAGCAGCTTTTTTTTGTTTTTTTATGCGACCATGCTGCTCCCTCTCCACATGCCATAGTTTTTTCCAGGCTGAAATAAAAAGGAGACTGGAATTCAGGAGACATAGAACAAGGAGGGATTGGTGTCACCAAGGTGTACTACTCTACATAGTACTGGGCATCACTGCTAATGGGAAGATAATTGGGCATTACTGTTAATGGAAAAGTTAATGTAGATTACAGATGCATCTTATTTTACATCACTACCACTTCTGTGTGTAAAACTGACCACTGGGTACTTTATTGGGCATTATTGATAGTCATGTTATAGTTAGGATTTTACCAATCAGTATAAAGTCAAAAATCATAAACCAATAATCTAAATGTGAGCTTCTTTATTCAGACATGCAAGCATGAGTGCAGCATTCTATCAAGAATCTGAACAACAAATAATGCATTTACACAATCCTGCATACCTCTCTGTGTTACTGTGCATAATTTAGTAACACACCTTGTCCTGGGACTCCCTCCTATACAGTATTTGACCTTGCAGGGGTCAGCAGTACATCTGTTTTCATCTGGTTTCTCTTGTAACTTGGTACAACCAGGTACAGAAATGTTTCTTATCTCCCTCTTTGTTAGAAACCAACTTGAGCAGACTATAATATCTACATACTATTGACTCTTTAACCATAAGTATATGTACACTTTTTTTGTTTGTATTCAAGTTTCAGAAAATTCATAACAATTACTACACTACTACTGCTAATCATATAATGGTGTATTATTAACAATAATATATATTAGCCTGCTGGCCACAATCATCGGTATGTTACCTCTCACTGCCCATTATCACTGGCACATCTTGCTGGCCATATCAATGACGCATAAATACATTAAGAATGCTATAGTAGATTTTGAACTTTTCTGTAAGGATCAAGTAATCCTGAACCTGCAGTGGTATCATCCACAGCTTTCACTTTTGCATTCTGTCCACCAATGTCACTGTTACATGGGCTTTGAAGGGTTTGTCCTTATTCACATTAATGAATACTTCTTCACTTTGACAGCCGTTTTTTCCAGAATATTATGATTTATTTCCTTAGTCCCACGTTCTATTATGGCAGAGTAGTCTGGCCAAAAGAAGAACTTTGCTGGAGTCACCTTCGCTTACACAGTTACAACAGTGAGCCAAGTTATATAGCAGATGCAGATGGGTAAAATGCAAGCCTACCTGGGAAGATTATAGGTGAAATCCAGTCTGACATCAGAGGCAATGCATTGAGTGACTATGCCCAAAAAGTTCAGAGGAGACTAATGGCAATTCAGACAGTTTATGGCTCAATGTTAGTTGATTTTTTGACAAAGTTCAAGAATCTATTCAATATAATCTCTTAAAATAGGAAACATTCCCACCCTTTTCAAAGGCTACACCATTCATGGTAAGAAGAGATGCCATTCTAAAGTCACTTCATCAAATCCCATAGAAAATGCTGAAGAAATTGATGATCACTTGAGCACCAAGGCCTATTCAGCACTCAGTGCTTCAAGATGTTAAGGCAGTGAAACATTTTGTTAACTTTGCCATCTATTGCAGATGATTTATACATAACTTTAAGTGTTGTTGACTAGCATACTATGCTCATGAAGTACTCTAGTGCTCTGCCTCTGCATAACAATCTTTCCATAAATTCAAGGGTGTCTTTTCATCTGTTCTTGTTTTGTCACATCCAGATTTTATGCAAACTTTTATCCTGGAGGTTAACATATCGGACACATTGTTGGGAACCATACTGCACCAGAGACGAGGGACAAAATCTACCTACATCCAAGTGCCTTCTTCTTGAGAAAACTTTTCCTAGCTCAAAAGCATTATGGAGTCAAAGACAAGGAGTCTCCCACCTAGTGAAAATGATGTTTGAAAAGTGGCAACACCTGTTGGAAGGAGCCAAAGCTCAAATCATGGTTTTTACACATCCTAAAAATCAAGACTCTATAAAGTCAGCTTGCAGAGTTAATTTACATGAAGCAGGTTGGGCATTGTTCTTTGCTTTTTCAAGTTACCTGTTGCCCTGTCTTTCAGATTGTAAAGGTAAATGTATTAACACAACTTCTTGATGACCATGACAAAGTGGTTTACTTATTACACCATCCTACCCAATGAAAGAATACTGTTAATTTCCATGTGCAGTTCTTTTTGTGCCAGAATAGCAGCAGCTACAAAACAGAAGCATTTTTCCCTAAATGTTCTGCATCAGGATCCAGAACTGATAGCCCGGGCATTTGGATATTTTCATTTAAAAAATGGCAGTTGGAGCCTATTTATGGCCAAAATTTAATAAGATAGTTAATACTACTTCTCAGACTGTTCTGTGTCAGGGCAGAAAAAAGTGCATAGATCTTGACCTCAACACGTTCCACGCCCTGCACTTTTATATCATGACCACTTGTGTCGCTATTGCATTAACTCTGTTGAGAGCCATCTTGTTTCATATCTCCACTCTTCAAAAGGCAGCCATCTTTGCCAAACTAATGTTCCTTTAGTCCCGTGTATCTTATTATCTGATACGGACTTCCACTACTGTATGCTTGATGTCATCTATGCACCTGAGACTTCGGCTATGTTTTATTATCCAATTGCCTAAGTCCGCCAGATTCCAGCTATTAAAGTTCATCATAACTTTATCTATCATGGCATAAGGTTGTGATTTGAAATTGTGTTTTTGACCACAAGGTTCCAATGGTAGCCAGTCCTGGCAACAGGCAACAGGACACAAAGGAGTTGCCACAGAACAGTGTTCTAGTCAAGATATACATATGTGGCTTTACTGGTATCTGGCCAGTCTGTCAAATGTGCGATTCTCATGTTGAAAGAAATGAATAATCAAGAAATAAATTGTATATTGTTTAGACACTTTCCACTATTTTTTAATTATAGAAGTGCTAAAGCTCGCAGAAGAAAGGTAACGGGAGTTGTTTGCATGCCAGGAGTGGAGATAAAAGAGGAAGGATACATTTGCTTTTGAGGTAAAGAAGGGCTGTCATATTCTAAAATGACCTTTAGCAGTCATTGGTAAATCAGGCACCTTTGTACAGACATCATACTAAATAACATGTGATTTGACTAATCGTGCCAAGGGGAATCATGGATTAATACATGTGTGTGTTTTTATGGGGTTTTGCAAGTTTCCACTGAATACATTGCATCACTTGTACAGATCCAGGTCACAAAACCATCATTGCGATTTACGATCTGATGGTTTAGAAGAAATGCAAGTCTTTACTTGACAAAAGGCACCTTAGATGTGACTTACTATTAAGTATAAATATATCTGATGTCAGTACAAATGTAAGAAAGAATGTTTAACAGTGAGCATAGGATGGGGTTCTTCGGTGATGCAAAATCTCTAACAGAATTTACATTTTCAAATGGATTGGATTTTTTTCTTAAGGAAAATGGTATCCATAGCTATAATTAGAAGCAAACATTATAGTGATTATTGATCCAGGAAATGTATTCAGTTGCCATTTTTGGGGTCATTTTTTTCCTGTGGGGCTAAATTGGTGTCTTGGAGGATTTATTTTGCCTTCCTCTGGATCAGAATTTATGAAAAATTGAGCTTGGTATTATTAAAGTAATTCTATCGTTTTCAAATAAGCATTGCCCAAGCGATTGTATTGTGTTTCTAACGCACAATGTTATTTATTTTAGCAGATGTAAATAGTCAACAATTCAATACATTATTATATTGTAATAAAGTACAGTACAACCAATACCAAAAATTACATACATACATACATACCGCGCTCTTATCGCATTGCGCTCGCTGCGCAACCACGGGACCCAATGGACAGTATATCTGCTTAGAATTCTGTGTCAGAAGTGACTGAGGCTGGTGGGGGATACAGCTATTATATATATATACAGTCAGTGTTTCATTGTAAACAATAGAGGTGACGTAGCTTGCTTCTATAGGTCCAGACGTTAGGTGGGTTCAGGGTAAACAGATCATAGGCTGATTCAATCTAAGGAATCCAAAGGAGGGGGTAGTCTCTCCAGGGTGGTCTGCTCCTCTCATAGCCAGCATCATACAAAGGTTTATTCTCTAATATCAATAACTAAAGTATGCAATGTGCAATCTCTTCGCCAGACAGCTGCTGATGATTAGGGGATCAATATGATATCAGGCATGACACCTTTCCTATAACCTAAACCTTTAATAACACCAAAATGTACATATAATCACTAAATATATATATATATATATATATATATATATATATATATATATATATATATATATATATATATATATATATATATATATATACTAATAATAAACCAAATACTATCTGCTCTTGAATTACAGTGTAACGGAATCAATATGAATATGAATTATATAAATAACTAAATGTTCTAATGCGAGTGTGTTCGTATTTTACCGTGCGAACGCACCACGTGTTACGTAGCGTACGGATCGCTTTTGCATGGCTAAACAATATTAAAACAATATACTTTCAATCATCCAATTATACGACTTCAACAGTCCACCCTTTGATAGTATAATAAACTATCACCTTAAAGATGTTATATGCAAGATTTCAGTACCACGTTTCATTGTTATGCAATACAAATCCCCCTTGGTGTATGACCACGCTGTTTGTAGATCTAAACAAGTTATCATAAGAGAGAGTCTTAATCCTCTAAACAATTTCTTCTTTTACTATAGACCGTACATTTCTGGAGCTTGGAGATAACCTTTTGTATGCCCTTCAAGGGTACAATAAAACACGTAATACATTATTTGGAAAGGTACAGAGTACAACAGATCATGTATCAGTTATACAGAATACTCTACTACAGTTCTTCAAGTTTAACAGGTTCATCTGTCCAACGCATGTCTTTAAGCTCATAATACATTTAAACACTTCATGTTCATTAATAGCATCATCCTATGTCTATCAATAATGTCATATACAATCTCCTTCAGCTTGCATTAATATACACTTCTAATAATGTCATCAGTTCTTTTCATCAACACTTGTGGGCGGGCTATTGTCTGTTCGTTCTTCCCAGTCTCCCGATACTCAGATTTAACAGTGAGCGGCTTGCAAAGCATTGGGAGACTTCAGACTAAGGGACCTAGGTGTCCTACTTTTTCCCCTAGTGACCTCCCACCTATAGTTCGGGTACCTCAAGAATATTTAGTGGAAAGTGAACTAATCCTACTTGATATAATCACTGAGGCACGTGTGAGCACGCCCAGCACTTTGTTTGGTCTAAAACCTTACCCTCCCAAGAATGATTATCATTCTCAAGGATGCCTGCTCAAGTCCGAATATTACTGGACTGGCATCGCTGGGTGTATCTCTTTTCTAACCATGGGGTCGCCGTACTTACGGACGTACTGCTACTCAGACAATAGCCCCTCGCACTTTCTCCAAGCTCCGAGGTTTCCAAATTTTCCTTTACCCCTGAATTTGAATGGAGTAATTGGCTGGACCGATTATGCTACTAACTTCTCCTTCCTCCCCAATACCTCCTTATCATTACCTGAACCAGTCTCTGTCACCTGCTAATAATCAAAAGAATTAACCGTCCTGAGAAGAGAATGAAATGAGAGAACACAAAACAGGAAAAACTACAACTTCATGCTGGACAACAGTCTTAGCCTTTGGCTCAGGTGCTACTAACTGCATTCGAGGCCTTCCAGAACAGACTCATGAGTGCCCTTGGACCCTTCTCTGAGTGTTGGCCCCTCTGCAGTGGGTGGAATGTGCACCAGTGTGTCTCTGCTACCCTTGAAGCCGTGATGCTGGTAGCCTACACCTGGTACCTGTCTGTCAAATAACCTGAGCCCAAGAAATTTCTGCTCCACAACTTACTCTCCCGATCCAACATCCTGACAGTTAGTGTGACCTTTCAGGAAACAGTGTTTTGGACATTCTTGATTGCTGTCTCACTATTTACCTTCTCTCAAGGTCTAACCTAGCCTCCCAGTTACAATCTCATCTCACGAGGGGTCAAGAACATTTAAAAAAACTGACAGGTTAGGAGTCTGCTCAGGAGTGATCTTTTGGTAGCGGGAAAGGACTAGTGGCCGAAGCTATCAGTCACTTCACTCAAGTTCCAACTCTTATTCTATTCAATTCGTTCTACCGAGTACCACTACTTTATGTTCACACTGGTTTATGGCTAATTGAAAGTATTTGATTTGTTACCACTACTCATACATTATACCTCTATTATCAATAACATGAATACCCCTATCATCTATTATAACTCTAGGACTATCACATTGAATAACAAAAGTTTTGAGTATGACACAGTAATACATTAGACACATTTCAATACACCTTTACCCAGACATTTTTCATTGGTACACCTGTGTATACTTGAGGATCCTGCATGGTGGTAATTGGATGATGTGTATTTGTTTTACCTGGAGGAAAACCCATCAGCGGGAGGGATATGGGATGGCTCTATTGGTCTACCTTGTCCATCTTTCCAGAGTCCGCCAGACTCCTCACCACATCTTTGCACCTTCCAGACAGTTTATTCCTCAGGTTACACAAATCTTTATATATTAACCAATATGTGTATGCGTGCATGTGTGTGTGTGTGTTCACATTTTAGAACTAAAACAATACAACGAAAAACAAAACAAAACATAGATTTGTTAACTGTCACATAAAACCCTGCTGTCTATTTGACAGCTATGTTCGCCCTGGTGTGACAGCCATGTATGGTCGTGTGTGTAAGTGTGGACCTTACTAGCAGCTACTTCAGTTGGTAACTGTGTCACTGTATAAAGTCCTCTATGTAGTGTCCTAATCATGTGCTGGTATTGCTATAAAATGATTTCTCAGTCACCTCAACATCGCCCCTAGACTAGAAAAATGCTGAAGACCAATGTATATCAATCGATTTTCCCTCTGCCAACTCACATGTCATTCTCAGTACCTCACATTCAGCTACTTGACTAAGTGGGAAAGGCAAAGGGGTCTATTTCTATAACACTTTCTTCAAACATAACAGTATCCAGTACATGCCTGTCTAACAGTAAAAAAATATAAAACATGAAAATTCTACATTTTCTAGGGTTTCACATTATGTCGTATCTTGTGGTAAAAATCCTACTCCAATGTTCTATACAGAGATGCATATCTGTATGCCTAACTTCCAGCAATCTCCTATCCACCCTTTGTGCATCCATATAAAGGCACATTTTTGAACAGGAGGCACGAATCATAAAACAAAACAAAACAAAAAAAAAACAACACAGATATGCAATCTATAAAACATGAATCGTATTTCCACAACAGAACCTTTCTGCTTAAAATCAGCAGTTTCTATACCCATGAAAACAAAACCCCTGACTGTTTCTGCAACTCATGTTAATCTAGTGTGTGTATCTCTGAACTTGCTTTATGTAAAAAAAAAAAACATATGTCTTAGCCCCATTGTTGAGACTGTGTCTGATTTTATCTCTACGTCAAAAATGACTAGGGGGTCTTAACTGTGCAATCCAGTGTCGTCCGTCATTTGTTCATTAAGAACTCGGTATCTCATTGACTACATACCTTTTCAACGGACTTTCCTAACTTATAATAGAGAAATGTAAAAATTAACTGTTGTTGACTCATCTGAGATACATAAACGATATTTTGGAGCAAGTATGTATATACTTTATTGTTGGATAATGATTCTCAGCCAAACAAATTATCATGAGACACTGCAGGCTAAAACAAAGAGTGTTCCATTTGTCTATTGTTAATTAGTCTTTCAAGAGTAATTCTTCTATTTCTCTATCTCACCCCTTTTAAACACTACGTCTATACTTCTTTTGTCTGCCTTTATCTGTGAAGAAAAGACAAGATAGTTATCTTTAAACAACAAACAAACCAAGCATTCTCATTCTTTACCATCGGCCAGCGATTAGGAAAACAAGCATTTGACAACATAAAACAAACACAAAATCAACAAAGATTACTTTTTAACTAAGTTTCTTTCTACATTTTGCACCTTAATACTTACCACAGATTAACTCTAGAGTCGGCTATATTTCTCCCCCAGAATATTAGTTGTTACAGAGTGTGCAATCAATTGTAGGGGAACCTCTGAGAGAAATGTACGCCTCCTTTTGTGGATGTCTATGTGATTTCCAACCCAGGTATCCATTCTTCTCTCTACACAGTTCCTACTCATGTGTCCCTTCTTACGGCAGTAGAAGCACGTCCCCGTCATGTCTGCACAATGTTTTGCTAGGTGTCCTATTTTATTGCATTGAAAACACTTCCTCAACTCATGTTGTTTCTTTTCTTTAACCCAGGTGTTATTACACTGTGGTCGTGTGTGCAGTCCCTCTAATGCTGGAATACTCACCATCATTAACCTATCACTCTGTGTTTTTTCCTTTTTACAATCTCTCCTAATGTGTCCTTCTTCTCTGCAATTGTAACATCTCACTATTCTGGGTTTCCTGTTATGTGGGTGTAATGCTGGTGGTCGCGTGTGCAGTCCCTCTAGTGCTGGGATACTTACCATCATTACCCTATCACTTAGTGTCTCTTTCTGTTCATTTATACTTTTATCATGTCCTATAACTGACTCCCTGAGAGCACTTACAGTACCTCCTCTCCAGTATGGTAATGAAGTTTGCACCCTTCTTTTCAAGTTTTCCCTGAGGCCATCCATTAGAACTTTAACAGCAACCTCTCTGTAATCTACATTATCTTTTATGTCTGACACCCCAGTATTTTTGACCATCTCCATCAGAGTCCTGCAAAAATAGTCTGTTGCATTTTCACTATCCTCTTGCCTGATAGTAGAAACTTTACTCCAGTCCACTATCACTGGAAAATATATGGGCAACCGTGTGATTATTTGTCTAATATTGTCCTGATTATCATCCTCGGTTAAGAATTCATCCTCCTCCAACATACAATCCTTAATGAACTTTTGTATATCAGTATTGAGAGGAAGACAGGTCTTCAATAATACTCGCCAATCGTTATTAGTTGGCTCGTACACATTACTATAATATCTAATAAACTGCTGACATTTGGTTAAATCTTTCCTAGGATCAGGGAAATCAGACAAAATTGAAAATGTTTCAGACCTAGTGCATGGATCATGCTTTGCTACATGTTTTAAAGGTACATCACCATCTCTGTCCGCCTTCCCATTGGGAACTGCTGTAGTGCAGACAGGATGTAAGTCTACCAAATCACTATGACTAGTTGCTGAAATTGCTGCTGCAGTACAATGGATGTCTTCCCCTGTGTTAACCTTTACATTATTCTCACCACTTTCAGCCGCTGCCCCTGCTGTTGGAACCGTTCCCTTTCCTTGTCCTGAAACATTACTTAAAACAACATACAAGTTACTAGTTACAGTTTTCACATTTTTGGTATTGGCTGTACTATCCGCCCCGACCGAATTTGTCAGGGGCGTGCTTGCGCTCAGTTCTCCACACTTTGCAACGCACACTTCCGGTACGCTCACTTCCGCTGTGCGCGCACTTTTCGCCACACTTACTTCCGCTGTGCATTTGCTGCTCTGCCACGTGTTACCTTCCATTTGCCACAATTTTAAACAGTCATCATGTTCAATTCTCATTTTTGTTGATTTAATCAACCGCACTTTATTTCTAACAATATTTAACACCCGACTCAAAACTACCCATGTTTGGGAAAGGTCTTTAACAATCCTTGGTCATTTTGACCCACTTGTCGCAATATGCAGTTGCGTATGCACCATATTTATTAAACATGAGAAATCTTGCTGAACTAACCGGCCATTCATTAGGCAGCACTACACGAACTATCTCTAGCGTTTGCTTCGCATCCATTGTGAAAACAACCTATTTCTCAACGCTACGCAAAAATACTTTTTACCTGTTCTCCTTTCAAACAGAACTTACTAGAGATTTTTTATCCGTGGATGGTTTCACAGGCTACGCCCACACACCTCCTAAAACAGAAATATCATTGCAGACTAAAGGGCTATCAGCTCCTCGATACTCTGGACTCTACCACAAAGTCTGTTTTCACCGTATACTACTTATTTAAATCACGTGCTTCTTCAATACACCGTATGCTACGTAAAAAATTCACATACTACCTATTCCCACACCATATACAGCTTAGAATATTGTATATTACCTATAACACCGTATGCTACATAAAAATTCACATACTACCTGAACCCACACCATATACAGCTTAGAATACTGTATATTACCTATAACACCGTATGCTACATAAAAAATCCACATACTATTAAACTGCACCGTATGTTACATAAAAAATCCACATACTACCTATTAAATTACACCAGATGTTACGTAAAAAATCCACATACTACCTATTAAATTGTTCTTATTTCAAACACAACCTTGCTCATCCAGTTTCCCTGGTCAGGCAGCAACCGATATCTCTGTCTTTTCAATAGTAAATCACCTCTTTGTCTGTATTCAGCAGTATGCAAATTCTTCCCTTATCTATCTCTTTTCAACAGTATGCAAACTCTTCTCTTATCTTTTTCTGCACATAAAAATAGATTTCCCAAACAATGGTAGTCTTACAGAGGTTTTAACAAATGCTTATATAACAGACTATGAACATGATTGTTTAAACACGTGGTAACAATACCAGAAGTTCATACATGCTAAACAGGAAGCACACATACACTAGGCAATGCAATACCCTTTAAAATGCAAAACGACAATAAAAAGAAACATTTTTCTTTCTTATGCCTAGATTCTAATTAGCATTCCTTCAGATTACGCAACTACGGACATTCGGCTTCTCAACACAAAATGGACAACAGGTTTTGAACACATTGTGTTCTTTCCCATATGAGACGCGTCCGTCAATATCCACCCTTTGTTGAGGAACCGAATTCCGTCAGCGTTGCATACCTTCCGGCAACGTAACCTCCTAACTCAAGAGCCCCCAAATTATTAAAGTAATTCTATCGTTTTCAAATAAGCATTGCCCAAGCGATTGTATTGTGTTTCTAACGCACAAAGTTATTTATTTTAGCAGATGTAAATAGTCAACAATTCAATACATTATTATATTGTAATAAAGTACAGTACAGCCAATACCAAAAGTTACATAAATACATACCGCGCTCTTATCGCATTGCGCTCGCTGCGCAACCACAGGACCCAATGGACAGTATATCTGCTTAGAATACTGTGTCAGAATTGACTGAGGCTGGTGGGGGATACAGCTATTATATATACAGTCAGTGTTTCATTGTGAACAATAGAGATGACGTAGCTTGCTTCTATAGGTCCAGACGTTGGGTGGGTTCAGGGTAAACAGATCATAGGCTGATTCAATCTAAGGAATCCAAAGGAGGGGGTTGTCTCTCCAGGGGGTCTGCTCCTTTCATAGCCAGCATCATACAAAGGTTTATTCTCTAATATCAATAACTAAAGTATGCAATGTGCGATCTCTTCGCCGACTGCACTGGACAGCTGCTGATGATTAGGGGATCAATATGATATCAGGCATGACACCTTTCCTATAACCTAAACCTTTAATAACACTAAAATGTACATATAATCACTATATATATATATATATATATATATATATATATATATATATATATATATATATATATATATAGACTAATAATAAACCAAATACTATCTGCTCCTAAATTACAGTGTAACGAAACCAATATGAATATGAATTATATAAATAACTAAATGCTGTAATGCGAGTGTGTGCGTATTCTACCGTGCGAACACACCACTCCACATGTTACGTAGCGTACGGATCGCATTTGCATGGCTAAACAATATTAAACCAATATACTTTCGTTCATCCAATTATACGACTTCAACAGTATACCTGTGCCTTTTTTCAGCCTCAACAATTGTGTTACTATGCCAGCATTTTGCTGCCTAAAATTACAATTCAACATGCATGAAAATAAACATTTGTATCACTTCTCCTTCAATGTCAGTGAGTAGTTATGCAGGTAGATAAAGATAAAGATCTGTTAAGAGATACGTTTTAGTAATTGACGTCTTTGGGGCTTATGTAGAGTTGAATGTACATTTATTTATTTTTTTGCATAAAACATACATATCCTTACTGCACATGCACACAAAAAATGTTTGCACTTCGGTCTGTATGTAAACTCATTGATATCATTCACTCACTACTCTTTACGCTTAGAGACAGGAAGGGGGAGGGAAGGGGCAGGCAAGTATTGGGCAAATACAGTAAGTGTGTGTTCAAATAATTGTGCTACATTCAGAGGACAATGCAACAGCAGTTACATCTGTTAAGAGGCACAACTGTTGCGGGTGTTCGATCCCTGGTGTAAGTTCTGTGCTGATGATTATAGTCATTGCTAGTTTTTTTTATGTATAGTGCATACAACAATACATGAAAACATTTGTGTTTTTACACAGAAGTTTGCAATTTTTTAAGACATTGGTGCCATCTTGTGTCTAGTTTTAATTATTACATACACATTACAATAAAGTGAATATATGTTTTTGATCCTTTACTAGTAAATAACAAGCAATTGCTGAAAATTAAGTCATTTCCAATCCACAGCTCTCTATAAATACATGCACATTTATTGCATTTATTTTAACAGAAAGGTAGAGCTTAATTTACAGTATATCTTCATGGATATTAGGAATGTTAATGGCAATGATCAACTGCTTGTACTACTAGTATTGAGAACCACTCAAAGGTGTATAGCCCTACCACTGGTACATAAGACGTTAACCCCAGGTGCTGCTACTATAGCCAATTCTTGAAAACTTCAATCCAATAAAAAGGGAACTGTCCACCATATTCAAAGAAGTAATATGCAAAAGAAGTCCCTGTTTATTGAAATATTCACAAGAGAAATAGAAAAATATTCAACTGAAGTTATAGAATGCTTAAACATGGATATTTTTCTAATTAAAATTTCCACTCCTTCCAGTAATTTTTCATTTTTATTACTTTGATAAACAGTAGCAGCTCCTTTGGCTTATAAGACAACAAAAATATTGTACCATATGCCCCAACAGATCTTAACAGGAATGGTAGCAATTTTGGGGTGTGAAAGTGGTGGGCTTGCCTGTTTGAGAGTGTGGTATAACAAAATAGGCGTGTGGCATGCTAGATCAGAGTATGTCCCAATGTTTGGCCTTGGAGACAAGACTTGTGAGCATGCTCAGAACAACCTTTGATACAGAAATCAGGCAGCATGCTCATTGCTAATATTTCATTCCACCTTTTTCTAGCCATTGATTATTCTCTGTATTTAACATAACTTCTTTTGGTTACTGTCTGGCCTTGATACAGAACTACACTGTCTCCTGGTTACAGTCTCTGATCCTTTCACTGCCAGCTTTTTTACCCGTGTTTCTGATGTTTCAGCGTCTATACTGGCTATACAATATTATTATCAGAATTCAACAGAATTCACACTATTTCCTTTCCAAGATGCTGCATCTTCCTCAAGCCTAAGGTCTTCTTTTCAGACTAGATTCTCCTATTGGGCCTTGGATCAGATAATGACACAGAATAAATATTCAGTGCATATGGTTCCAAAACTCTTGGTGCACTTGTGATCCACCCTGATCATTACAAAACTTGACTAGAGGAGCAGTTACAGTCTCATTCGGAATAGCCCAAAGGATGAGTGTAAGATGGCATTCCATACCACATCTGAGTATCTTATAGAGCCCTTCTAATTTTGCAATACCTCTGCCAGCTTACATTTTATTAACAATATATTCCAAGATATAGGAAGATATATGTGGTCAATAGGGGCAGGCAAGTGATATCAATGATATCCACATCTATTCTCACATTCAGTTTAGACTACATCTGACAGCACAACCTATAGTGTGATTAACTGGTGAAGGGAGCGCAACACCCCGTCCCCATTGGTCTAGACACTAAGTGAGGCATTGCAGAGCCCCGGCTGCACAGCACTGTTGCGCATGCACGGCCTCTCTGCTGGCAGTTCCTGGCTATCCTGTTTATACCAATCAGTGTATGAGCTGCGTAGAAGACTGGTAGAGCAGAGTGTAAGCTGCGTATCAGGGGCCAAATGGAGATGCACTTAGATGCAGTGTCTATTTGCCCTATTCAAATGGTAGATGTTCTACACAGATGAGTATTACATAATCTATATGAGACCGATATATATATATATCTATCGTATTTCCCCATGTATAAGGCGCTCCCATGTATAAGACGCACCTTACTTTTGGCCCCGATATTTGGAAAAAAAATATTACGGTAGCTGTCAAAAAAGGCAGGGAGAGTGTAATGGCCGGCTGCTTTGATAGTGATCAGAGCAGCCAGGCAGCACACTCTCCCTGCAATCGCTGCCATTGTGCCTCTGTCCCCCTCCTCCTGGATCCCCGCTGACACTCTGCCTGCTGGCTACTGCATCCCCGCTGACACGCTGCCTGTCTCCGCCTGCTGGATCCCCGCTGACACTCTGCCTGCTGGCTACTGCATATTAGGGAATTTAGACTGTAAGCTCCAATGGGGCAGGGACTGATGTGAATGAGTTCTCTGTACAGCGCTGCGGAATTAGTGGCGCTATATAAATAAATGATGATGATGATGATGATGCATCCCCGCTGACACGCTGCCTGTCTCCGCCTGCTGGATCCCCGCTGACACTCTGCCTGCTGCATCCCCGCTGACACGCTGCCTGTCCCCCTCCTCCTGGATTACCCCCCCCCCCCCGCTGCCCCTGTAACGCTACCCCTGTATAAGACGCACCCAGGTTTTGGACCCAAAATTTTTGGGAAAAAGGTGCGTGTCACGAACAGCACTCACCTGAGTCTGCGTGACGCATATGTGACACAGGGTCAACCACAAAGACAACCACCTGGTCTGTCTAAAATGATTAAATCCTTCCCTATCTATGTCACACACTAGCTTTGCGATACTAATTACCACCACCAAGGTTGTTTCGGATAAGAGCTGACACTCTTATTTAGGAAGCCTTCGGTTCTCCCTAGCATTAATCCAACACAATTTACTTTAATCAGAGTTCACTTAAACCACAAGGTTTGCACAGTTTCAATTAGGTAGCGTCTGGACCAAACTGTCGCGTGAATTCATAAGAACACAGAGACTAGAACTTATTAAGTGTAATTTAATATGGAAAATACATCCACAATGCTTAAGATAAAAAGATAATAAAATGACATACAAATAGAGTGCAATTGTTTCTTATAAAATAAAAAGGATAAAACACAGAATTGATACCTCACTTAGAATCAAGTTTGTGGTGCCGGGAGGAGCAGGAAAAAATGGAACCTCTTCAATTAAACTCCCTCAGAAGAAGAACCCAGGGTTACATTTTCAATACAGTTTTAAAGTCAAGCTACAGGGCCCCCCAGCCCCCTTCCCTGTGAGGTCAGAACCAACAGGAGGGGAGAATGCAAATTAGGGTCTTATGACTTTGCTGTTTGAATACCTCTAAGTCAAGTTTTCTTTACACCGTCCTAACTTTTCAACAGTATGGTTTACGAACATGATTTTACCTTCACACAACAGGTCCTAAGTTTCCCTTCATCTGCATACCACACATGCCTCTGGTATGTATGATATTGGAGAAAATGATATGATCTTTTCCTGTGCCCTTATTCAGCTTGAATCTGTCATTAACATACAACCCAGTCTCTGCAGTCGGCCTGTCTGGGGCCTCCCAAACATGTGTGAGATTTCATTGTCTTGCAAGAGATCTCCTCAAAGGCATTCACATTTGCCATCCTGCCATAAATGGTATAAGGTGCTATCCTTATCTACCAGCCCCCCTGGGTGGTTTAACATCCACAAAACCCATTGATCTAACAGCTTCTAAGAGCACCAGGTCACACTATTTCTAGGAAGTAATACACAAACATATATTTGCAGATTTATGCCTAAACATTAGCTTGCACATGACAGTGCGTCTTATACATGGGGAAATACGGTATATCAAAACGCACCCTTCTCATGGCACTTTTGTCACCTTCTGTTGTCACTTTAAACAAAGGTGAACCACCACTTGTGAAACTCTGGCAACAGCAACGGGAAAAGACAGGCCCAGCTTGGCCAACCGAACAGTCCACTAGGTTTTGGCATCTAGTGCACCTGGCTTTATAGTGACCAAGTTCTCCACTCCTGAGGCACCTCCTGTCAGGCACACTTACAGCTTGCCTAAATTAGCAGCAGGGTTCCCCTTTAGGCCCTTGACTTCGGGTTTACCCACTTGGACGCTCTCATCCTTGGTGTTCACCAAACTCTTCTGAATAGATGTCAAGGCCACTGCTTGGTCACGTTCCTCAGGATACATAGAAGACAGAGTTTTTCCTTCTTGGAGCAACTGTTCCAGCTTTTCATGCTGTTCATCAAGTACAAGCTTCTCCAACTTGCACTCCTCAAGCTCTCTTGCAGACTCTTGCTAAGAATACCTCTTGCTGAGCCAAGACAAGCTTCTGTTCTAAAGCAGCAATTTCTCGGTCTTTCTCTGCTACTATTTCATTAAGAGCTTTCTCTGAGTCTTCTTTTTCTTCACACACTCTTTGCAATGCATGCAACTCATTTTCCACAGATTCAAAAATCTTAATTTCTTTCTCTCTCTGCTGCTTTAAATTCCACACTTCTTTTACAAGACAGCAGTTTTCCTCAATAAACATTTTCTCTAAATAATTATACTCTTCCCTGGTCACATTCTGACACAGGTAACACTAGGGTTGTACAGAGAGCATGAGATTCTCCTCTCTGACTTTCCATGTTTTCCTGTTGAGAATGTACCTCAGACACACCTGTTTGCACACTTTCATTTTGAGACATTTTGTTCTTTTTCTTGCCCATCTTAAGGAGCAAAGACAATTTTGTACTAGCAGCTTTCAAATATCAAGCTTCACATATGTCCAGCTCTTCCCCAGGCAATTAGTAAAACAGGTGCATTAGTCTCCCACACAGGTAAAACAGCAACTTCAATGCATAGGCAAAACAGCAGACTTGTGGACCACACCCAACTCACAGCTCAGTGAATAAACACGGTATGGCACTACAATGCCCAGCCATTTTAGAAAAAAAACAAACTTTTGCTTTCTTTTGCAAAACAAATGCTGAATAGTTCACAGTAATATTGCTTCTGTCTCTCCACAGACAAAAAAATTGCTTGCTCAGCAATAGCAATCTCTTCACTGCAACTGACAGCATCTACAGTTTAAGGTGTGATAGCAGTCTTCAATCATTGCCCACTCACCACCTTTTGCGTCTGGAGGTTGGGTGGACAGCTGTGCATTGTCCTTGGCGATCCCACTTCTGACACCACTTGTAACAAAACCACACCCTTCTTGTGGCACTTTTGTCACCTTCTGTTGCAAGAACACCCAGCAGATATCAGCAACAGGAAACTTCTTGTTTTAAATCAAATATATTTATTGTTGGCATCAAAATAAATAACACTTCTTCTGTCAGGATGACACCAGCAAGCAACTACCTTTTGCTTGCACCTCCTGGTGACCCTAAACACTAACTAAACACAGACCAGCTCACTACGGACTGGCCAACTAGTTTAGCGTCAGGCACATCTGACAAGAGCACAACTCCAGGTTAAATAAACAGGTCTCCTCCCACAGGCTTGGGTGACTGACAGGTGACACTCCCACCTTGTCTTTAAAGGAAGGCTCCTCAGGTGTTCTGTAACGCCTATTCAGTACAGCCACCCCTATCAGCTCTGCTGCTAGCTGTGGACACAAACACATTAAAGCATGTAAGTAAATCACATATTACATTTACTTTATCACATGTCTCAGACCTGTACATAACTTAACATTAGCACAGGGCTACACCCATGTATGACTTGGTCTGCAGCCTTTTACCTGCAGACTGTTAGCTCCATAGCTAATTCCACTCTGAGAGGCCTGTGGAAAACCACTCCCATTGCCAATATATATATATATATATTAGAGATGCTCAGGCTCGGTTCCTCGAGAACCAAAAACACCCTAACTTAAGGGTACCGAGCTGAGCTGGCTCAGTACTTCCACTCTTTTTCATAATCTAAAATGAGGCAAAACGTCATCATTACGTCATCGGATCTCGGATCTTGCGAGTTTTGAAATCTTTAAATATCGCACTCCATGGCGATCTAGCGCCATTTGAAAGAGGGACACAGAAGGGGTAGCACAGTGTGTAGAGCAGTTGGGCAGCCAAATAGATATAATTGATAGAGGAGGGGTAGTAGTTTTTAACAAAGTCTACAGTGACATTCAGGAGAGCTCCATTGCTCCATTGCTAATTCTCATTGCAGAAAAATACAAATACTAGTGCTGGCAGGCTTTTCTTCTGACTTTGCAGTCAAATTGTATGGTGTTATATAGGTTACACACAAAGAGAAGAGCTCCATTGCTCCATTGCTAATTGTCATTGCAGAAAAATACAAATACTAGTGCTGGCAGGCTATTCTTCTGACTTTGCAGTCATATTGTACAGTGTTATATAGGTTACACACAAAGAGAAGAGCTCCATTGCTCCATTGCTAATTGGCATTGCTGATATACAAATACTAGGCCTTGCAGGCATTTCTTCTAAATTTGCAGTCAAAGTGTATGGTGTTATCAAAATTGATTCACAGCAGTACACAGAAGAGCAGGAGCACCAAACAGCTGCTGGCACCAGTCAAGATGATAGTAATCACTGTACGTCATTTGGTAAAGCCTATGTAAAGTACATAGTGTTTTTAAGTCAGGGAAACAAAAATGTAAAAAATACCTTTTACCTTGGTCAAGAAAAAAAGAGCTATATTCTAAAATTTTCTGCAGAAAAAAATAAAATTTACAACATGCCATTCTACACACAGAGTGGCAAAGAAAGAATGAGGCCTTTGCCTTTCTCTATGAGTGTGAGTTCTGCAACTGTTACTGAGGTATCTTCTTGTAAGGTTAGTCATGACCAAGCAAGACCTTGTCATTCGGACTCCAAAAGTGGTGCCCAAATACTTTTACGTGTAAAAGCCGAGCTGGAAGAAAACAGTAAGGCACTAGAGGAAAATATATGTTCAGATTCAGAAATGGCACAAATCCCTGAGGAGAGTCCATCCACAAGTGCTATGTGTAATCGTGACCAGTCTGATAGTGTAGCCATAGAGAAGGCCCTTTTCAGCATTACTGCAGATGTGTGCCTGAACATCCTGAGTGTAGCCGGTGATACACAAATTTAGGATGCCACTTTGGAATTGCAACAGGATGAGGGGGTTATTTGTGTAGCCGACGAGGGTGCTAATGAGGACGTTGATGAGGATGATGATGTTTGTGTAAGTCCTGCACCAGTGGAAGCAGTTCTTGCATGTGATAAGAAGAAGGCTATTGTTATGCCTGGGCATTAGACCAAGAAATCCACCATATGTGGAATTATTTTTACCCACATCCTGACAACAGTTGTCCAGACATGTGTGGCGTTTGTAAAGCCACAGTCAGTAGAGGTAGGGACCTTAACCATCTAGGAACCGCATCCATGTTAAGCCATTTGACGCCAAAAAATTTAAAAAAGCAGTCCATCATAAGCTAGGATCCTTCTCTCACCTACATCCCGACACCTGCAATCTAAACCCACAACACCATTCTCGTCAATATCATCAGTAGAGTCCTGCATCCAAGTTGCTAAGGCTAGATGAATCCTCCATTATCCTGGATTCCTTAGAAGAATTCTTGAGCGTTAGTCCCACTGCTGCTGCTGTTGCTGCTGGGGGTGAATCTTCATCCCAGAAGCAGACCAAGGAGAAGACTACTAGTTATTTACAACAATTGACTGTTAAACAATCCTTTGCAAGAGGAAGCAAGTATGAAAGCTGTTACAAAGTCGCAAAGCGGATCACAGACGCCATGGCGTCTATGCTAGTATTAGATCTGTGTCAAATATTCACTATTAATGCAGCTGGTTTTAGACAGTTACTTGAGGTCTTGTGTCCCCGTTACCAAACTCCATCACGACACCATTTCAGAAGAAAAACAATTCCTCACCTCTACCAGAAGGTTTGTAAAAATGTTATTATTGGGCTGCAAAATGCCATTCTACCCACTGTACACTTAACCACAGATATGTGGACAAGCAGAACTGGACAAACTAAAGATTATATGACTGTGACAGCCCACTGGGTTGGTGATTCGCTTTCACCAGCAGGAACAGCGGCCGCATATACCCAAGTACCTCACGTTTATCAGAGGCAGGCTACTCTGTGTATCACCGGCTTGCAATATAACTTATCCCACTTGGACTCTCCTCAGGATATGTCATTTCTGATAATGCCACCAATATTGTGAGAGCATTACATCTGGGTGAATTCCATAACATTCCTTGTTTTGCTCACACAATAAAGTTGGAGGTGCAGATGTTTTAAAAAAAAATGACAGGGACGTGCAGGAGATGCTGTCTGTGGTCAATAACATATCTGGACATTTCCGGGATTCGGCAACAGCGTGTAGGAGATTGCAGCAGCTGCAAGAGCAATTTAACTTTCCCTGCCACCTATGCTTCTGCGGATGGAGGAACAACGAAAAGCCATCCACGTTTACTCCACAAGCCATGACATTGGGAAAGGAGGGGGGATGTATTTTAGTCAAACGCAGTGGAGAATACTTTCTGTGTTGTGCAAGGTGCTGAAACCATTCAAAGTAGCCACCTGTGAAGTGAGTTCAGACACTGCTAGAGTCAAGTGATTCCCTTAATTAGACTGTTGAAAAAGCAGCTTGAGAAACTGAAGGAGGAGATCAAACAAAGCAATTACACTAAGTATGTCGGACTTGTAGGTCAAGTATTTTATTCGCTTCGCCAGGATCCAGGAGTTATTAAAATCTTGAAATCAGGTCACTACATTTTGGCGACTGTGCTTGATCCTCGGTTTAAGAGCTATGTCTTCACTTTGTTTCCAACTGACCCAGATCTGAAGAGATGCAAGGAGCTCCTGTTGAGCAAGATGACACCTCAAGTGTTACGTGACAGGACGGCGTCTCCTCCCTCAGTTTCTCACTCAACTGCTGCTAGGAAAAAACTTAGCTTTCCCAAAACAATCAGGGATGATGCAGATGACTCAGCATCAAATTTTGACATCTGGTCTGGTCTAAAAGAATTGACCAAAAAACGTGACACCTCTGCCGTAACTCCACCTGATCCTACTATCAGCATCCAAAGGATGGTGGAGGATTATTTTCATGACAGCATAGAAATAAACAAATCAGACAGTCCCTTCACACACTGGGTGGAAAAAATGGGAATTTGGAGACACATGTATTAAGAGAATTAAGAGACTCCTCATACTAGAAAGACTGCTAATATCCTTATGGATATATATTCTGTTAGTTAGAGCTCACAAACTTGCCTATTACAGAATCTACAATATGTGATAGACTGCAAACTTGTCATTAAACAATGTAGTCAGTTTTATATTGAGCAAGTGGTAAATATATTAATTTAATTATACAATTCTCTGTGCATAAGTACATATCGCTACAGTTTTATAGTTTTATTTAAATAACTAAATTAAAATTAGCAATTGTCAACTTTAATTAACACCGCTAAAATACAGCTACAAAAAACTGAACTATATTTCTTGTGGTTTCTTGTGAAATCCATTGTGAAGTTGAATTTTAAACCAGAATACATTTGTAAAGCATTTCCTTGGAATATACTTCACTGTGGAATACAATGAGAAGAAGTTGCTTAAATTTGCTCCAGTGTAAATAAAAGAAGGCAGCTAAGCCATTTTTCACAAATTTCCAGTGTCATGTTCTAAACAGAAAGCAACGTACATAATCCATCAGTAAAATAGCTAGGGATGCATGTCGACAGCAGTGAAACACATGACACAGAAGTCACTGATGTATATGTAGACAGCACATATTGCACAACAAAAGGATCAATGTTAAAAGGATCAATGTTGCATGGCTTTCTGTATGAAATGTGACATGAGAGCGTTGTGAAAAACTGCTCATCTGGACAAGCCAAAGGTAATTCAATTTATAACATAATAAATATAGCTTCACTTTGGTTAACAAAGTTCTTACTATGTAATACAAAATAATATTAATAAATAATAATAATATTAATATAATAAGTAATAATAACACCATTTACAAGGCATATATATATATATATATATATATATATATATATATATTGTGGCAAGAGCCCGCTACTGCAGAAGCACACGCGTACAACTTCTTCCTTTTTATGGTTCTTTATTGTCAGGATGGTAATAATGTTTTGACACCGTATACTTGCACAGCAATTATGGAGACCCTCAACGCTTACTATACATAGTCCAGCTCTCTGTCCAGATCAGCCAGCTAGCCCAGCGTTGATCTCCCTGAACAATGAAACAAGCAGGGTTTTATACCTGACACTCCTCCCACAGGCCTAGCTTGATGGACAGGTGACACACCCACCTTCTCTTTAAAAGAAAACGCCCATCCCTGGCTCTGTTTAGACTATCAGACCCACCCTGTCTGTTTGCTGAGAGGAAGCAGCTTTTAAATCCTGTAAGTAAACCAATTTTAAACTACACACATGTTTTTACCTGGTTTAATCTCCACCTAGGTACATAACTGTGCCAATGTTTTACTCTACTTCCCTGCTTTCTCTGCATATTGGCAGCTAAATGCCTCCTTTTGTTACATATCCCTCCCCCTAGCATCTCCAAGTAGGGGGACACGGACTTCGCGAGGAGTGCTGTCACTCACCAGACTGTGAGTGCTTCTTCCCGTATGTTTAGGAACCGTGGTCGTCCACCATTCTGAGGGTCTGCGCATGTGCAACCCTTTCAAACGTTCAGTACATGTTCCTTTTAGTTAATTGGCTGATCAGGCAACACTCCCTATTTAAAGCACCTGCTGTCTATACCTCGTTGCCTGATCTTGGAGTCTCATTCCCCATGAGCCTCTGAAGCTGTTCCTGTGTTTCCTCGTGTATTCAGCCCAGCTGATTCCTGTGGTTTCTAGACCACTTCAACTCTCCTGTGTTTCATCGTGACTTCCCAGCTGGTTCCTATCCGCTGCCTCCGTGCACTACAGTTATCAGCTCACTTCAACTCTCCTGTGTTTCATCGTGACTGCATTAGCTGATTCCTATCCGCTGCCACCGTGCACTACAGTTATCACCTCACTTCAACTCTCCCGTGTTTCATTGAGACTGCTCCAGCTGATTCCTATCCGCTGCCTCCGTGCTCAACAGTTCCAGCTCATCTCAACTCTCCCGTGTTTCATCGTTACTGCACCTGCTGATTCCTATCCGCTACCTCCGTGTATCTGCAGTGTCCTGCTTGTCGCTACCCTCCAGTACTACTCGTGTCTGCAGCCAGCTGATCCGCTCTCCGTGCTTCTACAGTGTTCCTGCCTGTGTCAACTCCTGTCTGCATTGGATCAACGCTCCGCTGCTGTCTTCTCTGCCATACTACTTCTACTCTTCAGTGATCTCCAGGTGACCTGTCCAATATACTACTGCTTCCTGAGTATTGTTTCCATCGTTGCTGGTCTACCTACCTGTGCGCTGCACCTACTTGCTTACCGCTTCCATTTCCCTGGGACTTCGCATCCTGCCGGCCTCCTGCCGCTCAGGTATCCCTGCACTCCTTTCTGACAGCCTGCTCTTCTGAACCACGGTATGCATACTTATCATTGACTGTGCTCGTGTATTGCATACCTTGCTGGACTGAGTTGTTCTTCTCTGAAGTTGCCTATCCACTGAGACTATTGCCATCATTTGACTGTGTTACCTTGTAGTCTGGATAGTTCCTGTGACTTTGTATATTTGTGCAGTGCTGCTCAGTTATTACTTCTTGTGCATATCATCGTGGGATCAAGTTCAGTGTGCCCGTGTATACTCTGCACTACAGTTATCTCCCCGTGCTCCTCCTCACATATATATTTCAGTGGTACAACTTGCTAGAGGCAGACCACTGATTCCTGTTTCAGTATCCTTCTATATAGCAGTGGTACAACTTGCTAACGCAGACCACTGACTTCCCGGATACCTCCACCCGGATTCCGTTCCCTCACCTAGACAGCGGTACAACTTGCTAAACGCAGACCGCTGACTCTCATCACCTCCTCGTTACTTCTGGACATTCCTCCTCACTATAGCAGTGGTACAACTTGCTACCCGCAGACCACTGACTACCCTCACGTTCCCTTTGTCCATTCAGTTCCTCGTGTACTATTACATATATTTTACCAGTGCTGCTAGTCATAGACTTTCCACGAGCATTCTCTACCATCTGCTGTCTCCTGTTCCGTGATCACCCCGCTACCAGAGTACCATATTACCACCTATACTGCTCTGGTAAGTCCATCACCTGGTGATCCCTGGGTAAAGACTCCTAGTGCCCGTGACAAGTGCATATTTTCGTGACAACGCATCTGCATTTTTGTGTAGAATCCCAGGCCTATGTTCTACTGAGAACTTGAAAGGTTGTAGTGCCAAGAACCAGCGGATTACCTTGGCATTTACCTCCCGGTTGTTCTGCATCCATCTTAATGGTGCATGGTCTGTTATTAGGGTGAACTCTCTGCCTAGGAGATAATAGCGCAGAGCTTCTGTAGCCCATTTTATGGCGAGACATTCTTTCTCCACAGTGGCATATTTTTGTTCCCTTGGAAGCAACTTACGACTTAGGTACAAGACAGGATTTTCTACTCCATTCTTCTCCTGTGACAAGACTGCACCTAAGCCAACACCAGAAGCATCAGTTTGGAGGAAGAACCTCCGGGTAAAATCTGGTGCTTGTAAAACTGGAGAGGAACAAAGAGCTAATCGTAGATCAGACCAGGCGGTTTCTGCAGAGTCAGACCAGGTTAATCTATCTGGACAACTTTTTTTTAACATGTCCGTAAGTGGAGCAGCTCTAGTGGCGAAATGGCTTACAAACCGCCTGTAGTAACCTACTAAGCCTAAAAAGGTTCTTAACTGTGACTTTTTCTCTGGTCTTGTCCAATTTTTGACTGCCTCCACTTTGTCTAGCTGGGGTTTTACATGCCCTCGACCAACAATGTACCCCACATATTTGGCTTCTCTCATGGCTATGGCACATTTCTCTGGGTTAGCTGTTAACCCTGCGGACCGTAATGAAGCTAAGACCGCCTCAACTTTGGCTAAATGTGATCCCCAATCTGGGGTATAAATCACTATATTGTCCAAGTAAGCAGCTGCATAAGCTGTGTGAGGTCGTAGCAATTTATTCATAGCTCTTTGGAAGGTGGCAGGTGCCCCATGCAACCCAAAGGGTAGGATTTATATTGATAGAGACCATCAGGGGTGGAAAATGCAGTCTTTGGCTTGGCCGTGGAAGTCAGGGGAACTTGCCAATAACCCTTTGTTAGATCAAGGGTTGTTAAATAATTGCAACAAGCAAGATTTTCCACTAGTTCATCCACACGTGGCATCGGATAGGCATCAAACTGCGACATACTGTTTAGGCGCCTAAAGTCATTGCAGAACCTAATTGTCCCATTGGGTTTCGGGACAAGCACAATGGGACTATTCCATTCACTAGTGGATTCTTCAATTACATCTAACTGGAGCATCTTCTCGACCTCCTTTCTCACGTCCACCCGTCTGGCTTCTGGAATACGATATGGCTTCTGCTTGACAATGACTCCTGGTGCAGTGACAATGTCGTGTTCGATTAAGGTAGTGCGCCCGGGAATGGAAGAGAAGACATTCCTGTTCCGGCGAATCATTTCTTCAGTCTGTTGTCTCTGCTGAATGGACAAGGCTGGCTCTATGGGCACTTCAGACTTTTCAATGGCAGTAATCACTACCTGAGGAGAGGTTTCCTCATCATGCCAGGGTTTAAGGAGGTTCACATGATATATTTGCTCCTCCCTTCTCCTACCTAACTGGTGGACTCTGTAATTGACAGGACCGGCAATACTTTTTCACTGCCATGTGTACACCGGGCCAGTAAAACCTAAGCAGAACTCGTTACCGTGTTTTATCCTCCCCTAGGTGTCCCCCACAGACATGTGTATGTGCTGCTTTTAACACTAGGGTTACATGGACCTGAGGAACCATTAATTGTTCTACTTTTTCCCCCTGTACATTAGCAACTCTATACAGGAAATTATTTTTAACAATAAAATATGGTATACCTTCTTCAGGCTGGGCGGCTTTCGCTACCCCATTTACCTCAGTCACACTTTTTTTTTAAAAAAATAAGTTTTTATTGAGGTTTAACAACAAATACAGGTTATATAAATGTACTTTCAGCAGTATTCGTTTTGGATGGCGGGTGATAAAGAGATTTATAACATCATAACAACATAACTCTAAGCCCAAAAAAAAAAAAATTGAATGTATCAATGAGAATATACGTTCCCAGCCATAGAAGGAGGGTATTGTTAACCTGGCACATAGAGCACAAAGACAGACAGGGGGGAGAGGACACAGAGGTAACAAAAGGGAAGAATGGGGGATGACATGATGCAAGTCTTCAAAGTAAAAGGTCTACAGCGTATATAGCGTAGGTATATGGCAAAGCCTAATCCAACAATCAGAAGCGTTTGATACAACCTTGTACCTAAAGATAGATGGTTCAAGTGGATGAACCCAAGGCCGCAAACTCTGGTGAATCTATAAATTTTAACCAAGGTCCCCATATAGTATAATATGTTACAAAAGAGTCTTTATCTGACAAATATAATTCGTCCATGGACCTGTAATATTCTAATCTCCTAATCCAGTCCCGGATATTTGGTGGCGTGGTTGTTTTCCATCTCACAGGTATGACTGCCTTGGCGGCTGATATCACAAATTTTAATAGAGATTTTTTAAAGCAGGAAATAGGCATATCTACTTTATTGAGGAGCCAATACTCCGGGGTGTCGGGAATAGCTTGTCCAAGCAACTTCCGTGTGATGTCTATAACCTGCGACCAAAAGGGTCGTAATATGGGACAGTCCCACCAGATATGTAATAAGGAACCTGATCCCAAACCACACCTCCAGCAGACACTAGACAGTCCGCGAAACATTTTTGCAAGATGTACCGGGCATCTGTACCACCTGGTGAGAACCTTAAAGTGGGTCTCTAATATTGAGACGTTAGGTGAGCAAGCATGGATTGCTTGGAAAATTTTCGACCAATCAGTCTCTCTTAATTCTATTCCTAGATCCCTTTCCCACTCCAAGAGAAATTTCGGGGGAGATCTAAAGCGGAACTCGATTAAGAGTTTGTAAATAATCGATAAGGAGTGTGGGGTGTGATGCGGTCTGCTACAGAGGGATTCAAAGACTGTCAAATTCCTATTAATATCCTGTTTTGAGAGACTAGAAGCGAGAAAATGTTTAAGCTGAAGATATCGCCAGATCTCTATATTCGGTAGTTTCCACTTAGATTGAATCTCTACAAATGAGAGGACCCCAGTAGCTCCCACCAACTGGCCGACACGGTGGATCCCTGCCCGTGACCACAGGTTAAACGCTAATGGAGTAGTTCCTGGGGGGAATTTAGGATTATTAAACAATGGCGTTAGTGGAGATATTAAAGATGAAATATGAGTAAGAGTTCTTAACTTAGACCATTTAATAAGAGTGGGTCCTAGGGTAGGGTGGGAGACCCTGGGCAACTTGGTTAACCAAATTACTGTCTTACTAGAAGAGTCGAGATATGATGATTCGATCGCTACCCATTGTTTCCCTCCCTCCTGGACTGACATCTCCATTATTCTAGTTAAGATAGCAGCATCGTAGTACGAGGGAATATGGGGAAGCTGGAGACCCCCCAAGTGTCTTCGTCTAAATAAAGTATCGTGCTTGAATCTTGGGTGCCTCCCACTCCACACAAAGTCCCGCACCAGACGCTGGATGCCCTGAAACCAGGAGTCGGGAATTAAGATAGGTAACGTCTGTATAAGGTAGAGAAGACGGGATAGGACATTCATTTTTATAATGTTAACCCTGCCTATCCATGCGAAATTCTTGCTCTGCCACTCTCTCAAATCAGCCCGGAGATTCCCAAGAAGTGGTTTAAAGTTGAGGTCGTATAGGCGTGAGAGATCGTTAGAAAGTACAATACCTAAATATTTCAATTGGGTGGGATGCCAAATAAAAGGAAATGCACATTTTAAACCCTCCAACACGGGGGCCGGGGTATTAATGTTCAGAGCTACTGACTTGCCATAATTAATTTTGAAGTTAGATAGAAAGCTAAACCTTTGGAATTCCTTAACTAAGTTAGGTAGGGAAACAACAGGATTGGTAATAACGGCCAAAAGGTCGTCCGCGAATAAAGCGAGTTTATGTTCTCTCTCACCCACCTGGACACCGGATATATTCGGATTGGCCCTGATTGACCTTGCCAATGCCTCCATGCACAGCACAAATATGAGTGGAGACAGCGGACACCCCTGTCTAGTGCCATTATTGATCATCACCGGATCCGACAGATCACCGTTAATTTTAATTCTAGCCCTGGGTTGTCGATAAAGTGCTAAGATTCTATGAAGTCCCAATGGGCCTAATCCAAGATGCTCCAGGAGCCCTCTCATAAACGGCCAACTCACACGGTCAAAGGCCTTTTCAGCGTCTGTAGACAAGAGCATTGAAGCCGTTGTTGAGCATGAGGCTGAGTAAATCAAATCTATCACCTTGGTGGTGTTGTCCCGTGCCTCGCGATCCGGGACAAAGCCCACCTGATCTGAGTGAATCAGATCTGGGAGTAGTTATTTTAATCTATTTGCAATAAGTTTTGCGTACAACTTAACGTCTACGTTCAGCAAGGAAATAGGCCTATAGCTTGCACATTGAGAGGGGTCCTTTCCTTCTTTGGGGATCACCATTATATGGGCTTCCAAACTTTGTGGGGAGAAAGCGGATTCGTTGGAGATCGCATTAAAGGCCGGCACCATCAGGGGTATCAACTTATCTTTAAAGGTCTTATAGTATGCAATGGAAAAGCCATCAGGGCCCGGACTTTTACCCGAAGGTGTTGATTTAATTACCTCCCTCAACTCCCCTTCAGTGAAAGGTTGTTCCAGTTTATCCCTATCTGATCTTGAGAGAGTGGGAAAACTGATCTCCTTTAAATATGCCGCAATCTGAGCTGAGCGTGTGGCATCTATAGGGTCAAGTTCTTGAGTTTCGAGATTATATAACTTGGTGTAGTATTTGTGAAATGCACCCGCTATGTCACCGGTTAATTTGCACTCCCGATCATTGTTGTCCTTAATCATGGCAATGTAGGCCTTAGCTCGCTGTTTACGCAGAGCCCTTGCTAACATTGTTCCCGGTCTGTTTCCCCAGCGAAAGAAACAATGGCGACACCTCTGGAAGTCAAGCTTCACTTTGTCATAAAGTAATTTGTTAAGTGCCGCCCTTGTCTCCTTCAGCCTGTTCAACAGGTCTCTAGACATGTTAGATTTATGTGTCGTCTCTAAGTCCCTAATCTGCTGGAGTAAGTGATCTCGATATGCGATGTTTTCTTTCTTCATACGGGAGCCTAATTCAATAAGTTTCCCTCTGATAACGCATTTATGCGCCTCCCAGATAGTAATACTCGAGACGTCTGGAGTAACATTGTCAGATATATAGTCATCTAATGCAGCAGTCAGTTGGTCCCTACAATATGTATTTTGAAGGAGAAGCTCGTTTAGGCGCCAAGTGCATTTTTTAGTTTTTAAATGAGAGAGTTGAAAAGTCAATGAAATGGGGGCGTGATCTGACCAAGTTATTTGGCCAATAGATGTTGTTAGAAGGCTAGGTAGGAACCGTTGTGGAAGGAGCAGATAGTCAATTTGTGAGTATACCTTATGGGGGTGGGAGAAAAAGGAATAGTCCCTCTCCCCTGGGTGTTGCAGTTGGTGTTCATGAAGTGTACGTCTAACCTTACAATGTTGCGATCTGCGCACCCCCGTCCGGCTATTAGAGGTATCAATTTCTGGATGAAGGGTTCAATTTAGATCACCTCCCACAAGCAGAATTCCCTCCGCATACTCTGCGACTTTATCTAATACCTGTGAAATAAACATTGGTTGACCTTGGTTAGGCAGGTATAAGTTCACAAAAGTATATATAACATCAAATAATCGACATTTTATCAGAAGTGCTCTTCCTTCTACTAGACAAATTTTCTGAAAATCTGAGAAGGGCAATCTCTTAGAGAACAGGGTAGCCACTCCTAGCGTCTTGCCCTCTCTATTGTTACTAAGATATGAGGAAGTGTAGAAGCCATTTGAGAGCCGTGGGGCGGATTCCTGCTTAAAGTGGGTTTCTTGAAAAAAGACAACATCTGCTCCCAGATGTCTCATTTCTCTCAATGCCCCTGATCTTTTTTCAGGGAGGTTAAGACCCTTGGCATTAATTGAGACCAATTTAAATTTATCTTTCATGGTGGATCTAAGTATCTCAGAAAAGCACTTCTGTCAATCTCATAGCTGAGGAGTTGGGTTGGCATTTGTGAGCAATAAATGACCTTGCACCTTGCAAATAAGTAAAGTGTTATATGAGTTGAGACTAGTGGGAAGGGGGGGTAGGGAAGCCACATGAGGGGGGACATGACACTGACAGACACAAACAAACAAACAGAAAAAAACACAACAAATAGTATACCATCGAACCGCTCCAGGGAGACGGGTGTGGAGAGGCCACATCCATCTCTCGGGTGTCTTCCAGCGGTGGGGGGTAAAAGGGGGGGTTAACGACAGTGACTAACAGAAACATCTTATCAGTATAACAGAGAATTGCAATGGCCTAGGCAGCAAGACCAGTAGAAGTAGTAATGGCAATAACAATAACAGTAACAATTTAACAGGTCTCATGGTTAGTAGTAGGACCTCCGACGAGTGTAGACCAGAGAGATCTGGGCTACCAACAGGAACACAGAACGATCATATCCGCTCGATATGGTGTTACATTAAGATTTATATTTGGACAATCTAAGGCTTGAGTGACTATAAAAATCAGACAGCATATAAGGCTGTTGTTGACCTGAAACTTGGTTTAGACAGTCACTCTCTCTAGCCTAGTCAGAAGAGAGGGGAACAGGAACGGAAGTGAGTCCCTCTGTAGAGAATGTCCGAGTGGGATGAGAAAGTCCAAAGGTCACCAAGAGTTCTCAGTCGGATAGTGTAGAGATTTATAAGAAGACCTAAAGCAGGAGTAGGATTATGTATCCGAGGTTTCCGGTGGGTCTCGGCGTCTCCTCATCGCATTTCTAGGGCTTTCAACGGTTTGCCAGGTTTCCCTGTTAGTTGGATGCAATCGGCCGGAGTGTTGATGCCAGTCCGGAAGTGCCACCTCCTGTAGTCCCAAGTGCAAGCAGAATGGTTTAATGTCTTGGGGTGTTCTCAAGATCTCCATCCTTCCGTTGTGAGACACTTGCAAGCTAAGAGGAAATCCCCAGCGGTATTTAATGTTCTTAGAACGCAATATGTCTGTCAAAGGCTTAAGCATCCGGCGTAACTGTAAGGTTTGCCATGAGAGGTCTTGGAAGATCTGAAGTCTATTGCCATCATAATCAATAGCGTCCAGTTTCCTAGATTTCTGGAGAATTGCCTCTTTCTGTATATAGTAATGCAGGCGGCAGATCACGTCTCTTGGGCGTTCAGACGGAGACCCGCGTGGTCTGAGGGCCCTATGGGCTCTGTCAAATTGAATACTGGTGGTCGGATCTTGTTCTAAGATCTCATTGAAGACCTTAGTGAGGAAGGCAATTAGGTCTTGAGTGGGTATGTCCTCAGGGATTCCTCGGATTCTCAGGTTGTTCCTACGGCCTCTATTGTCAAGATTGTCCACTCTACTGTTGATCAATTGTAACTCTTGAGCTTGTTGAGCTACTGTGTCGCTAAGAGTATCATGACGTGCCGCAAATTCCTCTCTGAAATCCTCTAGTTTAGACATTCTAGATGACAGTCGGGCCAGATCCGCTTGTAAAGTGGCTACCTCCTTCTTAACTGTATCTTTAAGTCTGGACTCCAGGGGCCCGATTCATCAAAGTTCGCAAACGCATACGCATCTGCTAAATGGCTCTGCGCATGCGCGAAACGACGCTTAAGCAGCGCAAAACACTACATACGCTACTCAAGCACGGCAGATACAGCTCTCAAAAGGCGACTCAATCTCAAACTCCAACGCAAATAGATTTGAGATGACTGCTGACCACTTGAGAACATATGGGTGGGAATGGGCGGAGAGTAGGCGCGGACTGGGCGGAGATGAGATAGTACTTGAGTAAAGTAGGCGTTATGCTTTTTCACTTGAGAATAGTAGGCGTTCCCTCTGCCCAGATGAGTGAAACTGACGTCACTCCTGTCTCAAATCTTTCACAAAAGTTAAGGAAGGCCAGGGTCATGTTTAACTCCAATACAGCTAGCTAAAACCACTATTAAACGCCTTTAGGAGCATCTTTTGCGTTTAAAATGCAAAACGAAATATGCACAACATACATACATATCAATACAGACTGCCTGTGGCAAAAAAAAAAATTTTTAAATTTTTTTTTTTTTATTGAGCTTTTACATATCTTACAAATGTTCCATTAGTATGTTTGTGTAAATTAAGCTTGTTTTGCTTTAAATACCCCTTTCTAATCAATGCAATTCGCAAGTGCAACATGTTTGATGTTATTTTGGCCCTTTGGCCTCAATCCGGGACTGCCGGAATGCCGGAATTAGTTAGCTGGAAATAGCGCCCTCTGCTGCTTACTGCCTCTTCAGTAAAGAGGACTGCCTTTTATAGGCCTGTACACTGCTAGCCACATATCTCCTCAGCATTATGGGGAGAATCCAGGTCACAGTGCATTCCGGCTGCCGGAATGGTTGCCTCAGTGCATTCCACATTCATTCCAATGCCGGAATGGTTGCCTCAGTGCATTCCACATTCATTCCACTGCCGGAATGGTTGCCTCAGTGCATTCCACATTCATTCCGGCTGCCGGAATGGTTGCCTCAGTGCATTCCACATTCATTCCGGCTGCCGGAATGGTTGCCTCAGTGCATTCCACATTCATTCCGGCTGCCGGAATGGTTGCCTCAGTGCATTCCACATTCATTCCACTGCCGGAATGGTTGCCTCAGTGCATTCCACATTCATTCCACTGCCGGAATTGCTGTGCACACTGCATGGGTAAGTATTTCATTTTATGTAAAATGTCTCCCAAACAATAGACTTTGTCATAAATATTTATGATAAATCTCCAACCATTCTGAACAATTACCAATATCATTAGTCTCAATATGTTACATGCCTGATTTGACAGTTGGTGATGGTGCGTTTGCAAGAACAAATAATATTAATAGACATATAATAACTCGAAAATATATTTCAGGGTTTTACACACATGATTTATGCAAATTTAAAACAAGTGTACTATTACCACAGGGACACTTTTAACAGCAACACAAATTGTCTAAGGATATTAATGATCCCTAAGAGCCGAGGGCTGGTGAGGACTCGAACCCACGTAGCAAGCTGGCAAGGTGGATTGGCTAACTGCTACACCACTGTACAAGTGGTGATGTCAAGGGAATAGAATACAAATTAAAGATGACCAGCAACTTCTAGCATAAGTTGTTTCCCTTAAAACATGGGGAAAAATGCCAATACTTGGAAATATGATACCCAGAAAGATTTGGTGCATGCAGAGTCACAATTTATGCATATCGAAATATATCCATGTTGATAAATACAAATCAAAAATAGAACATTTATTGCTCCCATTTCTACAATTTGATTTGGTGGAGCACTTAGCTTTTTCCACTGTTGCCAGTACAGAATTCACATATCTTTGAAATCCAAAGTCTTTGCCAACAACTGCTTTGCTGTGTTGTAGCTGATAACACTGTTGAACATTACATATAGCCACCTTACACACCAAAACATATACTAAGTCACAGAGTGGAATAAATACCCTCAAACTTGTAAATATACCAAGGTTAGCCACATACACGCATCATTCAGGGTTCAAACTCATTACCTTGTTGTTGCAAGCTCATTTCTTTATTCACTGAGTTATACTTCACATTGAAACACCAACACCAAACTGCACATTAACTAGTTAGCACAGCTGAATGACTGTCTTAGACCTGATAAATTGGCCATGTTGCAATTAATATGTACAGCATGATGGATAACGTGGTATTCAAATAATAACCCTAGATAAACACACACATTAATAAAAACACTGTTTTACTAAAGCAACAGGAGCTGCAAAAACGTCACCAAACAAATGCGAATTAAGCGCGTTTGCGAATCTTACGCTAAATACAAGCAGTTGCATATAGTTTTTTACTTTTAGGAGTATGCTTAATAATGTGTTTTATTAACTCAATTGGTGCTTAGGGTTGACCTGGGGCCTCGAACTTCTGCACTTAGTATTGGGGGGTGAAATACATAACCACTACACTATCGTGGCACATCTAAATGTAGCACATGCAAATGAATAATACCTCATAGAATTGTACTTAAAACTATTTTACCCATACTATTGCCACAACACTAACAGCTTAGCTCATTAATGACATCTGTAATAATCGTTATAATCTCTACTTACCTACAGAAAATAAACGTTGCTCACATGTCAGGTCACTTTTACACAAAACCACACTTGGCTAATTAGAACGCACCTGCGTGCTCCTAATGACGTGTCCGGCATACTCTCCAGCCTACTCACCTGCATTTTATTCACTAATTACAGTGTTACTTAAAAAGACCTTGCTTGGCTTTCTGTGTTGTTGGGAGATTCACAATTCTGGGTAAGTAGCCCTTAATGGTGAAATGTTTCATAATCTCTGCAGTTTATTGCTGTACCTTGCTCAACACTCATGTTTATTTGTAGGAAAAGATATTGGTGAGATACAGATAGAAAATTATGCTGAAAGGTCATAATGGTTAAGAATTTTATGTTGAAGGTTAGTGGAAAAGTCTTTAATTAGCTGCAGAGTTTGAATATTGAGGCAACTGTGTAGACTTGGGATGTGTCTCTGCATAGATACCTCTCGACTGTAGTGACACACATAAAGATTATCCATCTATATTGATTTATTTTGTACCTGTTTACCCTCCCCTCCACAGATCTTGGTCCTGGATTGTGTTTTTTGGGTGTCTAGTGATTGCTTATTGACATTCCACATTTGTCTGTGTGTGTGGTAAGTAGAAACCAGATATTGTTTTATTACATACCCCTTGTTAAAATACTTTGCATTAAGAATGTCCATACTGTTTTTTGTTTTTTTTCTCTTTTCTTTTTCTAATACCTTTTATTTGAAGTGTGGTTTTTCAGACCCTACCTTAAAGACACATTAACACTCTGTGCTTGAGTCATTAAGGAGAGCAAAGGATAAAAAATAAGTAAATGTTCTAGTGGACAAAGCATGTTACAATGAAAGGGGTCAATGTTGTAATTTTTTTTATTTTTTTTGGAACAAAACATAAATATCTTCACATTTAAAAGATCAGTGGTCAAATCATGTGCAAGCTTAGTCAAGGGTTGATTATCTAAGGTATGGTTATTCAAAATGGGAATATGAATAGACATGGTCTAGTGTGTTACTGAAATGGTTTCTATGTGTAATAATAGGGGAAAAACCATGCCTACCTGTATTTTACCTTTACAATGTGTGTAGAAAGTATAGCTTCATGCCTCCAAGTTTAGCCTTAATGTCTTTAGCTAAATGCACGTTAATGGGGTAGTTTAAATCAACAGCCTAATGTGGCAACATAATTGATGTTTGGTTTTTCTACAGTTTATTGATCAGCACATATAGTGTTGAAGTGCACATTATTGACACTTTATTTGTTTTTCTTATATCTACAGCCTTTAGATTACACTTGGCCTGCAGTGCTGGCTTTTCTGCCATTGCACTTCCCTTTGGAGTTGGTGGATGTTGCCATGGTGAAGGGTGTTTTCAAATGTAAGTAGTATAGTGCTATCTGCACTAAAATGTGATTGGCCAGTGAGTGTGCTCCAGACAATAATGTGGTCGTTACTAAGCCTGCAATGTGTGGTTGCACAAACAAAACATATGGGCAGATGCTAGCTATGTAACATATGGGTTTGGTGTTTCAAATTAAGTCAAATAGTGCATTCAGAATCCTAGGTATAGTCCAAACACACAAGACATTATTATACACTATAATATTACTGGCTTTTTTACACATGCCAATACATTGCTCAATCTCTTGATATCAAAATGCAAGTTGTCTGACCTAATATTGCCATATTAATTTGTTGCCTTTCGTTCAACAGGGTGTGTTGGCGTGGATTTTGGATTTGTGCAATTCGTGTCTCACTACATGTTGTTGAATTTCCCCAGAGCTCCAAGCCTGCTTATGTCTCTCTTCAGTCTGGCCAGATTGTCATCTCTTAATCCAAGGAATTTTTACACACACAGACCATTACCTTGTTTGCTTTGTTTTTGTCAGCACATTTGAATTCATATATGTAATAAATCTAGCCTATGCTGCAAATGTGTCAGCAATCAGTTGTCATGCCATTTTGTACCATTACTACAGTGCACTGAATAATATTTTAATACCCATAAATCCATGTGTAGTGCTTTCAAAACTATTGTGGAACAGGTTTTATTTTAAATGAATATATGAAATCTAGGTGTGGTTATTTTCTCCTTTGCCACAGATTCACCATAGCCTACAAACACGCTCAATGGGGTAAATGTATAGTTTTAGAAAATGGCTATAGTGTGGAGGTTTGTATGTGTGTTTGGTGCTTAGTAGTAAATTGTTTGGACACTTTCAGCTTTTAGAGCGAACATGTGATGTGCGTAGGAATATAGGCATCACATTACAGGTAAATGTATATAAAGAAAGCAAAAATGTTAGCAGTGTCAGGTCACACACTACCAACTTTTGGCCCTGGGCCAAATGGGATAACAATATTTTTCGCTTGTGCTAGTGGCACTTTGTTTCAAAGTGTTCCAACACCCACATGCCAGACACAAACCCCACACTAACAATTATGGGGAATGCATTAGGGCACTAAGCTAGTGGAGTCTTGCTACAAGGCCATAATACCATCACCTAGGGCCTGAATCATTAGTAATCTTCTTATCTTGTGCAAAAGGTAAGATGCTTATTGTTATGAAGAAACGGGGAGATAAGAGTGAAGCAAAGATGGATTTTCATCCTAGCGTAAGAAATTCGTCACTTATGCAGTGGCTTTTGCTTCTTATCTCCCTTTTCTGAGCATGAACAGAGTGGATTAGCTTAAGATAAGCAAAAAATGACAGATAAGATCCTTAATGAATCAGGCCCCTAGTTTGCTAATTGGTCAAGGCAGCTATATGTAAACTTACAGCCACCATAGATACTCCACATGAGAACTAGTTACATTAGTCTGATTACCCATTGTTAGGCAGCAGTCACTTGATATGTTTGCTGAACCTGATAATGCAGGTCTCCAATGTTATTGTGGTGTAGAAATGTGAAATTTATTCTCAATACCATTTTCATGTAGCTTGCCCTCTTAAAGTGGAAAGTAGTGACAAATTAACATTCCACCTTTGTTTCTCTTCAAAGTGTGTGTCGTAATACCACCTATGTCTGTTTAAACATGCTAGTCAATGTTAACAATAATTTGCAGCATTTGTCCATGCCTTGGGCAAGGGAAGTACAAAGCCTTAATGTACAGATATCCTCCCTTTAGGATTATGGCTCCATGTTCAAATTCCTTTACCATCATCTAATCCAGGGGTGGGCAAACCTGTCCTCAAGGGCCATATCCAGTTCATGTTTTTCGGATTTCTTTAATCATGTACAGCTGAGTTAATCTATTTGGCTGGGTCAGTAATTATCCCACCTGTTTCTACAGACAGAAATCCTAAAAACATGAACTGGATATGGCCCTTGAGGACAGGTTTGCCCACCCCTGATCTAATCCAAGAGTGTTGGGCCGAGCACACAGTATTTTGAGGGATTAATGTCTGGTAGATATTGTTTATGTTTACATTGTTAGGTGAGGCATCCAGTTTTTTTGGCTTATAGAGGGTGAACGTGTGCAATGGGTACCTGTGTCTGTATTGGCAAGAAATCACAACATACCAAGCTTCACACGATAATATGTTGCCCGTTATAGAAAATTGCTTGGCCTTGCATAAATGTTTTCCAAAACTGGAAGGGAGCCAAATCCAAGTGACGTGCCCACTTTAACAATGAATGTATCAGTGTACATTACGTAAGAAACTCTAGGGTCTGTTTGTTATAATAATGTATTCAAGGTTCCAGATTGGTTTAAACTATCATGGATTGGGGGGATCAGATCATAGAGTTTGGAAAAGTCTTTACAGGATAGAGGAGTTTGGTGGACAAACTACCTCTTGGAGTCTACTTGTATTACAGAGTGTGCTTATTTGCCTGACCAAAGCATATCTATACTCCAAGCTTTTTCATTTGCGTCTTACATGATTAGTCAGACACACAGCACTACATACACCCTTATAGTGTGTCAAACTGTCACGTTAGTCTGTATTTCTTGATCCGAATCAGGGACCCTTGGGATTACCTGCAGCAGGTCTGAATCTGAACAGAGCAGCCTGGATGATCTTCCTGCTCATGTTCTTGCTGATTGTCCAATCTAGCAGGGGAATGAGCAGTCTGAGAATGTGGACACAAACACTGATTTTGTAATGCAGCCAGAAACACTGGGGCCAATAACTATCCACTGGAGAGAAGTGTGTTGTTCAGGCAATGAACAGATCACAGCAGCAGCTTTAAATGGTTTGTCCCAAGCAACTATTGGCTGAGCACTTAATGGGATCACAGGTGCTGAATCTGGTTGATCTGGAATGATCACCTGACTGCATCCAAGATGCCTGTGCACATGCAGCAGAACAAACAGTGTGTGTTTGATTACAAACGGAGCTGTGGAGGACGGGAATGTTGCTGACGACCAGAAGGCACCCAGGTAGCCGTGATATGACAGCGGCTGATGGGGTAAGTGCACCTAAGATCCAAATGTGAGACCCAACCTATATGTGCTTAGTGCAATAAGGTCATGAGGTTACATGTAAATAACTGTTATGCTAAATGACGTCGAGTGTACCACACACTGTGCATTAGCACTAATCTTAAATACAAATCCCTTATTAGATTTTTAGAATTAGCACAGATTCGTACCTGTACTAAATAGTAGTTAACAATATTTGTCCTGTGCCATCATGGGAAAAAAAATATTAAAATTTATTTGGGTTACCTTAACACCTGTCTTTTGTGGCTCCTTTGTGTCAGGTTACAGTTTGCAAATGCAATACTTTCTTGACAGAATGATTTGCCCTACCTCTAAAGGGGCACTGTTGTTGCATGTTGTGTTTGCAATTATTTAGTCAGGCAAATAAAGAAACACTGTGGCAAAAGCATTAAGAAGCTTACCTTGATACACTTCTTGTTTAAGTCTTCTTCAGCAAACCATGGGCCAGATTCATTCTGGAAAGGTAAGGCAAAGTAACTAAGCAAGGGCAAAGCATGTCAGTTTGGAGGGGAATGTAAACCAAAAATGTCATTGGAGATGTAATTTTGGGGTAGGAGAGGTCCTACCTGACATGAACATTTCAGTGTACAAATAAGCTATCAAGTATTTGTGCGGTACATTAGGATACAGACATTTTTTTTATTTTCGTGCTCTAAACCTATTGCTATTTTGCACCACTTGCATTTTAAAAGGCTTTTGAGCAGCATTCAGAAATATGTATCCTTGACATCTAGGTTCATTACTCAATCAGGGCCATGGCATGGTTTTGGTCAGCACACTGATATTAGATACATATTTGTTTGAATACGTTAATGAATCAGCCAGTTTGTTTGGAGATTATACTATGGTTAGACTTGATAACAAGCATTGTTATTACAAAAAACATTATGGAATCTGCCGTAAAAAAGAAATAGACATTTCAGTAGTAGGATTTTTTTTTATTATAAAAAAAAACAAACAAACATATTTTCATCATATATTAAACTATATTTGTTAGGTTAAAACAATACAAATTACTTTTTCCGTGTTTTTTTAAAGCCGGTTGGACGGGAGGCTCCCCTACTCCGACTTCTTGTCACCCGTGATGTAGAGGAGTCAGAGGAACCAGGCAATGGGGCAAGGCAAGCGGGTTGTGTCCGACGAGGTGAAGGTGCAGGGTCAGGGGATGGGGATGGGGCCACGACAGGCGAGGGGGAAGTGGGCACAACGGGGGATTGGCCATAGCCACGAGCAAAGGCAAAACACATAAGACGACATAGTTCGGGGTCAGGGAGGGCGGAGGCGACAGACACATCAGGGAGGGCGGAGGCGACAGACACATCAGGGAGGGCGGAGGCAACAGACACATCAGGGAGGGCGGAGGCGACAGACACATCAGGGAGGGCGGAGGCGACAGACAACTGGGTATGGGGGCTGCCGAACAAATAATCTGAGCTGGGTGAAGGGATTGTGCCGGAGGTGCGTTGGGAGTGGACATGCAAGATATCACCCAGGAGTGTTGCAATATTTGTCACTGAAGTATTTAAATTATCAATTTTGGTGGCGAGTGTCGTCAGTAAAGAGGTGTGTGTGCTCATGAAATCGGAGAGTGTGTTAGTGAGACGGTCGATTTGCTGATCTGTGTGTTGGACAGTGCTTGATATGTGTGACAGGTGAACATTCTGTGCAAGAGTGACGTCTTTAAGATTTTCGGCTGCGCGTGCGAGTGTCCGCTGCCTTACATATTCAGCTGGAGCCAGCTGAGGCTCCTCCACATCACGGGCAACTTCTTCATCCACCGGTGAAGCAGGCGCCTGCTGCTCACATGCTGTAGAGAGATAAGTAAAATAAAGTAATTAGAATCAATGAGTAAGGTGCGATATTATATTGGCAAAAACATCTTACAGCAGTGTGCTGGGGGAAAAAATGTTGTGTGTATGTTCCTTGCAGGATAACCCCACCCTTTCAGCACCTGTTATGGCCTATAAATTGATTTGAGCAGCTTCCACTTTTGTATTTGTCTGAGAGGCATGTTGGTGTCAGTAGCTGAGGGGGAGTGCTGACATTGGATTGCTATTTGGAGGCTTCTGGGGTACCTCTTTGGTAAGTTAGCTCTCAATTTAAAAACACATATGTATGGCCCAAATATAGGGACTCTCATTGTTTAGAGTAGGACCATCCTATATGCAAAAGCGCCTTGGCGTGGCAGGATGGCTTAAACATACATTTGCAAATGTGTGCAACAAAGACTTTTGCATTTTTATCTACAGTAGAAATGGCAGATCTGTTGCTGGCTATAGCAGTGTGCTGGGGGAAAAAATGTTGTGTGTATGTTCCTTGCAGGATAACCCCACCCTTTCAGCACCTGTTATGGCCTATAAATTGATTTGAGCAGCTTCCACTTTTGTATTTGTCTGAGAGGCATGTTGGTGTCAGTAGCTGAGGGGGAGTGCTGACATTGGATTGCTATTTGGAGGCTTCTGGGGTACCTCTTTGGTAAGTTAGCTCTCAATTTAAAAACACATATGTATGGCCCAAATATAGGGACTCTCATTGTTTAGAGTAGGACCATCCTATATGCAAAAGCGCCTTGGCGTGGCAGGATGGCTTAAACATACATTTGCAAATGTGTGCAACAAAGACTTTTGCATTTTTATCTACAGTAGAAATGGCAGATCTGTTGCTGGCTATAGCAGTGTGCTGGGGGAAAAAATGTTGTGTGTATGTTCCTTGCAGGATAACCCCACCCTTTCAGCACCTGTTATGGCCTATAAATTGATTTGAGCAGCTTCCACTTTTGTATTTGTCTGAGAGGCATGTTGGTGTCAGTAGCTGAGGGGGAGTGCTGACATTGGATTGCTATTTGGAGGCTTCTGGGGTACCTCTTTGGTAAGTTAGCTCTCAATTTAAAAACACATATGTATGGCCCAAATATAGGGACTCTCATTGTTTAGAGTAGGACCATCCTATATGCAAAAGCGCCTTGGCGTGGCAGGATGGCTTAAACATACATTTGCAAATGTGTGCAACAAAGACTTTTGCATTTTTATCTACAGTAGAAATGGCAGATCTGTTGCTGGCTATAGCAGTGTGCTGGGGGAAAAAATGTTGTGTGTATGTTCCTTGCAGGATAACCCCACCCTTTCAGCACCTGTTATGGCCTATAAATTGATTTGAGCAGCTTCCACTTTTGTATTTGTCTGAGAGGCATGTTGGTGTCAGTAGCTGAGGGGGAGTGCTGACATTGGATTGCTATTTGGAGGCTTCTGGGGTACCTCTTTGGTAAGTTAGCTCTCAATTTAAAAACACATATGTATGGCCCAAATATAGGGACTCTCATTGTTTAGAGTAGGACCATCCTATATGCAAAAGCGCCTTGGCGTGGCAGGATGGCTTAAACATACATTTGCAAATGTGTGCAACAAAGACTTTTGCATTTTTATCTACAGTAGAAATGGCAGATCTGTTGCTGGCTATAGCAGTGTGCTGGGGGAAAAAATGTTGTGTGTATGTTCCTTGCAGGATAACCCCACCCTTTCAGCACCTGTTATGGCCTATAAATTGATTTGAGCAGCTTCCACTTTTGTATTTGTCTGAGAGGCATGTTGGTGTCAGTAGCTGAGGGGGAGTGCTGACATTGGATTGCTATTTGGAGGCTTCTGGGGTACCTCTTTGGTAAGTTAGCTCTCAATTTAAAAACACATATGTATGGCCCAAATATAGGGACTCTCATTGTTTAGAGTAGGACCATCCTATATGCAAAAGCGCCTTGGCGTGGCAGGATGGCTTAAACATACATTTGCAAATGTGTGCAACAAAGACTTTTGCATTTTTATCTACAGTAGAAATGGCAGATCTGTTGCTGGCTATAGCAGTGTGCTGGGGGAAAAAATGTTGTGTGTATGTTCCTTGCAGGATAACCCCACCCTTTCAGCACCTGTTATGGCCTATAAATTGATTTGAGCAGCTTCCACTTTTGTATTTGTCTGAGAGGCATGTTGGTGTCAGTAGCTGAGGGGGAGTGCTGACATTGGATTGCTATTTGGAGGCTTCTGGGGTACCTCTTTGGTAAGTTAGCTCTCAATTTAAAAACACATATGTATGGCCCAAATATAGGGACTCTCATTGTTTAGAGTAGGACCATCCTATATGCAAAAGCGCCTTGGCGTGGCAGGATGGCTTAAACATACATTTGCAAATGTGTGCAACAAAGACTTTTGCATTTTTATCTACAGTAGAAATGGCAGATCTGTTGCTGGCTATAGCAGTGTGCTGGGGGAAAAAATGTTGTGTGTATGTTCCTTGCAGGATAACCCCACCCTTTCAGCACCTGTTATGGCCTATAAATTGATTTGAGCAGCTTCCACTTTTGTATTTAACGCGTGATGTAGCATTGGTAAAGTGTCAGCTTCCCTTGAATGTGCTAGCAGCCCTTTCCGCTCCCCAAATACAAACATTGCCACTTATGGTCTGACATTTTAGGATGAGCCCTTCATATTGAGACCATTTGTCTTCAGTGTGTAAATGTCATTTCCTACTATGTGATAGGCAAACACATTGTGCAATTGAAGTTTACCTTCACACACACATCCTGAGAGTTGACACTTTTACTCAGACAGATACAAAGCTTTACAGACATTAAGAAAGCAAACTCATCATGTACCTAGTGGAGCGGCCTCTCCTGTTCGGGGTGGGCTAGAGCCAGTGTCTATGTCGCCCACCCCAACTATCTCCACCAGGGCTATTGCAGCCCTCGCCCGCTCCTCGAGGGGTGTTAAAGTAGTACGTAGTCGAGGCCCCCCACCAGTGCCTTGAGCATGCCTGTGAAGCTCAACAAGCTTCGCTTTCAGGCGTCCTTTATAGTCTGCCCATCTGTGGAATAGACAAACATTATTGCCTCACATAGTACCTTCAACTCTAAATGACACATTTTTCAATCAAATACATTGCACGTTTGCTAATCACAACAATTTAACCTTCACATACAGTAATACAGAATTTGCTCTTTTGAAGTGCGTATAATGTGGTAAACATATTATGTCAATGTGACCAAGGGCCATGGTGTTAGTTTCTGAAAACAAAGGGCCTGATCAACAAATGCATTGGAGTCACAAGGTGGTTTCACCTCACAGGTGACTAATGCTACTATGTCACAATATCCATATTTATCTCTAGCGATATCTATATATATTATTTGACAAATACACACAGTCAGTAAAGTTAAATAGGGCTATTATTTCTAAATTTAATTCGTACCTTTTCTGTACTTCAACCTTTGTACGCTCATACGGAGATATTTCATTTATGAGCCTTGTGATTTCCTGCCAATGGGTTTGGCGCTCGCGTCCGGTTATTTGGCGGTTCCCACTGTGGAACCTCGCCAGAACCTCTTCTACCAGCACCTCCAGCTCCTCCTCTATGAAGTTGTTTTTACGCCTAGTTGGCAGCCCTGGTGCCTCCACATTACTTGGGCCAGCATCAGACATATTCCTATTTCAAAGATAAGTTGTGTCTTTATAGGCAATGCACACAGTCAGGTGGTGATACAGAATCTAAGCACATTCCCCCCCTACATAAGGTACAATTTCACAAACTTCTAACTAGGTCTAAAACACATGCCCCTTATTATAATAAACATTGTGGTTTGTCTATTTAACGGCCATTTAGTTTGACCACTGCATTTTGACTGACATATTAGTCAAATACTATAGCAACATTCTCCTACTACTACTCTTCACTTTTCAAACCATAACATTGGTTTACAGGTTAGCAACACACCAAAATGAAGGATATCACTCAGTTGCAAACCCTATATTGTGTAATTATTATTAATATTTGGTTACAAATCAGCCACCATTTGGACCCATGTGTCCATCAATGCAATGAGCTAGTTATTATGCCGTTGAACAAGGATAAGGTTCAAAAGAACTTAGCATACTGTAGGCTACTATTGAAAACTTTACATGTTAAATGTGAGGCCAGGGGCCCTTTGCTTAGCAGTTTTTTTTACATTCCGGCCACACATATTGCAGAGCAAACAGATAAAGTGCCTTGTAGCACCATATACCTCTTTTCTTCTCAGCCCCCAGGAATGGCTGGAGGTGTTTGATAATCCAGAGAGTTATCCCCTACCCACAGGATCCATGTTGCTGCTGTTTCCATTTTTACTGATCTGGCTTTTCTCCAGAGGTTTTGGAAGAAATAATGGTGTGTTTCTGTCATTAAGCATAAATAAAATAAATAAACAGTATTTCACAAGAGTTTATGAGACATGCATTCTAATTAATGCCCGGTGAACTATAGAATATTATTTTAGGTGAAAGGTAAACATCAAAGATCATAATTAAGGGGCTCATTCTGAGTCCCGTGTATGCCCTTTTGTTTAGTGTCCAACTCAGCATCATCCCATATTTGTGATACAGTAATTTTCATCCTAGTGAGAAGACACTTCTTCTCATTGACCCACTAAAGATTATTTTCTTTGGCCTGCCACCAATATGACCTGATCTATCTAATTTGGTCAAATTGGGAACATATTCTTTTATTTAGCCACCAGACCTCCACAAGTTGTCACATTTGCAGTTGATGATAAGTTAATGTAATTTAAGACCACATTTTTATTCTTATCCTCCATTTGATAAGATGATTTGCAATTTATTGTTTTAAACTTTTCTGTTGGCAGAAAAAATATTGAATCCCAGCTAGAATGTATCAATTTCTATTTAAAGATAGTAGTCTAACTAAGCTCACACACCACCCCCCTTCCCTCTTACTATAATAGTTACTAGAAGACATACACAACTATTGATATTTTTGTTTGTTTTTTTGTCACAGCAATTATGCTGATATTTGGAAAATAGTTAACCGTTAGGGATACACAGACACTAATAAGTTTAACACTGTTGCAGCCAGAGGTCTCTGATGAGATTTCCTTTGGAATATTGTTATGGCTTTTTTTCTGGTATGGACAGCTACAGGACCTTTGGAATATTGTTATGGCTTTTTTTCTGGTATGGACAGCTACAGGACCTTTGGAATATTTTGGGGGGTTTAAGGCTTAGAAGAATTGAACCCATTAAAGTTTAGAATAATTGGTTTGTTTGCAGATGAAGAACACAGATGTTGTAAATATTACTGTGTTTTGTATTTTTTAATAAAATAATGTGGTGACAAAGAGGCGTGTTTTTTTGTTTTTTATTTAGTTTTGTGGCACTTAGGGGCATATTCAATTGTCGCGTTTTTCCGCAGCGTTAAAACTACTACCGTTATTACGGTAGTAGTTAGCTGGATTTCAGCTGCGAGCTGAAATCCAGTGAGAAAACTACCGTACTAACGGTAATAGTGCGCAGAGAGCGAGATTTTCGGCGTTTCTGACGACAATTGAATATGCCCCTTAAGGTCAAGTGGGTCCTGGGTGCCAGGACGTGCTGGCACTTGTAGTTTCCCAAATGCAGTATGCCATGGGTATGCTTGTGTTTCTAGTACTGCAAACACCAACATGTCCAGACTGTTAATGGCAGAATGGCTTACTTTACTGGGACCTATAAAACCACAAAACAAAATAGTGTTCAGGCTCAAATTAACAATTTTATTTTCCCACACCCACCACACAGAGGTGAGGGAAGAACCCACAGGCTGGACAGTGCTGGGCTGAATAACTCTAGGGGGGGAGGCACACTTTTTTTTTGCAGACCCCAACTCACTAAGGAACCCAGCTCAGTGCTGTGCAGCCTGTGGCTGGTTTGTCATTATGGCAGGAGGACCCCACACTGGCTAAACCTTGGTTGTGGTTGTAGTAAAATCAGGGGGACCCCATGCCTTTGTCTCCCCAATTTGTCTCTACAAGCACTTGGCTGCAGCACAAGGGTTAACTTAAATATATTTTTGGAAATAATTTTATGTTTTGTATGCAATATTGTTAAAATCTCAAATATGATTTGTTGATGATGCTGTACCCCTTATAAGATTTTTCCTTTAAATAAACATTCCAAGAGTCCTGTAATCAGAACAGAATCATAGTTGCTTGGCTTTATTCAAACAATGTGTCAAGTTGTCTTTCTGATCTCCAGTTAACTGATTGATGATATCTGAATGGTCAACATTGAAGGTGATTATTAGAAGTATCGGTGTACCCCGATATCCCAAACATTTCTGGGGGCTCATAGTCCGGGATGATCCAACATCTATGCATCTGGCAAGAAACCTCTACAGACCAGTAAAGAACTACTGATATTCCTCAACCACCATCTTAATTTCCCTTGATTACCATATTACCATCCTCTACACTGCTAACGCAAGACAACAACCCTCTGACCAACATTGCAACACACACAGCCCACTCAATACTTTTACCTTTACGTTCTAGCTGGTCCATTGTGCAATATGATGTAGCACATTCCCTTGTGTTTCTAACTCCCATTGTCCTATAGATTGTAAGCTTGCGAGCAGGGTTCTCTTACCTCTCTGTCTGTATGTATTACCCAGTATTGTTTTTATCAATGTTTGTTCCCAATTGTAAAGCGCTACGGAATTTGCTGGCGCTATATAAATAAATGATGATGTTGATGATGAACCAAAATCTGTATGGTGAGTAAGTGAAAGTTGTAGATTTCTACCTCCTTACTCTGTTCAGTATTTCCTTTTCTGTCATAAGGGTGTCCAGGTGTGTTAGATAAAGGAGATCATTTCTTGAACCCAATGTTTGATCATATAATTTAGAAATATATGGCCACATTAGATTACTATTTTATAAGTAGAAAAGTAGATAATAGAAAGGGAATGTCTAACAATCGTACTTGCTGTGTGATTTTAAGAAAATATTGTATATTTAGAGGACCTAATTTAGAGTCTGTAATAAGTAGAAAACTGACCAGAATATTACACTAACCTTGGTTGTCACTTGAATCCAGAATATTTAAAAGATCAAGTAGGAAGAGATTGGTCAGATTTGATTCTCAATTGGCCCTATAACCATTTACCCACGGATCGAAAGGCCCTCTGTCCATACAATATAAGAAAGTTACCCAAAAGTCCAGAGAATGAGATAATAATTAAAGAGTATCCAGAAGATCGCTAAAAGAGAAACAGCAGATGGTCTAAACCATAACATAATACAGCAATAAAGTGAATGGTGGATCAGTGGTTTGATTTGAGCTGTAGGGCCTGCACAGGACACATCGTGTTCCAAACAAAGGGAGACTGCATACCCATATTAACTGGAATATTACCTCTAAAAGCACAAAAAGGAATATACTGATCTACTTTTAATCCCTGGGACAATCTGACAATCATAGTGGGAACGCATGTTGAAGATTTCGATTATTTACAACATATTATAGGAATAACTTGGGGAGGATTATTGGAAAATACACCAGAAATAGAGGGGAGAGAGGAAATACTGGAGACCCTATTATCTGTCCTTAAAGTAATTTGAGACAGACTCTGGACCAGTCAGTAGAGGCTGAACTTCTTATGAATCAAGTTAGTGGCACATTAGACCCTCAAGATATTTGAATATCCAAGATACTGACAGTACTGTGACCAGTAACCCATAATATGGGGGCACAAAACAGTAAAATTACCCACTATGGGTAAACTGATGGACATAATGAGGGAGTGAGGAGGACCACAGGCTCTAAAAGGATTACAGAAAATATTAAAGAGAGCAGGGTTCCCTCCAGAAGGTACACTAGATGAAGAAAAATGGCTAATATTTTATCTAAATGATAAATAATGGATAAAAAAAAAAGGGATTTAAATATCAAGTCAATTCCTGGATAGCTGTTTGTAAAGAATATATGAGAGCTGTCTCCACAGAAGATGAAGATTTCTCATATAACTCATCAATGTACCGACCAAGCTCAGAATGTACCCCTGCCCTATGCAGAGCCAGCTGCCTCTCTAACCCAAACTATTCCTAGTATCAGGTTAAGAAGAATTAATTCCACCACACATAGATGGGAGATAGTGCCTCATCAAAGTCAGCAACCCCAAGTGCAATGTTCAGATAGGAAATGCCCAGTGTGTGTGAGAAATATTTCCGGAGAAAGTCTATACTGCTCATACTGTGGAAATAAAGTCCCTCAGGGAGGCGCAGAATGGAACACCGCTCAGAACCTCACATTTACAATGCCCACTGATGATGAGAGCCTAAATTCTCCATTGAAGCACCTCACGAGAGCAAACTATTCAGTTTGCAAGTGTGGCCATGTAGGACTCAAAGACCATGAATGCCCATGCAGAACAACTATGTACACAATACAGGACTTACAAGCCCTCCAACACAAGACACCAAAAGATGTAGAATACTGTCAAGCATTCCCAGTACAAGTGAATAGAGTTATGAATGATGCTGGAGATGGAGTAAGACAGTTTCAAGAAGTACACAGAGCATGGTCATCTTCAGACATGCATGATATTGTTACTAAAGCTCCTTATGCCAGATAGAATCCCACCGCATTTGGTCAGTATATTAAAAGAATGCATGTCATATGGACACCCACTTGGATAGATTATGATCAATTAACTACAGCCCTCTTAGGGGTAGGCACAGCTACAGAAATAAGGACAATGCCAGTTGCAGATGCTGAAAATGGGTTACCAGCAATAGTTACTCCACCAGCAGATGATATGAAGAAAACGGTGATGTCAGGAGTCAGATACTATGACAGGCTTCAGAAATGGTGTATGTTACAGCGAGAGAATGCACCAGCAGTCTGGGAAGTTAAGAAAACCAAGAATAAATCTATTAGGCAATATTATGACAGAGCTTTTTTTATGATATTATGATAATATGACAGAGATACTCAAGAACATGAGAGGATGAGGGGTTCAGTAGGGATAACGCCCAACACAGAAGATTGTTCAAGACTCGGTTCCTGAATGGTCTGAGTGAACTCTACCGACAACTGTTATTCCTCATTAGACCGGAGGCAGCAGCCATGGAAATACAAATGGTACGGCAGGTATTGGAAAAAATAGAAGACAGAGAACTAGAGAAGCAACAACAAGCAAGAGACAAGGCTCAAACACCGCGGATAACTGTACATGTAGTACAATAAGATTCCCGTAATTTCAAGGGTGCAGAAGGACCCAGAGCTAAGACTGCATCACTATCAATTGAGGATATGCAGAATCAGGGACTCTGCTTTTGTAAACAAAAAGAACACATAAGAGAGACTGCCTAAAGTACAAGAAATGGTTGACTCAAAAACCACAACAGCAGTCTGCTGGACAGCAGTCAGCATAGGAAGTAGGTCCTCCTTCATACCTCCCGCTGACTACCGGCCTGAATGAGGAAATCCTGACGAGGTATGGTAAACATTACTTTAGCTACAGGCCAGGGTTGTGAGTGTCTTATTGATACAGGAGCAAGCCGCACCGTCTTAAGAACAAAGGAGGTACCCTCCCATTTACTAACTAATACAGTTCTCCACGCAACAGGCCTTGCAGGAAAATAAGTACCCTAATTGAGAGCAAACCTGTCATTCTCCGGGTAAGAAATGACAAACTCGAAGTCCCAATGCAATTCCTTACTTCCTCGTCCTGTCCCTATAATCTATTGGGAGCAGATATACTATCCAGAATTCAAGCATGTACAGAATACACCCCAACTGGCATCAAATTCTCCAGTCAACTAAAAAGACACTATTGCAAGAACAATTGACAGCTGCCATTTTGTTGCTTGAGATGCACAAGAAACAATCAGTTCATACCAAACTTATACCACAATGGTTGGAAGAAGTACCAGCCAAACTATGGTCCAATGGTAAACAAGGTGTAGGGCTGCTCAAGGTAGAACCAGCAAAATTGACTTGATGCGAAATATACACCCTGTATCGATTAAGTAGTATCCTTTGGTGAAAGCACAAGCCAAGGCTATAACAGAGCAAATAAAACAATATTTGGCGCAGTCAACATATAACCCAAACGCCATACTAAAGGAATTTCAGACATACTACTCCTCACTATACAACTTAAATGCCTCAAATCCGGCACCCCCTGACTTAGATAGGAAAATAAACGCCTACCTACGTTATTGTAAACTCCCGCAACTATCTGAATCGGAGATTGAATTTCTCAGTTCCGATATAACAAACGAAGAAACTATCACAGCATTACGTAGTATGAAGGTAGCATCTGCCCCAGGACCGGATGGCCTCCCAGCTAGGTATTATAAGAAATTTGCAGGGATCCTCAGTCTAAAGCTGACTGCTTGGTTTAACTCTATACTCGATGGGGCCCCCTTTGACCTGGCCACGACCCGAGCCCAAATTACTGTCATACCGAAAGAGGGTAAAGACCTTTCTCTTTGCAGTAGCTATGGTACCATATCCTTACTTAACGTAGATTTGAAAATATATGCTGCAGTCCTTGCAAATAGAGTTAACTGTATCCTCCCAAAATTAGTACTCCCCGATCAGGTTGGATTTGTCCCAGGCCAGCAGGCAGCAGACAACACCAGGCGGACTATAGATCTGATCCAACATATCAATGAGCGCAAACTACCCTCCCTCCTTTTATCCCTCGATGCCGAAAAGGCATTTGACTGCATTGGCTGGCCCTTCATGATGAAGACCCTCTCAGCCTATGGTTTCAGAGACCGTTTTCTTAACGGAATCTCCGCCCTATATGTCAATCCAGCCACTTCTGTTCAGGTGAATGGGTGTTCCTCCCCATCTTTTCAAATTCAAAATGGAACACGACAAGGTTGCCCCCTCTCCCCGCTTTTGTTTGCACTCACCATAGAACTTCTGGCCATGAAAGTACGACAAAATCCTAACATCTCCGGCATACAACTATCCTCCAGCATCTATAAGATTGCGCTCTACGCAGATGACATCCTCCTTACCATTAATAATCCCCTAACATTGTTGCCAAACCTATTTCAGGAGCTTGATAATTTTTCTATAGTCTCGAACTTTAAGTTTAATACAGCCAAGACGGACATCCTGGATCTCAACATCCCACCGAAGTTGAAGCAGCTTCTGGAGTTAAATTTTCCATTTCACTAGAACTCAGTTAGTATCAAATATCTGGGCATAGCAATTACCAGAAAGGTAGAAGACCTCTACCAAGCAAACTACCCTCAATTGATAGCATGCCTTAAAAAAGATATGATTTCTTGGGACAAGCTGATAATATCTTGGGTGGGACGGATCACATCAGTGAAGATGAATTTGGTCCCCAGGCTGCTTTACCTTTTCCACACCCTCCCCATTAAAGTTCCTCCCTCTACTTTTAAAATGCTGCAAACTTCCATCATGCGCTTTATTTTGTCAAATAGGAGACCCAGGATTTCTGCACGAATTCTACAATGCTCTCCCATGGCAGGTGGCCTCTGCATACCAAATCTTCACAACTACTACTATGCGGCGCGTTTAGCTCAATGTGTCCAATGGCACTCCCTACCTGGGACCAGAGTCTGGGTTGATATAGAGTCAGATCTATTAGGAGGCTCACCGATTTGTTCTATCCTCTGGCTCTTGGGCGCACAGCGTCCAGCCTCCTCCCGAACTCACGCAGTAATAGCCCTCTCCCTTTCAATCTGGTCTCGATGTAGTAGAATTACATCTCTGTATCCTGCTCCCCAGATACTTATACCTCTTTGGCTGAACCTAGCTTTCACACCAGGCCTATCACGTGCTATGTACACAAAATGGGCAGGGGAAGGTAAATTATTACTGCTAAATCACATAACAAGGACACTAACATTCCCTCAGTTTTCAGAACTGACGGAGCAGTCCGGGTTTGCGAGGGGGCAGTTCCACCAATACTTACAAATCAGACATTATCACCAACAGGTTAGGGTGCAGTTATCTGCTAGACCCCCCACTGTGTTTGAGAACTTGTGCCTGTCGGGACCATCCTGAAAAGGTCTAATCTCAACACTATACAATGCCCTGCTCCCCACCTCCATGGAGGCTAAGGACTGTTTTCAGACACAGTGGGAGGCAGATCTGGGAACGGCTCTAGAGCAGAAGAAATGGTCAGATATCTATGAGTGGACAGCACGTTGTTCCATAAATGTCTGCACTAAAGAAAACGCCATTAAATTGCTGCATAGATGGTACTACGTTCCTTCTAGGCTCCATATTATATACCCTCAAACAAGTACAGCATGTTGGAGAGACTGTGGCCACACTGGTACCTTCATACACACATGGTGGGACTGCCCCAAATTGCGCCCGTTCTGGACAGAAGTTCTCGCATTAGCAACAGCTATCCTCGATATTCCTGTGCCCTCCGATCCGAAGCACATATTATTGCCTCTACCTCTCCCAGACCTTCCAACACACACTCATAAGCTTCTTCAGCATATAATCAGCGCAGCTACCTGTCAAATAGCTGCCTACTGGAAGAACCCCACACCTCCAACGCTCCAAATGGTCTGTGGTCGGATTTGGCACACCTATTATTATTATTATTACCTATTATTATTGGGTTGTACCCAATCTAGGATGGCTTGGACTTTAGTTGGATCTATTGAAAAACCAGCAGAGGAAATTATGTACCCCAGGAATGACACCTTCTGTACTTCGAATTCGAACTTCTCTAACTTGACCAAGAGATGTTGATCACAAAGTTTTTGGAGGACCTGTTTAACATGGAACCAATGTAGCGACAAGGACTGTGAATATATCAGGATGTAATCCAAATACACGACAACGAATTGGCCAAGAAGTTCATGGAGCACTTCATTAATGAGATATTAGAACACTGCGGGCACATTACAAAGACCAAGTGGCATGACCAGGTACTTATAATGGCCAGAATGTATGTTGAATGCCATTTTCGATTCGTCCCTCTCTCTGATGCGGATAAGGTTGTATATTCCACGGAGATTAATCATCGTGAAGAGGATAGCAGTCTTTAATTGATCAAATAACACAGAGATGAGGGGAAGAGGATAGGTGTTTTTATTTGTAATTTGATTAAGGCCCCGAAAGTCAATGCAAGGCTACAATCCACCGTCTTTTTTTAAAACAAAGAAACATCTGGCTCCTAATGGGGATTTAGAAGGTCTAAAAAAACCAGTTTCCAGATTTTCCTCTTGAAACTCTTGCATGGACTTGGTCTCTGGACCAGAGAGTGAATACAACCTCCCTCTGGGTAATCTAAAACCTTGAATAAAATCAATGGCACAATCACAATCCCAATGTGGAGGCAGGGAGTCAGCTTCTTTTTTAGAGAACACATCCCTGAATTTGTGATATTGAGGAGGAAGCTGCTCGGACACAGGTTGCAAAATCCGAAGGGGCAAGGTCAGATAAGACTGCGAACAGTGGGAACTTCACTGGGTAAATTCCCCTTCAACCCAATCCACTACAGGGTTATGGAGGGAGAGCCAAGGATGGCCTAATATTAACGGAACCGATGGACAATTAATGAGGTAAAAATACAGTTTCTGAGTGAAGGGCACCCACAGTTAACTGCAGCAGAGGAGTTTCATAAAAAAAATTGCAATGGACCATCCAGGCCACAGTGATAGCAAAATCAAGCTTTACAGAAGGAATCCCTGAAGAATGAGCGAATCCGATGTCCAGAAAGTTGCCAGAGGCACCAAGATCTACAAAAGCTGAGACAGCCACAGAACAAGCACCATGAGTGATGCGTGCAGGAACTAAGGGCTAGATTTACTAAGCTGCGGGTTTGAAAAAGTGGGGATGTCGCCTATAGCAACCAATCAGATTCTAGCTATCATTTTGTAGAAGATACTAAATAAATGAAAGCTAGAATCTGATTGGTTGCTATAGGCAACATCCCCACTTTTTCAAACCCGCAGCTTAGTAAATCTAGCCCTAAGACTGCATTTTTGGAGGAGATGATTTGCAGACCTAGGCAAACTTCCCTCTTATTACCTAGGCTTGCTCTTTTCCCAATTTGTTAGGACAGGAGCGGGAAAAATTACCCTTGATGCCACAGTAGAGACAAAGACCCTGGGCCCGTCTTCTATTCTTTTCCTCAGAAGACGGTATACTCCTAATTACATGGGCTCTTCAGTGTCCATTGATGCGGGAACAAACGCAGGTGAAAAAGATGGTACCTCCTTTTCAGCTTTCCTCCCCTTGATCCGTCTGTCAATTTTGATGGCGAGCTGCATGAGGGTCTCCAGAGTTGTTGGAGAAGGGTACTGCACAAGAGCGTCTTTGATCTGTTCCGACAACCCTAAACGAAATTGGCTGCATAACGCCGGATCATTCCATTTGCTGTCAGTAGACCAGCACAGTACTCCTCAACAGAGCGCTGGCCTTGCTTCAAGGCCCTCAAATGAGCCTCAGCCGAGGCGACACGATCTGGATCATCAAAGAGTAGACCCAAGACATTAAAGAAAGCATTCACCTCTGTAATGTTGGACTTGTTGGAGCCAAACTAAAGGCCCATTACTGCGAATCACCCTGGAGAAGGGAGATGATTATACCAACCCTTTGCTGTTCAGAGCCGGAAAACCGAGATCTCAGGTGGAAGTAAAGCTTACAGCTATCCTTGAAATTCCAGAACAAAGCTCTGTCCCCAGAAAACCAGTCTGGCAAATTTAATTAAGGTTCTTTGGCAGGCGTCAGAGTGACTTGTGAAGTCCTGGAAGCTTCTTCCTATGCAGATAGCCGATGCGATAATCCCTGAACCATCTGGGATAGGGTCTGAATTTGACCAGCCAAAACTTTGGTTGGAGTTGGACTGGTCCCGCTCTCAACCATCCAAGCCAATTCCTCCTTGTCATTTTTAGGCCGGTTATAATGCTAGGCTGCCGGTCTCGTAATAAACTTACAGAACTAGCGGTAGAGGTCTTCGCATATAGCAGCCGCCTTTCCCGTAGAGCTTGATGTGCTCTCAGGTACTCAGATGCACCAAGGTCTTAACTCTACTGTAGTGTAAGTTTATTAACAAAAACTCCAATGGCAGGGCCGGAGGAGGCAACACAGATGGTACTGGATGGTCAGACGTAAGCCGAGGTCAGGGGTCCAAAGCAAGCAGAGCAGTCAAGGACAGGCCAATAGGTCAGGGCTGGCAGCAAGCAGGAATATCCAAACAAGAAGCAGAGGTCAGTGCAATCAGAGTTCAAGTAGGTAAAAAACAAGCCAAGGTAAAAACAGTAGATCAATCAGGAGTCAGCAACTCAGCACACAGCAGGTCAGCAATCCACAGGGAATTAAATGCTATAACCGGCAGGGAGCCTAAGCACTCCCTGCCTTAAATACTAAATGCAGCCAATCAGATTAAGGGCAAGCTTGACATCATCAGCCCCCCAGGCGCTGCTAAATGATTGTAATTATGCCTGCTTAGCCCACAGGCTTGATAGTAATAAAAGTGGGCGCGCCTGGCTGCCCTGTGTTGCCGGGACACGGCGATCTAACATATTGGTGATCCAGCCGTTGCCCTAGCAACGGTCGGCCCGGAAACCGAAAGTGACGTCCCGGTCGTTAAGAAGACGGCCAGGACACCGGGGTCAGGAGAATACTAGTCGCGGTGGTGCCCGCAGCCGCTGCGGCTCGTAACACTCTTTAGCCTTTATATTGTATGTTCCCTTCAGATGATGGATTGCATATTTTAAACTTTTTCTCACTTTATGTCCTTCCTGACCACAATGTAAGTTCTAAGATTTAAGTCTATGGTCCCAGTGCACTTTAAGATGCACACCTCTTTTTTGCTCTCTGGAGCCACAAGTAAAATATGATGATGTGCAGATGCATTGTGCAACTGTAAATTTCACATGAAAGTCTAACCTCCTATCCATTTAGGACCATCCTGGTCTGTCAAATAGACTGTTCATTGTTCCAACAAAACAGACTCTGCAAATTAAAAGTTAGCCTTGATGTGTAGAGAGGCATACAAATACTACAGGCATTAAAAAATTAAAACCTTTCACTGGTTTTCACCATGTGTAGGTTTGATTCGGTGAGCGCTCCCTGGCTGTCTGTAACAGATAGGGGAAGGAGTATCGGAGCTGCTGCCACTAATTACACAGATTGAGGATTACCTGACACTCCTCGTTTAACAATAGAAAATATATAGATTGTGTAATGGGCGCAATAAGGGATAGGAATTTTGGGCACAAATAAGGGGATGATTCCTACTGATAATATTTATAACACTAAAAAGTATGCATTTCAAAATGTATATATAAACGAGATTCCTAATGGATCACATGTAGCGTTATAACATTTCTTATCATGACATAAATAAAACATGTGATATTGCTTTTTTAGTATCATGCAGTATATTGCAAACTATGTGCAACTTATCTGATTAACAGATCTGTGTCAGTCCAAAATTTCTTTGATCTTCATATGTTAATTAAAAATTAAATGCTGTGCGATTCAAACTGCTTCCATTCCCATCAGAGCTTGTGATGTAAAGTGTGCTCATATGTTCGATCATAGGGAGAAGGGAAGAGCAGAAAAACATATGATGATGTAGTACGTTTTAAAACGATTTATTAAAAACATTAAAATCAGAACTTACATTGTATGTGAAGTAACGTTCCTCAAAAGGTATCTTTTAGAGTCCTTTCGTTGTCCCTCTACATGCTCCTCCTCCAGGTTATTTACTCAAAGGCATGTATTATATGATGTTTCTCCGTTTATATATTAATACATTCGCATATTAAGATGTTCTTGCGGAAACAATCTTCTTTACATTTTACATGATGTAGATCCTAAATACGCAGATTTTTGATCTATAAATGAATCTATACATGATAATATTTGTGCATTTGACTTAGCAGTATACAATTGCATAATCAGCGAGAGAATAGATATATTTGTTGAATATCTCTATTTTATAATCATTCTGATTAGAAAAATATTTTCAAACTATAGGAAATCTTAAAATGTTATCTATAAAAATGAAGAAAATTCAAAATCTATATTTAAACCAAAAGGAACAAGTGTCTTCATATTAAAAATCCATTTGGACTCCTCACAATTAAGTCTTTTATCATAATCCCCTCCCCTCCAATCTTTTGTGAGATGTTTAATTGCCATAAATTTTAATCCTGTTGGATCCCTGTTATGAATGTCTTTGAAGTGATTTGATAAACTATGGGTTTCAAGACCTACCTTAATATTTCTAATATGCTCGGCTACTCTAGTTTTTAATTTTCTCGATGTGCGCCCTACATATTGGAGTCCACATGGACAGGTGATCATGTATACCACTCCTTTGGAGTCACAAGACATAGTCTCTTTTATCTTATATTTCATTTTGGTGGTATATGATGTGAACTCTTGAATGGGGGTCTTCTTGTCTAACTTTGATGTTTTGCAAGGTAGACATGACTTGCAAAAATGAAATTTTGGTTTACTTATTTCTTTTGTTAGCCAATTGTCTTGAGAAGATTTTATACGAGGTAAATGACTTTGTACCAGTTTTTGCTTAATGCTTGGTGCCTTCCTAAACACAATTTGTGGATGTGTGGGAAGTATTGTTGAAAGTATGTCATCTTTCAACAATAAATGCCAGTGTTTGTTGAGGATCTTTCTTATCTTGGGTGCAGCACTTGAATATTGAGTAATAAAAGATAGATTACATGAATTATTTTCAGTTTTCTTTTTTTCTTTATATGTAAGTAACTCCTCCCTATTGGTTTCGCTCATTTTTCCTATGGCCTGATCTATAGTATCCAATTGATATCCTTTCTCTTCAAACTTCTGCCTCAAAATATTGCTTTGATCTTTGAATGTCTCCATTTTTAAACAATTTCTTCTAAGACGGGTAAACTGTCCTAGGGGAATATTTCGTAGCCAATTTGGATGGTGATTACTAGTAGTTGCATTGTAACTGTTTGAATCCACTGTTTTAAAGTGTGTACTGGTCTCTATGGCATTATTGATCATCTTAATTTCCAGATCAAGAAATATTGCATGATCTCTACTGGTAACTGTTGTGAACTGTAAATTGCGATTATTCAGATTCATGCTGTTGGTGAATTGTATTAGAGATTCTTCATCACCTTTCCAGACGAATATAATATCATCTATGAACCTCCTCCATAGGAGCAGGTTCGCGCCCAGTACCGGATCTGCCCAAATGGCATCCTCTTCCCATCTACTCATAAATAGATTGGCATAACTGGGCGCGAACCTGGTTCCTATGGCTGTTCCTTTTATCTGCATGTAATGACATTCTTCAAACCAAAAATGGTTGTGTGTAAGGATGAACCAAATTCCCTCCAAAATGAAATCTATCTGTTCTTTTCGTAGCTCTCCCTCTTTCTCTAGAAAGAACCTTACACTATCAGTTCCTTGTTTGTGATCTATGCAGGTGTAAAGTGCTTTAACATCACTTGTGACAATGTAGTAGTCACTTTCCCACACTACATCATTTAAAATATTGAGTATATTGGTGGTATCCTTTATGTAAGACTTTTGTTTTTTGACAATGTCTTGCAGATAAAAATCTATGTATTCAGAGAGGGATGATGTCAGTGAATTTATTCCAGAATTTATAGGGCGTCCCGGAGGACATATAGGGTCTTTATGTATTTTTGGTAAATAATAGAATAATGGCAATTTTGGGTGTAAATTCATTATATATTTTTTCTCTTCATTTGAAAGAATTCCTTTACTGAATCCTGTTTGAATGATACTTTCTAGTTCCTTTTTATACTCCTGTATTGGATTGGTTTTAAGTCTCATATGTTGTAGTGTCATTGATCAAATTTAGGGATTCCTTGATATAGTCATCTTTGTTTAAAATGACAATACCTCCTCCCTTGTCAGCAGGTTTTATTACAATTGATGTGTTGTTTGCCAAATCGTTTAAAGACTTTTTCTCTTTTAGAGTTAAATTGCATCTCCTCTTATTACTATCGTTTTTTAATTTTATAATGTCTTCCTCAACCGATTTTTGGAATGTGGTCAGATAATTCCCTTTTATGAATGTCGGATAAAATGTAGATGATGTTTTTAGCCCTGTGTGTTTAAACTCAGACCCTATCTCTTTTGGTGTATATGAAATGGATCCTCTAAGGAAGAATTTTTTGATGGTGAGCTTTCGTATATACTTATGTATATCGATATATGTGGAAAATTTATCCACATTGTTGGATGGAGAGAATTTTAAGCCTTTTTGGAGGAGGGTGAGATCGTGTGTGTTAAGTTCTAAAGAGCCAAGATTGTAAATTCCCTTTGTTAAATCCTTTACTCTTTCTGTATCCTGGGATTTTTTACGTTTTTTCCTAGTTCTCCCTCCTCTTTTTCCTCTTCTAATGAGGTGTCCCTCCTTCTTTTTAATATTGATACTTGTTCCGGTGAGGTGTTTAGTATTCTGCTCATTTCTAAAAAATGTTGTGTTGTGGGGGGAGTATTAAGGTGATCTTCTAATACAGTAATGGCTTCATCTTCCTGTGTGTTGTTCAATATAACATGTACAATTTTATCTTCCTTTTCTAAATTTGAGAGAGTTTCACTTTCCAATTGTGCAATATTTGCCTGTTCCAAAATAATCAAATCCTGTTCTACCAGTATTTGTTCCATATCTAAACATCCTCTCTCAAAAGATTGCTTGGCTATTTGGGAGTATACTTCCATCTCTACTTCCTCTCTCATCAGTCCTTTAGTTTGATGACCCACTAATGAATCCCCTTCATGTATCAGTTTCATATATTCCTGGTATGTCATCTCTAGTTTCTCATATATCTTTTTCCCTTCTATATTTGGAATAAGTATATTATTTAATGTCTTAATTGATCGAATACCATTCTTATGTTCATATTTATCCCTTCTAATTTTCTTTGTCTTTCTAACAACAATGTCCGCTTCTAATTTCTTGAGTCTATTGACAGCTATATCCTCTAATTTCCTAAAATCCGCATTTTCTTTAAAACGGTCAAGATCCTTGGCAACATTGCTGATTTTTAAACTTAACTCCTCTAATTGGGATTCTCTTTTTTCAATGAGTAAATCAATGAGCTGAAATGAACAGTGATCTAAGATGTTATACCACTTATTCATGAATGGATCGTCATCTAGACTATGTGTCTGTATTTTTAGGATCCTAAGACTTCTAGGGATATGTTTTGTCTTTATAGACTTTCAATGTAGTGCTATCCCACCAAAACTTAGCCTCTTTTGTTTTGTGCCCAAAATTCCTATCCCTTATTGCGCCCATTACACAATCTATATATTTTCTATTGTTAAACGAGGAGTGTCAGGTAATCCTCAATCTGTGTAATTAGTGGTAGCAGCTCCAATACTCCTTCCCCTGTTACAGACAGCCAGGGAGCGCTCACCGAATCAAACCTACACATGGTGAAAACCAGTGAAAGGTTTTAATTTTTAAGCTACGTTTTCCACCTGATAATCGGTTAAAAGGAGCAGCACCCAAGTTTGTCTATTTCCTTTGTTTTGTTTGTCAATATGTCGGACACCATTTCCAATTTAAGATCAAAGAGACATGCATTAGCAGTAAAAATGTATTTAACATCGTTGAGGAGACGCAAGAAGTAGCAGAAAGCAATTTTTGCGACACATTTCTGCATTTAGTGAAAATGCTAACGAAAGAGGCTAAGTTTTGGTGGGATAGCACTACATTGAAAGTCTATAAAGACAAACATATTATCCCTAGAGGTCTTAGGATCCTAAAAAAACCCGACACATAGTCTAGATGACGATCCATTCATGAATAAGTGGTATAACATCTTAGATCACTGTTCATTTCAGCTCATTGATTTACGCATTGAAAAAAGAGAATCCCAATTAGAGGAGTTAAGTTTAAAAATCAGCAATGTTGCCAAGGATCTTGACCATTTTAAAGAAAATGCGGATTTTAGGAAATTAGAGGATATAGCTGTCAATAGACTCAAGAAATTAGAAGCGGACATTGTTGTTAGAAAGACAAAGAAAATTAGAAGGGATAAATATGAACATAAGAATGGTATTAGATCAATTAAGACATTAAATAATATACTTACGGTATTCCAAATATAGAAGGGAAAAAGATATATGAGAAACTAGAGATGACATACCAGGAATATATGAAACTGATACATGAAGAGGATTCATTAGTGGGTCATCAAACTAAAGGACTGATGAGAGAGGAAGTAGAGATGGAAGTATACTCCCAAATAGCCAAGCAATCTTTTGAGAGAGGATGTTTAGATATGGAACAAATACTGGTAGAACACGATTTGATTATTTTGGAACAGGCAAATATTGCACAATTGGAAAGTGAAACTCTCTCAAATTTAGAAAAGGAAGATAAAATTGTACATGTTATATTGAACAACACACAGGAAGATGAAGCCATTACTGTATTAGAAGATCACCTTAATACTCCCCCCACAACACAACATTTTTTAGAAATGAGCAGAATACTAAACACCTCACCGGAACAAGTATCAATACTAAAAAGAAGGAGGGACACCTCATTAGAAGAGGAAAAAGAGGAGGGAGAACTAGGAAAAAACATAAAAAATCCCAGGATACAGAAAGAGTAAAGGATTTAACAAAGGGAATTTACAATCTTAGCTCTTTAGAACTTAACACACACGTTCTCACCCTCCTCCAAAAAGGCTTAAAATTCTCTTCATCCAACAATGTGGATAAATTTTCCACATATATCGATATACATAAGTATATACGAAAGCTCACCATCAAAAAAATCTTCCTTAGAGGATCCATTTCATATACACCAAAAGAGATAGGGTCTGAGTTTAAACACACAGGGCTAAAAACATCATCTACATTTTATCCGACATTCATAAAAGGGAATTATCTAACCACATTCCAAAAATCGGTTGAGGAAGACATTATAAAATTAAAAAACGATAGTAATAAGAGGAGATGCAATTTAACTCTAAAAGAGAAAAAGTCTTTAAACGATTTGGCAAACAACACATCAATTGTAATAAAACCCGCTGACAAGGGAGGAGGTATTGTCATTTTAAACAAAGATGACTATATCAAGGAATCCCTAAATTTGATCAATGACACTACAACATATAAGAGACTTAAAACCAATCCAATACAGGAGTATAAAAAGGAACTAGAAAGTATCATTCAAACAGGATTCAGTAAAGGAATTCTTTCAAATGAAGAGAAAAAATATATAATGAATTTACACCCAAAATTGCCATTATTCTATTATTTACCAAAAATACATAAAGACCCTATATGTCCTCCGGGACTCCCTATAATTTCTGGAATAAATTCACTGACATCATCCCTCTCTGAATACATAGATTTTTATCTGCAAGACATTGTCAAAAAACAAAAGTCTTACATAAAGGATACCACCGATATACTCAATATTTTAAATGATGTAGTGTGGGAAAGTGACTACTACATTGTCACAAGTGATGTTAGAGCACTTTACACCTGCATAGATCACAAACAAGGAACTGATAGTGTAAGGTTCTTTCTAAAGAAAGAGGGAGAGCTACGAAAAGAACAGATAGATTTCATTTTGGAGGGAATTTGGTTCATCCTTACACACAACCATTTTTGGTTTGAAGAATGTCATTACTTGCAGATAAAAGGAACAGCCATAGGAACCAGGTTTGTGCCCAGTTACGCCAATCTATTTATGAGTAGATGGGAAGAGGATGCCATTTGGGCAGATCCGGTACTGGGCGCGAACCTGGTCCTATGGAGGAGGTTCATAGACGATATTATATTCGTCTGGAAAGGTGATGAAGAATCTCTAATACAATTCACCAACAGCATGAATCTGAATAATCGCAATTTACAGTTCACAACAGTCACCAGTAGAGATCATGCAATTTTCCTTGATCTGGAAATTAAGATCATCAATAATGCCATAGAGACCAGTACACACTTTAAAACAGTGGATTCAAACAGTTACATTACAACAACTAGTAATCACCATCCAAATTGGCTACGAAATATTCCCCTAGGACAGTTTACCCGTCTTAGAAGAAATTGTTCAAAAATGGAGACATTCAAAGATCAAAGCAATATTTGGAGACAGAAGTTTGGATACTATAGATCAGGCCATAGGAAAAATGAGCGAAACCAATGGAGAGGAATTACTTACATATAAAGAAAAAAAGAAAACTGAAAATAATTCATATAATCTATCTTTTATTACTCAATATTCAAGTGCTGCACCCAAGATAAGAAAGATCCTCAACAAACACTGGCATTTATTGTTGAAAGATGACATACTTTCAACAATACTTCCCACACATCCACAAATTGTGTTTAGGAAGACACCAAGCATTAAGCAAAAACTGGTACAAAGTCATTTACCTCGTATAAAATCTTCTCAAGACAATTGGCTAACAAAAGAAATAAGTAAACCAAAATTTCATTATTGCAAGTCATGTCTACCTTGCAAAACATCAAAGTTAGACAAGAAGACCCCCATTCAAGAGTTCACATCATATACCACCAAAATGAAATATAAGATAAAAGAGACTATGTCTTGTGAATCCAAAGGAGTGGTATACATGATCACCTGTCCATGTGGACTCCAATATGTAGGACGCACATCGAGAAAATTAAAAACTAGAGTAGCCGAGCATATTAGAAATATTAAGGTAGGTCTTGAAACCCAGTTTATCAAATCACTTCAAAGACATTCATAACAGGGATCCAACAGGATTAAAATTTATGGCAATTAAACATCTCACAAAAGATTGGAGGGGAGGGGATTATGATAAAAGACTTAATTGTGAGGAGTCCAAATGGATTTTTAATATGAAGACACTTGTTCCTTTTGGTTTAAATATAGATATTGAATTTTCTTCATTTTTATAGATAACATTTTAAGATTTCCTATAGTTTGAAAATATTTTTCTAATCAGAATGATTATAAAATAGAGATATTCAACAAATATATCTATTCTCTCGCTGATTATGCAATTGTATACTGCTAAGTCAAATGCACAAATATTATCATGTATAGATTCATTTATAGATCAAAAATCTGCGTATTTAGGATCTACATCATGTAAAATATAAAGAAGATTGTTTCCGCAAGACCATCTTAATATGCGAATGTATTAATATATAAACGGAGAAACATCATATAATACATGCCTTTGAGTAAATAACCTGTAAAACAAAGATGTGATTAATATGAAACATGTTTTGAAAATTGGACTGATATCGAGTACTATAAAAAGACAGACTTTACAATGTAGTCACACCCCTTGATGAAGTCACAGTGAGTGACGAAATGCGTTGGGCTTGACATCACGGGATTCCCTGGATGCTCGCACACACAACCAGCACGGCTGGCTCCTGTGAACGCTTTTGTCGCTATCTGGAGGAGCATGTAGAGGGACAACGAAAGGACTCTAAAAGATACCTTTTGAGGAACGTTACTTCACATACAATGTGAGTTCTGATTTTAATGTTTTTAAGAAATCGTTTTAAAACGTACTACACCATCATATGTTTTTCTGCTCTTCCCTTCTCCCTATGATCGAACATATGAGCACACTTTACATCACAAGCTCTGATGGGAATGGAAGCAGTTTGAATCGCACAGCATTTAATTTTGATTAACATATGAAGATCAAAGAAATTTTGGACTGACACAGATCTGTTAATCAGATAAGTTGCACATAGTTTGCAATATACTGCATGATACTAAAAAAGCAATATCCCATGTTTTATTTATGTCATGATAAGAAATGTTATAACGCTACATGTGATCCATTAGGAATCTCGTTTATATATACATTTTGAAATGCATACTTTTTAGTGTTATAAATATTATCAGTAGGAATCATCCCCTTATTTGTGCCCGAAATTCCTATCCCTTATTGCGCCCATTACCCAATCTATATAAATACTACAGGCACACTGTGCAAAAGAATAAAACAAATACAATCTCCTACGGTTTTACAACCTTTTCATTAAAATTACATTTTTATGAGCCCTCCCCAAAAAAATGCGTACTCTTCCTTCTGCACTGCTCTGTAAAACAAGGCGCATTGGTGACTTTGCTAGGAATGTCTTCACTCTGCCCAACACCTCCACTCTGCCTGTGCAAACTGTTTCTCCTTCACAAAAGGATCCATTTTAACCTATGTGCCCAGTCACAAATCTATTTACTCACTGGCTTCAAAGCTGGTTTTGTGCTGAGAAACCGCTATTTAAAATTTGTCAATGACCAATAGTTGGTTAAATCGAAAAAAAAATTCAACAACAAATTGTAAAATTGTAAAACATGGTTGGTCATAATGGTATAAAATACCCCACTGATGTAAAGGTTAATGCTGTCTGTGGACTAATAATGTTGTCTTTTAAAAAAATCTATTTGATCACTTGAGCTTGCAATAAAAATATGGATTGGTAAAAGAAATGTATTTATCATTTGCAATCCAGCAAGATTAAAAACATCTTACCTTTTGATATACATTGCGGTATTAATACTGTAATGAAAACCATGAGATGTCTTCAAGTACACAATTAAACCATTCTGGGGAATCCATACAGCACTTAAGCCTAACTAACCATATATTTGTGTTAGGAACTCCCAAGTCAGTACAGTGAAACTCGGGAACTACTCAGAAGGCCAGGTGTTCGCTGGAGCCCCTAGTGGTGGGGACAGACTGGGCTGCGGGCCGACCGAGGGTCGAGTAACGTATACTGACTTAAAGGAGTTCCCAGGAGAGGAGTGATTGGTGGACTGTAGTATAAGAAGAATCCTAGGTCAAAAGGTCACAGGCACAGATGCAATATCCAAGGGCAAGCGAAGGGTCAAACTCACAGGCAGAGAAGCAAAATCCGAATTCCAGGAAAAAGGTCAAGGTCAGAAGAGAAGGGTCACAGGTCCAATAACAAGCAGGGGTCAAAACACGGGTAGTCAAATCCAAGGTAGCAGAAACCAAAATGGATAGCACAAGCAGGCAGCAGAACTGAGGACAGAACGCTATAACCGGCAATGAGGCAGCAGGCCTCATTGCCCTACATACTGAAGCAGACCAATGAGAGCCTAGCTCTCTAATTGCCCACAAGCTGTTCCAATTAGCCTTCAGGCTTGCCCCGCTGTTGCGCACGCGCCCGGCTGCTCTGTAATGCCGGGACGCGGCGCTGGACAAGAGAGCTTCTTACCGTTGCCATGGCAACGTCTGTTTAACCCCTTGGAAGTGACGTCCCAGTCGCCATAGCGACGGCCGGGACGGAGACAGGGGAGTCGCGGCGGCTGGGCACCGCCGCGGCTCGTAACAATTTGAAAGAGAGTTTTCAGCTATGTGGCATGAGATTTGGTGGAAGTCAAGTTTAACACAAGTCCAGGTAGCCACTAGCATTTGATTTGCATTTAAAAACAAAAACAGAAATATATTTTACATGCAGTTTTTTACTTGTATTCATTGTAAGTCATTGCAGGTCACTCTATTGACCTCAGTGTGCTTAACTTGCATTAAAACAATGTAATCGAACAGGCAGTGTTTGGAAAACACTCCCAAATGGGAAGACCTCATAAGTGGGTATGGTACATGTCAGTGGGTGTGGCCCGTGGTAATGGCAGCTGTGTATTAGCATAGGGATCAAAAATCCCCTTCCTCCAGGTGTTACAAATTTGAGCACTTTGAAGCAGGGAAACTTTGAAGCAGCGAAACTTTGAAGCAGGGAAATTTCCAAAAAAGTGGCTCAAGCAAAGCAGCAAAAACATAGCAATTATCTAAAAAATCATCATACTATTAAGATCTCCTTCAGCTCTAACAAGTAAAACAAAAATACACTGCACACATAACAGACACATTTATAAAATAGGCCCAAATATCCTCTGTGCACAGTAAAGCTGAAGATTAACCATCTTTGTGACTTTCCTGTGGACACTTGTTATACTGATGGAAAAGACTACATGGTGACCATATCTAACGTCACATACAAAATGTGAGTGATATCTACACACAAAGTTGAGGCAAACAAAACAAGACGAGATGTTAAAATATTTTAATAATGCTCAAACTACTAATACAGATAATGCTCAAACTACATTCAACAATACAGAAAACGCATGTCCAACACAAATTAAGTTCACCCATTAATGTCCTATAAATACTAGAGATTATTTTGTAACTACATTACATTTTTTCTTCTGCCACAGGGCTTATCCATTTTAGCTTTTTTATTTAAATTTTCATATGGTCGCAATTCCTATGCTGGTACACCGCTACCATTCACATGGGCAGCAATGACAAATACTTCTGTCATTGCTCCTTTTTCTTTCAGCTCTATCAGTGCTCAGTTATTCGTTTGTGCCCATGTTAATGGCTGCTATGCATTGGCATAGGGAACAGTAATCCCTCTTCCTCCAGATTTTTCCAACTGAAACAAAAAGCAGGAACATTTACAAAATAAGTGCTCGAGCAAAGCAGCAGAAACACAGCAATGACTTCCAAATCGTCATATTAATAAGTTCACCTTTTATTCTAACAAGTACAAAAAGATCAAAATGTATTTCTACACATAACACATTTATTAAATAGTAACGAAGACAGATTTCTATCAAAGTGCCCTGAGTAAACCTCTTGTATACAAAAATTACAAGACATATAAAAATTAGTCAATGTTGGTTTTGAAAAAAGAAATACTGGAATGATATTTCAACTTTAAATACAAATACTTTAAAAAAATCTAAATACTTAGAAAACAGTAACCATATTTTGAACAGACTTTGCACGTGAATCATCTAATGTATTTGGCATAACAAAAGACATCTTAGGCAGACTTTTAAAACTACTGCATGTGGCCCGCTGCTCTAGTGTTTCAAGTAAAATACACACTATCAGAAGAGGATTATAACTTGGCATTTTCTTTTCTTTTTTTCTGCAGTAGATTACTACCAAGAATCTGCAAAAAAAAAAAAGTTAAATATACGTGAAACACAGCACTTGAACTTAACCAGTCAAAACAGTAACTATTCTACAGCAAACACTACTTTGTGCACATTGGATGATAGACCATCACAGACCAGAGAAAAGAAAGGTTAAAGCTGCATTACCACCTACGTAACAGATTTGACTAATAGGCCCCTGCCCTTGCTGGAGCCATGGGGGCTGCTACTGTCATTTCTTTATTACATAATAGGCAAATCAATTTAGTTCACCAATTTTAAATGGCTGCAGAGGCTCTGGCTAGAGAAGGGGTATTTTAGTAAACAATATTCATTATGAAAGTGCAGTTTTAAGGCAGTAATACCTAGCTTGAAGATGAATTCCTTGATACTTCCCAATGTGCAGTGATCTTATTTTCTTAATTAAGTCCCTGTATCTGTACTCTTCCATCAGTTTTATTGTTTCAAGGTTTTGTTACTTGTAAGTCATTCTTATTCAGGAGAACAGACTTCTGAGAAATGGAACTTTTATAGTAGCCCTTTTTAGCCAATGCTTTAAACACTGGGTTTTTAGAGCAGGACACGAGTTTGTGGTAACACAAGATATCCATCTACAGACAGCCTGTATTTAAGAACGCTTTTATCATGGTTTCAGTGAGGAGGTCTCATACGGTTTAAAAAATCCAATTGTTCTCTATGAAATCCTATCAAGGATTAATCCAGTGGTGGACATTCATTGTCAGTACAAGTCTGTGTCATGCTTAAAAACTCAAGCAATCCATATTTTATTAATGAAATGTCTATTTTCATGTATGGACAAGTCTTGAAAATGTTCAATATACATGACACAGAGAATGTATTAGGCAGGGAACAAAAATGGCATGCAGTATATTCAAATTATAGGTGGGACTTATTTAAACAGAAGGTACAGTACACAGGTGCCAGAGAGCATATGCACACAAATATCAATTCAATAAAAATATTCAAAAGTGTTGCCATTTCTTATAGTTCCTAAGTTATACTTAGACGGAATTCAATTCTGAGTAATATGCTGCAGAGAGTGCCCCAGAATGGTACATTAAGGTACTCTGCGCCAATGTCTTTGCTCAATATACCCAGCACCCCACAGAGGTGCACAGGAAAATGAGCAGAGAACTCTTACTGTAGTTGTGGTGATGTCCAGCAGCACATACCATAGAACTGAATTCCCCCTTATTGTATCGGCACAATGCTGTGTCAAGCTCCAAAAACCCAGTGAGTAAAGCATTAACTCAAAGAAATGCTAAGTAAATGGAATTACCCATAGAACTATTATCTTGTTTATGGCTTTTTTACATAATGTGCTGGGAAAGTATCTTATAGATCTCCCTACTCATCTCATTGTGTGGTATTTTATAACAGTCCTGTATTCTGCAAATGGAGGTTAGTTGTACTTAAATGGTGCTAAACTCCACATTCATTAAACAAAACTACCACTTACCATGTTGGTTTAGATGCAAAGCTGGAGAAAATGTGGTGGCATTATTATTATTATTATTTTTAAAGGATTTGAAGTATATTTACCTCCATTTTAATTACTTTTGTTTGAGGCTGTCTCTGCAACATTTTGCATTATAAAAATAAAATGACAAAACCTATCTTGAGCTTACAAAAACAAAACACCAGAGGTGCATATTCTGTGCCAGACTGTTATCTTTCACCAACCTGGTAGGTAAAGAATTTATTTAAATGGCTACCATGTCATTTGCATTACCCAGAAGTCTATTCTCCCATATTGGAATTGCTTGTTTCATGTACAAACCCAAATTGATAATAATACATTTGAAATCTCTTATAGGATTAAATCACTGATATTTACAATTTATGTTCACTTACTCCATGGCCACCCCACATTCGGTGTGGAACTGTAATTGTATGAACTTGGCACAGGATTCTGTTTTGAAGCAGAGGGATGGTCAGTGTAATTGTACGGAATAGTGGCTCCAAAAGGACCAGATGGTGGATACATCGGTGTCTGAATCTGATTGGTGACGTTGGCATATGGCTGGTTTGTAGCGTAAGAATTCTGGAGCACAGGAAATGCAGATGACTGGTTGTAAGGATTGGTCTGTTGTGTACTAAAAGACACTCCCTGATATCCCTGAGACATTACACTTGTATTACTGCCATTTTGATACCATAAGTGCAATGAATACTGCCAAGGATTAGAAGATCCTGGGTACTGGGGATATGGGCTGCTCATCGGTGGCATTAGCTGGCTGTTCCAGTTGAGAGGTTTAGGTTGCAGCAGCGCAATCTGAGTAGAACCGTTTCCCGGTTTTCCTTTTTGGTCTTTCGTAACAGGATCTGCTTCATCCAGGTTCATTGGTTCCTCTGATGCATTAGTGCCTCTGGAACATTCAGTCACACTAACAACATTGTCAGTTTTTGATGACTGGATTGAAAATGCCTCATTTTCAATGGAGGATTCTTGTTTCATTTTGATAGTGTGTGCATCAGATGGTTCACTGATATTTTGATGATCTGGTTTAGTGGAAATTACAGATTCAGTGCAAGTACAAACACCTGTGTTATCTGAATGTGCTTGAGCCTTAGAATGTATGCCTGTAGAAACTGAAACTTCTAGAGATTTGTTATATAAAGAAGAAACAGACTTATTTCTGTTATCAAGGCGATCGGGTGAGGATGGGTTTGATCTGGAGTCCTCGATTCTTTTGCCAATATCTGAAGAAGCAATGATATCTTTTACAGTTTCTTGCTTTTTATGTTTTTGACTTGAAAGGACAAGTGCTTTGCTATTCTTCCGTGTTGAATCTTTCATACAACTCTTTTTTACAGGACTGTGGTCTTTACTTTGTTGTACACTAGTACTCATTCCAATTGTTGTTTTTGCTCTGAAACAGATAATGTATATGTTGGTTAATACAATGAATGGCATAGACTACATAATTTAGAGGTAAATGTTACACGTTACATGAATTTTATATTCATAGATATAATTTCTTCAAATACATTGACAATGTATTTTATATGAAATGTAGTGTACTTTTAAGAATGCTTCACATTTTAATATGCTTAGGGATATATAGATATATATCTTAGAAATTGTAAGAAGAAATTTTGCAGAGGATGTTAGAAGCATTTAAACTCTGTGGTATGCCACTGCACAAATCAATGGACGGACAAGACTGTAAATAATGTACCGGTCATGTCAGGAGAAAACACTGACCTCCAGCTGGCTGGGGTTCAAAAATCCGTTTCTGTTATTAAAGTAGAGAAAAATAATTATCTCTGTGAAGTAGAGAAAGGTGGAAGTGAGCTTTTACATGTAGATATTACTAGCAGTTTTAATCTGTGTGAAAATGGCACTGATGAATGTTTCTCAGAAATGAGGGTATAGTTTAGAGGTTCTAGATTAAACATCTGAATAAAAAGAAGGGAATGACAATGTATTTTATTTGAAATTTAGTGTACCTTTAAGAATGCTTCACATTTTAATATGCTCAGGGATATATAGATATATATTTTAGAAATTGTAAGAAGTTTTGCAGAGGATGTTAGAAGCAGAAATAAAGAAGGCAATTGCAGAAGTAGCTGATTACAAATAATGGTGCTACCTTTAAGCTTCTTGGAAAATTGCACCATAAGGCTAGAACAAGTACAACCGCAGGCTTGTCAGGAAACTGATCCTGTGACACATCAACTGTTTTTGCACATCAACAAGTTCTTCAGAGGTACTATAAAATGTGTAACCTGATATGTATTAAACATAAGAGTTTCTATGCACACAAGAGATGGTGCTGTGTTAAATCTTTTCTCCGATCGATCATAATGCCTCCCTACATCTCCAATCTCATCTCTACCTACACTCCTACCCGCCCCCTCCGCTCTGCCTCTGACCGCCGCCTCACAACTTCACTGATCACCTCCTCTCACTCTCGTCTTCAGGACTTTGCCCGGGCTGCTCCCCTGCTGTGGAACGATCTTCCACGTTCCATCAGGTTAGCATCTACTCTTAAAGGCTTCAAGCGTGCCCTTAAGACTCATTTCTTTATTCAAGTCTATCAGTCCTCCTAACTCTCTTGTCCTGGCTCTCTCCCCTAGTTAGTACCACCCTTTTTTGTTTCTCCCCCTTCCCTTTAGGTTGTTAGCTCTCATGAGCAGGGCCCTCTTTCCTTGTGTGCTCCTTCTACTGTTCCTTCACCCTCTGTACCTCTTGGCCTGCTTCGCTAGCCCTGTTTTACCCATTTTATTAAGCTTCGGCCTTCTTCCTGCTGATTTCTACCATCCCTTTCACTATCTGTCAGATATAATCTGATTTGCTTTACCCATGCACCTGTGTTTGTATATATTTGTGTATCATGTTGTGTCTTGGTTCTGTTTTCTGTATATGTAATGTACGGCGCTGCGGACCCTTTGTGGCGCCTTATAAGTCAAATATAATAATAATAATAATGCAGAAAGATTTCCATTGATTGTGTATAAGCTTAGCATCAATCAACAGATAGCATACATTGGAATTGACAACATATTTATATGTTCAATTGTGTAACTGTGGAACACATGTGAATCACTGCAGTTACACAAATTATTTAAAAAAGTAATTTTGTTTTACTCTACATCTGTAAGTTAGTACGGTGATGTATATATAACCAAGGAAACCATTAAAAAATCTGTATAATTAAACACACTAACATGCACAATAAGGTGAAATGTGTGGCACAAATGTTATCCTCTTCTTATATTCACAGTCAGGTGACAAATACAAAATTATGGCGTACTCTATCACCATGCTGATTTGTCTACTGTTGTAGGAGACCAGTGTTAATGTGCGTATCGTCGCTAACCAATAACGATTGTCGAACCTCGATTTGTTTCCAAAGCACAAAGATTTATTCGCAATAAGTGGAATAATATGCTCAAGCGAAGTAATAGTAAATACAGCCGTTACTTATCGCAGGCGCTCTGGATCCAGTGCAGTCATTCAATCCTGAAGTCTGGGGACAAGATGTCTGCACTCTGGATCACAAGCTGCTGCTTATATACACAATCAAATACAGTAATACAATGAAGATGGTATGGCTTGCATCTATTGGTCCAGGTCTCAGGAATGTCCAAGGGGTCGTCAATCATTGGCTGGTTCATCCTAAGGAATCCAAAGGAGGGGGTCATCTCTGCAGGGGGTATGCTCTGCTCTTCCCGCCAGGATTCCTTAGTCTTAAGTAGTTCATAATTCCCTATCATTCATAACTTGCGTATGCACTCTGCGATTCCCTCGCAGAGTGAACCAAACAGTAGGATATGTAACAAGGTTCATTATGATACCACTCATGATGTTATTCCTTTAACCCGTTCCGTGTATTTCACTAATATGCATGTAACTCTGATATAACATATAAATACTACTATATTTCGACATAACTGACTATGTGTTGCAACTACCATTAATGTATACTATTTTATAAGTATGCCTGTTTGTGCGAATGTATGGTAAAAGACCAATTACTGTTGCTGCCACGTGTAGTGGATGCGTACGCCCTTTCACGCCGTAGCGTGCCCTTGTACGTCGATGCGTACCGTACGCATCTTTTCAGACAAAGACAACCAAGTTTGCTAGACTTTTCTTGAAATGACTTTATCCAATTTACTGACTTCGACAGTTCCACACTTTGATAGTGTAATAAACTATCACCCAATCACCGTTTCAAGTTCAGGATTGTACAATACTTCTCCACAGACCATGATCTCGGTATCTGGTACCACCCTTTCAGTCTCTTTCTCAGTGTTACTCTTATGAGACCGTTTTCCACACTTCAACACAGTAGGAACACATTTGACAACTAAACCAATTGCTAAGATGACACCCAGTATAAGGAGAAGGAGCTTACCTACACTCGCAATCATTTCCTGTACCCACTCCCCCAGACCGGAGAACCATTTTGCTGGGTTCAACCATGAGAACCAACCTGCCACCTTTTCCCCGACCTCATATAACGAAGAATTATGGCTATTTCGAAATTCCCATTTCAGCTGCAAAATTTCATCCATCTTCCGGTCTATAACCTCTTTAGGGTCTTCCGTATTATTAGTAATGTACGTGCAACATTTGACACCGAACTGGGTGGCCAGTGTCACACAGTACCCACCAGTAATAGAGGTGAGATAATTTAGTACCAGTCTATGTTGCACCAACTCCTTCTTGTACGCTTGTAGCTCCCTTCCAGTATACCTGAAAGTGTCATCATACATCTCGGTGATATTATCTATTAATTTAGCTAGGTCTTGGATATATTTAAAGTTTAATGTTCCCCGAGCGGTCCTGGTGAGATCTAGAGCAACCATAACTTGGAAACCAGCAGTTTCACTAATCAATTTTGTAGCTATGGGTTCCTCACCAGGAATCATATTTCTCTTGCCACGGTGTTCATACTGTGTGTGTATGTATGGTGGTGATGTAGTCTTGTGAATATCTACCATTTCTTCATGAGTAATAGTCATGATTTCAGGAACCAGTTTAGCTATGAAACACAAGCCCTTGGAACTCGGAGTCACCCAGGAATAAGCTTTCCTTCCACAAACAAAATACACATAATCAGGGAGAACATAAGGAACAGTATGCCCATGAATTATATCACACAGAGTTTTGATAAAACTACCCATGCCTAGTGTCTCCATCTGCTCTAGACACGTGTCGGCATTAATGATATTTTCACATTTATCTGTAGAGACTTTTCCAATAGATACCTTCTTATGTTTGGTTATACGCCCTAACTTGTGACTTCCATCAGCATTCCTGCCTAGTAGTGACCTTGTGAGTCTCTCTCTAAAATGAGTGTGGCGAGCCATTGTCTGATCTGATAGGTTAGCCTCCCAATTCTCCAGGCGCTTTGCATGAGATATGTTTAGGCACAGCAAAGATCTGCCTATGGAGTATTGTCGAAGCGTCAGACTAGGGGACCTAGTGTTATTGTACCTCCCTTCTATGGGCCTCCCACCCCTTAATTCGAGTACTTCGGATATGTTTAGCGGGAATGGCACTAGTCCTATGTTATGCTGCCCTTGAGGCACGTGAGAGCACACCCAACATTCAGTTTGGTTTAGCACCTTACCCACCAGGGAGTGATAATCCTCCAAAGGATGCCCGCCTATATTCAGAGTACTGGGGGACTGGCATCGTTGGATGCATCTCTCGTCAACTAGGGAGTTGCAGAACTTGCAGATACAATACTCATCAGACAATAGCCCCTCACACTGCCTCCGAGTTCCTGAGCTAGCAGACCTTTTCATAACCCCTGGACCAAGTTTGATAATGGGCTGCTCAGGATATCCTATTAACTTTTCTTCGGCCTCTATTTTATCCGTATCACTCCCAGAACTCTCCTCCGTCCTCCATCCTCCTTCACAAAAATAGAATGTCCTAGAAAAAGTAAAAACAAGGAAAATTCTGGAACAAAAGAAAAACAAAAACCGCCACTCCATCGCTGGAAAGATAGTTCTGAGGCAACGTCTCTGGTTCAGGTGTCTCAACTGCAGGCTTTAGGTCTCCCGGAACAGGCTCACTAGTGACAGCTCTATGTCGTCGGTCTGAGTCTTGTCTTGCGCTTTCTCCGGATTATGGACTCTCCTGCAGTGGGTGGAATGGACCCAAGTGTCTCTCTCTGCAACCTTCAGTGATGTAGTACTGGTCAGCAGCACTTGGTACGGGCCTTCCCAACGGTCTGTTAAACAACCTGAACGTAAGAAATTGCGGATCATAACATAGTCTCCAGGTTCAACATCATGACAGTTCGTTTCTGGCATACCAGGTGACAGCATTTTTAGTTTTTGTTGTTTCAGCTGTCTACTCATTCTTATAAGATATTGTACAGTCACTTCATTATTACACTTTAAGTCGTCTTGTGGACTCACGATCAAATGAGGTTGTCGTCCGAACAGTATCTCAAAGGGGGACAGATTAAGAGGAGGTCTAGGAGTGGTTCGAATGCTGTGGAGGACCAACGGCAAAGCCTCAGGCCATGCCAACCCAGTTTCAGCCATTATCTTACCTAGTTTGTTCTTGATAGTACCGTTTACTCTCTCCACCTTACCAATGGCTTGTGGTCGGTAAGGGGTGTGAAATCTGCTACTGATTCCCATGAGTTTACACATATTTTAGAAGACATCACCAGTAAAATGGGTACCCCTATCACTTTCAATGATTCTAGGGATACCGAACCTACACACAAAGTCTTGTACAATTTTCTTTGCAGTGAACACAGCAGTATTAGTGGCTGTCGGATATGCTTCTACCCAACCGGAAAACACATCAATGCACACTAACACATACTTTAGATTCCTGCACGGTGGTAGTTGGATATAGTCAATTTGTATTACCTGAAAAGGTCCGTCTGTAGGAGGGATGTGGGATGGCTCAGTTGGAATAGTTTTCCCAACATTTTTCCTCAAACAAGTAAGACATGACATTGCTTTCTTACCAGCTTGAGAGGAAAATCCGGGAGCACACCAGTATGCTCTCACCAGTTTGCACATACCTTCTTTACCCAGGTGAGTCAGGCCGTGTGCTGCTTCAGCCAGGCTTGGATAGTATGTTCGGGGAGCTACAGGCTTACCTTACCTTACCTTACCAGAGTCCTGAGGACTCTTGACCACATCCCTTCACCTTCCAGACCGCCTTCTCCTGCAGGGAACACAAATCTTGCATTTCAATTAATTTCTGCGTGTCTAATGTCTGAAAAACCATCATAGTCTCGGTCTATACAATCATAGGTTGCCCTGCTGCCCATTTAGCAGCTTTGTCTGCCCTGTTGTTGCCCAATGACACTGGGTCTTCTTCAAAGGTATGGGCTTTGCACTTTATGACGGCTACTGTTCTGGGTAACTGTATCGCTGTCAGAAGTCCTTTTATGTGTTGTGAATGTGCTACTGGTGTACCTGCTGCTGTCGTAAAGTTTCTAAGACGCCAAAGGGCCCCAAAATCGTGCACTACCACGAAGGCGTACCTAGAGTCAGTATATATATTGGCTGATTTACCCTCTGCCAGTTCACACGCTCTCTTTAGTGCTACTAGTTCCGCCACCTGGGCTGAGTGAGGTGGACCAAGGGGTTCAGCTTCTACCACATCCTGATCATCTACAACAGCGTAACCAGTACATAGCTCTCCTGTCTCTGTTTGTCTATGGCAACTTCCGTCTGTATAAAACGTAAAATCTACATTTTCTAAGGGGGTGTCACGTATGTCGGGCCTTGCAGTAAAGGTCTGATTCAGGTGTTCCATACAGTCATACGTGTCAGTATTCTTGCCTAACTCATCATCAACCAGGGTCTCCTCACCTCCCACCCTTTGTGTCTCTTGAGACACATACGGAAGGTATGTAGCTGGATTTAGGGTGCTACATCGTTTGATGGTGATGTTTGAGGGTGCCATCAGGGCTAGTTCCCACTTTGTGAATCTAACTGAAGAAACATGTCTGGTTTGGGCTGAATTTAACAGAGCTGATACAGCATGGGGTGTATAGATGGTTGAATTATGTCCTAATACTACATCCTCGCTCTTACTTACTAGAAGGGCCGTTGCTGCTACACTTCTGAGACATGTTGGGAGTGACCTTGCCACATTGTCTAATTGTGCACTGTAGTATGCTACCGGTCTGCTAGCGTCACCATGTTTCTGTGCGAGGACACCTGCTGCACAGCCATCAGCTTCTGTACAAAATAGCTCAAAAGGCTTTTCATAATCAGGTATTCCCAATGCAGGTGCTCTTGTCAGACTATCTTTAAGGTTAAAGAACGCTTGCTCTGACTCTTCTGTGTGTACGACACGTTCTGGTTTTGAGGAAGAGACTAGCTCCTGCAATGGTAATGCCAGAATAGAAAAACCTGGGATCCAGGACCTACAGTATCCACACATCCCCAAGAAAGTACGAATCTGCTTCTGGCTCTGCGGCAGGGTCATGTGTTGTATGGCCTCAATTCTGTCGGTTGTCAGGTGTCTTAGCCCCTTAGTGAGGCAGTGTCCTAAGTATTTGACCTTAGTCTGACATGGCTGTAATTTATCCTTTGCCACCTTGAGCCCTGTTTGTGAAAGATGAAGCAACAACAATTTAGTATCATGTAAACATGACATAAAAGAATCAGAGCACAACAACAAATCGTCCACATACTGAATTAGAACAGACCCATTGTGGGGTTGAAAGGATTGCAAACAGTCATGTAAGGCTTGGGAGAAAATACTGGGGCTGTCAATGAACCCCTGGGGTAGTCTGGTCCATGTGTATTGCACTCCCCTGTAGGAGAATGCAAAAAGGTATTGGCAGTCAGGGTGAAGAGGGACTGAAAGGAAAGCAGAACATAGATCAATGACAGTAAAATGACTGGCAGACGGTGGAATCTGCATGAGGATGACAGCTGGATTTGGCACTACGGGGAATTGGCTCTCAACAACTTTGTTAATTCCCCTTAAGTCCTGGACTAATCTATAGCCCCTCCCCCCACTCTTTTTCACAGGGAAAATGGGACTATTTGCTGTACTGGCTGTACGAATTAAAATCCCTTGTTGTAACAGCCTCTCAATAACAGGATATACCCCTAGTTCCACCTCCGGTTTTAATGGATACTGTGGGATTTTTGGAGCTATCCTACCACTTTTTAGATTGACCATGACAGGGGCTACGTTTGCCATCAGTCCAGTGTCCTGTCCATCTCTGGTCCATAGGGAACCTGGTATTTCCAGCAACATCCCCTTTACTTGAGATGTACTTTGTTCTATAACAGGAGAGTGTAACATTAACCTTTGAGGGGTGTCCAATATGTCCTGTACCTCATGTGCAACCTTCTCGGGTATATCTAGGAACACACCATCTGAAGTACAGTATATGACACATCCCATTTTACATAACAAGTCTCTCCCTAGTAAGTTAGTAGGAGCCGCTGCAGCTAAGAGAAACGAATGCTTAGTATGCAGAGGGCCGATAGTAACTTCAGCGGGTTTAGTTAGAGGATAATGTAACACTTTTCCCGTCACCCCCATAGCTGGAATAGCTGGAATGGTTTTACTGGTCACCTGTAGATTGAAAGGAGAGGTTATCACAGATCGGGCCGCCCCTGTATCTACAAGAAAAGTTTGTTTCCTACCAGCTATGTCAACTATCATTGTTGGTTCTTCACTCTGACTCTCAGTTAACCTCACTGGCTGTAGACTACAGGTATGACCTGACCCCTAGCGCTGACTATTATTTTCTCGCGCAGCATTTGCTGCTATAATATGCGCGGGTAGCTGTGTGTTCTCTTGCCTATGTGTGTTTTTCCGTGGAGGATACCTATATGATTTCCCCCTTGATGTTTCTTTCCTTGCTTCTGGACAGAATCTCCTTATGTGTCCCTCTTTCTTACAGCGAAAACATACCATGGCCTTTTTACTTGAGTTGTATGCTTGGTATGATTGTGGTTGTGTGTGTATTCCTTCTAAAGCCTGAATACTCACCGTCATCAACCTATCACCTTTCTCTTCTTTTTTCCTAAAGATATTTTTGTCATGTTCCACAGCAGACTCCCTAAGAGAGTCTACTGTGATACCTCTCCAGTTAGGTAATGAGGTTTGTACCCTGGTTTTTAAATTTTCCCTAAGACCATCCATTAACACTCCTACAGCTACTTCCCTGTGATGTGGATCCTCTCTTATGTCAGTTACTCCGGTAAAGTGTGTTATTGATGCTAGCGCCCTAGAAAAATAGTCTGCTGCTGTTTCACTATCCTTTTGCTTAATGGTGAAAATCTTACTCCAATTTACTACTACTGGAAAATAGATGGCTAAATGTTTGACAATTTGTTCTATATTCTTTTGGTTAATCTCATCAGTCAAGGTGTCATCTTCCTTCAACAAACAATCTTCAATGAATTTTTGTATGTTAGTATTGGGAGGAAGACACGCCCTCAACACTACACGCCAATCCTTATTGGTTGGTTCGTGGGCATTTCCTAAGTCTTTAACAAATTTCTGACACTTAGCCAACTCTTTTCTAGGATCTGGGAATTCAGTCATAATGGAACGTAATTCTGATCTAGTCCAGGGACAATGCATTGTAACATTTCTTAAAGGAACTACACCATCCTTGTCCGGTTTCCCATTGGGAACTGATATTGTGCGGACTGGGAACGCACCCTCTGGTACACTAACTTCAGGGGACACTACAGGATTTGCTAGTTCTAGATTTAAAACGCTTTCACTTCTAGTGATCACGCTACTCTCACCTATCTCAGCCATTTTCTCATACTTGCGCTGAGCCTCTAGTACACTAACAGCATGGGCAATGGCCGAAATCACAGTGGGTTCATCTTCATTTTCAGATACACTTGGTTGAAACTGGCTTAAAACAGGGTACAACAGAAATATCAGCTCCTCGATATCCTGCCTCTCCATAAAATTCTGTTGAGTATTACTGAACTGGTAGTACCGGGGTTTTATACCCGTTTGTACCAGCGTAATTCCTCTCAGCCGTTCAACCCAAGTCACAAGCACGGTTGTACAACCATGCAGTCCGATCGCACCGCTTAGCAATACTAACTATCACTAAACTTTGCGATTACTCTTGGGGAGAAAGTTTCCAAAAGCTTTTTAACTGTTCTCTTTTCAAACAGGGCTTTTGCTGCCAGTATACCTGCCTTGTATACTACCTCGGTTGCAAGCCCGCTTCGTCAAGCGGCAACCGATATCCCTGTCTTTTTGACAGTAAATCAACTTTCACTTCAAAATCATACAATCACAAAACACATACACCTTAGTTTTCTGCGCAGAAAATCAACAATATTCCCAACAATAGTGATAGTGTTTCAGAGACTTTCACAAGTGATTTATACTATGCATGTATAACTATCAAATTGATTGTTTAACCACGTGGCAAATCTACCGGAAGTTCGCGTACGCACAGCAGGAAATACACATACGCTAAGCAATGTAATACAGTTAAAACGCACAATGACAGAAAAAAGAAACAGTTTTCTCTTTTGTCCCTAGGTTCTAGTTAGCGTGCCCTAGATAATGCAAAACGGACATTCGGTTTGGCAACACAGAGTAAAATTCAGGTTTTGAACACCATGCGTTCTTACCCGTTTATGACGCGTCTCCACCCTTTGTTGAGGAACCGAAATCCGTTGGTCTTGCGTATCATCGGCAATGAAACCTCCAAAGCTCACGAGCCCCCAAATTGTTAATGTGCGTATCGTCGCTAACCAATAACGATTGTCGAACCTCGATTTGTGTTTCCAAAGCACAAAGATTTATTCGCAATAAGTAGAATAATATGCTCAAGTGAAGTAATAGTAAATACAGCCGTTACTTATCGCAGGCGCTCTGGATCCAGTGCAGTCATTCAATCCTGAAGTCTGGGGACAAGATGTCTGCATACTGGATCACAAGCTGCTGCTTATATACACACGATCAAATACAGTAATACAATGAAGATGGTATGGCTTGCATCTATTGGTCCGGGTCTCAGGAATGTCCAAGGGGTCGTCAATCATTGGCTGGTTCATCCTAAGGAATCCAAAGGAGGGGGTGATCTCTGCAGGGGGTATGCTCTGCTCTTCCCGCCAGGATTCCTTAGTCTTAAGTAGTTCATAATTCCCTATCATTCATAACTTGCGTATGCACTCTGCGATTCCCTCGCAGAGTGAACCAAACAGTAGGATATGTAACAAGGTTCATTATGATACCACTCATGATGTTATTCCTTTAACCCGTTCCGTGTATTTCACTAATATGCATGTAACTCTGATATAACATATAAATACTACTATATTTCGACATAACTGACTATGTGTTGCAACTACCATTAATGTATACTATTTTATAAGTATGCGTGTTTGTGCGAATGTATAGTAAAAGACCAATTACTGTTGCTGCCACGTGTAGTGGATGCGTACGCCCTTTCACGCCGTAGCGTGCCCTTGTACGTCGATGCCTACCGTACGCATCTTTTCAGACAAAGACAACCAAGTTTGCTAGACTTTAATTGAAATGACTTTATCCAATTTACTGACTTCGACACCAGTATAAGAGGCAGGGTGCTGGACACTGGCACAACAGGGTTCCTACAATAGTCCTGCATCAACAGCATAGCAGTTTCAACAGAAACGTGTAACTTTCTGCAGGTATTTGTGACCATCCATGGCAGGGTTTCTTAACCTATTTTGTGCTATTGACCCTTTTGGCAGTCACTGGAAGCCTATTTCTATTGTTGACAATTCACATGTACTGCTAATGTTACTGTAGTTTGTTGCATACATTCATAATTGAAAGAAATGCTACATTTCAGTTAGAGGTTAGTGAAAATATGCATATACTTGGCATATGCCAAGTCCCACCAGCCTATCAATGTCAGTGGCTTGATATTTCTAGAGAGAATAGTTTGTGCAAGTGATTTTATGTCCTACTTTTAGTATCTATGCACACAATAATTGTTAGGTTTTTCAAGCACTTTTATAAAACTGGTTATAGGATCTGGTGCTAATCTAGATTGGCGCTGGCCGACCAGAGGTGCGGAGTCAAGCGAGCTCCCCGGTATTCACCAAGAATGGACTTAGCTGCCGAGAGCTTGCAGGTCTCAGTCCACTGGCCTGCCTCCAGATGTAGCACTAGCGGAGATTAGGCAAGTAGTACAAGTAGGTGGTGGAAAGAAAATCTCGTAGTCAGACAAGCTGGATCTGTTATACAATCGGTAGGCAAGGTACAGAATCAGCAGATGGTCTAAGAGTGAATAAAGTCCAGGTTCGGTACACGATTGGGCGGCAGAGACAAAATCAGAAGGCGGAGTTCAAGGTCAGAATAGTCGGGTCTGGTACACAAGGAGTTAGCAGCAGATAGTCAACAAGCCGAGATAATACATGAACGCAGGAGAACGAGAATAGTCAAACAGGCAGCACTGGTACACAGGAGTCAGGCAAGGAACCGAGTAGCACAAGAAATCCATGAAGTGAATGGACACTTTGCTCTGACACTAACAAGTTTGAATTCCCCGCCCTGAGTAGCGGTCATGTGACCGCCGATATCTGGAAGTGCGGCTCCGAGAGCAGAGAGAGCCCGCACTGGAGCGTGCAATTAACTAAAGGCCAAATCGCATTATTTCAAACCATAATCACAATTTTAATACATGGAAAGTATACAAACCACTCAATGTATTAAGCAGTGGATTGCCAAACTGCAGAAAACAGAGCTGGTTCAGACAGTCAAGTTAGCTGAAATGGCTTGCTTATCAGAATGGTAAAAATTTAAAGGATTTTTTTTTTTTTTTTAAAGAAAATCCCTCCCATCCATGTTCTATAAGTCAGGATTGGATCCGGTCCTCTAGGGTATGCTTGAAAAAATGATGGGGCCCCAGAGTACTGGGCCACAGCCAAGTAGCATTGGGCTCCTCCTGGTACCCCTTGCCTAAGGATACCAGGGTTATGCGCTTAAAATACACTATTTTGGTGCTACAAGTGCCAACATGCACATGTGCAACAGAGCATATTTGCACTTGTAGTGTCACAAGAGCATGCACTACAAGTGTTGCCCCATTGATAAAAAAAATCACTGTGTCCCCAGTATTATTAATATAAATAGTAGTGCCCCCTTGTTTAAATTAATAATTATAAATGGTGCCTTTATTAAGAAATTAATATGACCCCCCATAATTTCAAAGCAAATTTGGCTGCCTATCAAATACCTAAAATCTTTGTTCTTTTCTTGGCCCCATATAATCTAAAATGAAGAAAGATAATCCACACAACGAAAAACGCTATGGACAGAAATGAACAGATTCAAGGGATGCATTTTGTGCCTCCTTCACGTGACGTCACACATTGCAGTAACCATGGCTGTAACACATCAAATGATCGACTGAGGAGTGGGGGGACTGGAGAAGCTGAAGGGCAGAAACATTTTGATCACTGCTGATGATGTGGGACACAGTCCTGCCCTCCCATTACAAGGGTAAATATAAGGGACACAGTAATAGCATGGGGCACAGGGATGGAACAAGGCAGAGTGAAGGGTCACAGTTATGGAGTGGTGGAAAAGTGAGGGGACAGAGTGAAGGCAAGGAGCACACAGGGCATGATCTAAAGTGAGGAGGAACAGTTATGAAATTGGGCAGTGAGTGGGCACGGTGATGCTATGGCGCACAGTTGTAGGATGTAGAGGGAACAGTGGTAACATGATCAGGGGAACACTACTGGTGTGATACGGAGAGCACAGTGATGGCTTAATGTGGGGAGCATAGAAGGCATAGTGAGCTACCAAATAACTGACTGGTTTTAAGTATTGTCGCCTGCGCACACAGCATTTTGCATATACAGCGCTAGTGTCTTGTTAGAGAGATTTCAGATTTTATATGGTGGGTCAAAGTATAAAATGTCATTGCCTTGTAATTGGTATCATTGCGCAATAACACATTTCTTGTTCTGTATGCTGGGTGCAATTCCGAAGTTCTTTACTTACTCTACATATATGTATAATGTTATGGTATCACTTTTCTTGCATGTATCCTTGATTTAGTTGTCATAATCTTTCCTTATCCTGAATGCTTTCTAAGATGTACCATATCTAGAGATTGCAGTGAAATATAGCATTGTTATACTTGAGAAAAATCTGTTTCTCCTAGTCCTTTGGGGGGGTATCGGGGACATTGAGATATAGCATAGGCAAGATAGGCGTGTGGCACTTCAAGAAAGTTGTTAGCTAGCCCTAGCTCCTCCCCCTCTATACCCACCCTTCCTGTTTAGGCTTCAGTTTATGTATAACCAAGCCCGACAGTAAAGGAGACAATAGAGAGAAAAAACAACAGAGAAAGAGGAAAACAATAATATTTTCTTGAACAAAAGAGACAACATGTCAAACAAAAAGATAAAAGGGTGGGCGCCTACTGTCTTCCAATGGACAGGAGCTCCAGAGCATGAAATTAAGCAAACTGGACAGCCTCGAAAGGCAAGACCAGTTTGACCAGAATCCTCATGCAGAAGTGAACAGAGGTCTGTTTGACAACCAACAGAGATCTTACCATCTTTTGTAAAGCTTGAATTTTGTCCAAGGGCAAGAGCACCCGCTGTAATTGGGTGTCGATTATAAATCCCAAAAAGATCATCCGTTAGGTTGGAATCAACTTGGACATTTTGAAGTTGAAGATCCAACCGTAGGACACTAGAGTCTGGGTATGAGACAGGAGTACCTCCGGGAACTCCACTTTCAGAAGATTGTCCAGATAAGGGTCAATTGCAATCCCCATGGACAGCTACAGGCACAGCTATGATCTTGGTGAAACCCAAAATTGGTAGTAATCTGACTGAACTGCAAACCTGAGGAGGGACTGATGACCTCCCAGATGGGAACATGCAGACAGACATCCTTGATGTCTAGAGCCACCATGAACTCCCCCCTGTTCAATACTGTGAATCACCGACCGCAAAGACTCCATCTTGAATCTGGGTACTCTGACCTGGGTGTTCAAAGATTTCAGATTCAAAATCAGCCTGAACGAACTTTTGGATTTTTTGATCAAGAATAAGTTTCGGATAAATCCTTAAACCTTTTTGTGTTTCCTGAACAGGTATAACTAATCCGGAAGAATTAAAGGAGCGGATGGCCTCTCGCAGAGCCAGTCACTTTCTTGGACATGTGGGAAGCCCCGTGGAAAAGAACCGCCTGGGAGGAAAAACAAGGAGATTGATCATGTACTCCCTTTACCCAGGCATCAATGTTAGATATAAACCATGGCTGATCCCTGAAAAAAAGAAGACGGGCTCTCACCATGACCGACCATAGAGGGTTACTTTTACCTCCTGTTGCTTGACTGATAATTTTATCAAGCTGAGGCCCAAACAAAACAGCCCCAGAAAAAGAAATTGTTTCCAGAGCCTTTTCAGACTCAACATCAGCCCTCCAGGACTTCAGATAGAGAGTCCAAGGAGCTGAGGCAGAAATCTGCACTCCAACGAGCCCCGCATCCAGGGCCACCTCTTCAAAGAAATCCGTAGCTCTCTCCTCCAAAGTAAGCAGTTCAGAAGATGGTCTACCGGCCAACAACTGAGTCCCTTTGAGTGACCATAGAAATGGCGATGAAGGCTGTTCTTCGTACTGAGGAGATCTATAGACCACCAAGTCAGGAAGAGGAACTGGACAAGAATCTATTGCAAGACATCATTATCATTTATTTATATAGCGCCACTAATTCTGCAGTGTTCTACAGAGAACACACTCACATCAGTCCCTGCACCAATAGAGCTTACAGTCTAAATTCCATAACACACACAGACAGATTAGTGTCAATTTGATAGTAGCCAATCAACCTACTAGTATGTTTTTGGATTGTGGGAGGAATAATGTGTGCCCGGAGGAAACCCACCCCACGGAAACACGGACATCAATAAAATGCCATTGAAAGGAGAGAAAAAAACATGAGAGACTTTATTCTACCTCATTTGAACTGAGAGGGGTCTTTTGCAAGTTCCACTAGAAGTAGGGACATTTATTAATTCCTTGCAGGGAGCATCTCTCAAGCAAATGGTGAGGGGCCCACTGACAAAGACGCAATATTAGACATAATTCTTACAAATGGTGACAGAATATCTCATGCAAATGTGGGAGGGAACCTAGGATCCAGGTATATAAGTGAAAGGAGAAAAACAAGTCTAAAGAGAGTGAGAGTCTTGTTGAGGAAGATAAGGTAATTGTAGATCATCTTAATTTTTAGTAGTCAGTGCTCTCTACAGAAAGAGAGAGGCAGGGGCAAGTTAAGTTGCAAGTATATATTCATAAAAACGAGGCGGATACAAGTACATTTACAGAGTAGAAGTTCCCAATAGAACTCTCAAAACTGAAAGTAGATAAATCAATGATACCATATGGGATAGATTCAAGGATACTAAAAGAAATTAAAGGGGTACTGGTAACACCATTAACATAATTATTCAAACAGTCACTAGCTACAGGAGTAATTCCAGAGGACTGGAAAAGAGCGAATGTAGTCCCACTGCACAAAACTGAAAGAAAGAGTCAAGCAACTTCCGACCAGTTAGACATACAGCAGTAGTAGGGAAATTGATGGAAACACTCTTAAAAGAAGGAGTTGTAGAATATCTTAAATCTAGTAACTTACAGGATCCCAAACAGCATGGCTTTACTGGGGGAAGATAATGTCAAACAAATCTTTTTGACTTTTTTTGACTGGGTCACTAAAGTAATAAACCAGGGGGGTGTAGATGTAGATTATTTAAATCTTAGTAAAGCTTTTGACACTGTCCCACATTGAGAATGTTAAATAAACTTGAAAGTTTAGGACTGGATTCTAAGGTGGTTGAATGGATAAGATCTTGGTTGCAGGATAGAAATCAGAGAGTTACAGTAAATGGAGTGCATTCACAGAAGAGAAAGGTTACCATTGGAGTACCTCAAGGATCTGTACTTGGACCAGTTCTTTTTAATATCATTATTGGTGACATTGCAAATGGTATTGAAGGGAAAGTATGCCTTTTGGCAGATGACACAAAGATATGCAACAGGGTAGACACACCAGGAGGGGTAAAACAAATGACCGATGGTCTAGGAGAATGGTCAAGAGAGTTGGCAACTACAGTTTATATCACAAAAAATGCAAAATCAAGCACTTGAATCTCAAAAACCCAAAGGCTAAAAACAGTATTAATGGTACTATAATGGAAACTACTGAGGAAAGGGATCTAGGAGTCACTATTTCAGGTGACTTAAAAGCAGGTAAGCAATGTAACAAAGCAATGAGAAAGGCAAGTCAGATGCTTGGCTGCAAAGGGAGAGGAATGAGTAGCAGAAAATAAGAAGTAATACCGCCTCAGGAATCTTCAGTAACTGGCGCACAGCCCGTATCAAATCTTCTACACCCCGACGGTCAGAGGGAACTTCTTCCACATAAGAAGACATCAAAATCAACCACTAACTCACCCTCCTCCTAGGAAGAACTATCAGAATCTGACTTATCTCCCTGCAGGGGTGCCACCACCCGCCTGCGTTTATCGGGAGGAGGATGGCAGAGCGGAATACAGCATACTGTCTAAGGAGGAAAAAAAGGAGACCAAACCCAGTACCAAGGCCACAAGACCACGTACCCAGGCCGGTTCTTCAGAATCCACAACTACAAGTCCCTGGCTAAGCGAACCTGAAACAGAATCCACCCCACTCTCCACAGAGGCAGGGGAATTAGGAGAAGGTCTGCACACAGATTGAGACCGCTCCAACTGGGCAAATTCAGCCACAGTATCGTCAGCGACCGAGCTTTTACCTTGTCTTCTACCACCCTACCAGTGTATAACAACAGAAATGATCCTATGTACAGCTGATGGGAGATCTGCTAACATCAACAACTATAGGTGACTTGAGCAGAAAGATCAATATTAGTTACTGTTTATTTCCTGGTGTATCCTTAGCCAGCGATTTATTTGCTACTCAGTGACTAGCAGGAGAATTATTAATCAATAGCTAAAGTTAATCCTGCTCAGATGATTTGTCAGTCGCCGTTCCTCCATCTCATCAGCCAAGCAGGGATGGCTGCCTGTCTCTTCTATTTGGGGCATGTTTGGTTGCCTTATTACGAATTTACCTGTGAGCTATGGTTTCAAAGCCATCTCCGTCGTGGTGGAACACTTTTCTAAAATGCCCACTTTATCCCTTGTAAAGGTCTATCGTCTGCTTCCGAATTGGCCTCTATATTTAAAAAAATAATAATAAAAAAAGGATCTTCTGGCTTCACAGATGCCCACGTGACATCAACTCTATCTGAGGTGTCCAGTTCGTTTCACGCTTTTGGAGATCCTTCAGTAACGAGTTTGGGTGCTTACTTAAAATTCTTCTCTGGTTACCATTACCAGACTCACTGTCAGACAGAACAAGTCAATCAGGATCTAGAACTCTTTTACTTTGCAAGTCTGACTGGAGCAACCTTCTCCCTTGGGCCTAATTCACACACAACAATCTCTATCCACGGGCTCCTCGACTTTCTTCACAATTTTTCGAATCTATCCTACCTTACCAGAGTTTGCTTCTAGTCCTGGTTCTTCTGTTTCAGCGGCAGAAGCTCTGGTACGTGTTTACTCTTGTATCTGGACACAGACCAAGACTACACTCACAGAGGCCTCCCAACAATATAAACAGTCCGCGGACCGTCGTCGGAAAGCCTTCCATCTCCTTCACATTGGAGATAAAGTCTGGCTTTCCAAACGCAATTTGAAAGCTTCGGGTTCCCTCTATGAAGTTGGCTCCTCGCTTTATTGGTGCGTTCAGTATCATTCAGGTCATCAACCATGTGACTTTGTCTACCTCCCTCCCTCAGAATCCGCAGCTGCTTTCATATTTCACTCAAGCCATTGGTGCTTATTGAATTCTTTCAGGAACCCTCCCGACTATCCTCCATAAGAACAATGTCTTATAATGAGTATGAGGCTAGTCCCCTCCTAGACTTCCGCTTCTCCCGTTGCCAGCCTCAGTATCTGGTCCACTGGAAAGGATTCAGGCCGGAGGAGAGGTCTTTGGTGAACAAGGTAAATGAACCAGGAGAAAGCAAAATCTCAGGCGGCAGTGACATCAGCAGCTAGAGCTCTAAATCGCATCCTTTTACTAGGCAACGGGACAGGCATGCGCAGAGCAGCCGGGAGTAGGAAGTGATGTTTAAGCCCTCCCTGCCTTAAATACTATGATGAAATATTCAAGAAAGAGAGCACAGGCTGAAAATCAGCCTTAGGAGGCTGCTAATTAATTACAATTTAGGGCTGGCATAGGTCATAGGCATACCCTGAAATATGTATAAAGAAATGCACAACCAACCTTACTAATGGCAGGACTCCACTGCCATTAGTAAGGTTGATCACATCCCTGCACTCCCCAATCAGTGCCACAGAACTTAATAAAAATTATTACTTGCATACGCCAGGCTGTAGATCATGCCGGGAGAGTGTCCCGACCATTGTCTGGCAACAGTCAGGACGGAAGAGGAAATGACGTCCTGGCCATAATGGCGACGGCTGGGACACACTGATAAGGCAGAGCGAGTCGTTGCGGATAGGCGGTTTGTACCAATTGTAGCATGGAAACCTGTATATAGTCACACAAAAAAAACTGGCAGGAAAGTACACACAATGACAGGGAGATTTAAGATCTTAACAACAACAACAACAAAGGATGCCTGTGGGTCTAATCCAACGAGAAAGGTCACGCCATAGAGGGCAAGGCAAAAGTGGAGTCCAGCCAATGTCCCTAAATGCAGATTAAAATTCTGTTTGAGGCTTTCTTAGCATTTGATTCAAGTACACACACACACACACGAGCGGTGTGGGTGCACAATATTCTATTTGTTGTGAATTAGTAAACAAGTTGATGTTAATGTTCACAAAAAGATGGTTTCATGATTCACCAAAGTATATGGTACAAGACCTAATGGCTACAATATAATATATATTTGGATTTTTGGATATTTTTATATTTGTGTGCTTGTTATATTCTTAGGTTTTATTGTATATTCACAAAAACGTGCAAACTCTATGTATATCATTAGATCACATTTATTACCTTCCACTGTTCTTCTCTCCGATTTCTTCTCTTCCTTTTTCAGATGACTTTCCAGAGGACATTACTACCTGAAGGCAGAACAACAAAAGTGTCTTTAGTATTTTTTTATTACTTACCTCAGTATGGACTTAACTGGTCATTTTGCTACCTGAGGTGGCAATTTAAATGGTGCCTCTCTATATCACAAGTCAACATAAACATTTGCATAAATGTAATGAGAATTATAAAACGCAAACATTTTTACATTTTTCAATTAGGTCTACTAAAAGAAATAAGATGATTTTTATACTCACGATAAATCCTTTTCTCTGATTCCATCTGGGGGACACTGCTACCATGGGTTGTGTGAAGGGGAGGAGTTTGGCACTTAACTAGTTAACTTTGTTACTGTATGCTGCTGACAAACCCCTCCCCTCTGCATCCCCCCTGTAGCCTTCAATTTAAGTATAAATCCCCAAGGAAGGGGAGTCAACCAACCAAAGAGCAAACAGCAGAAGAGCAGAAGGGAGGGAACACAGTGTCCCCCAGATGGAATCAGAGAAACGGATTTATCGTAAGTCCTCTTTTCTCTTTCATCCTATCTGGGGGACACTGCTACCATGGGGACTTTCCAAAGCAGCTCCCTTAAGGGAGGGACTGCTCTGACAGCCCGTAGAGCACTACGGGCAAAACTGGCATCTGCCGACGCAAAGACATTGAATTGGTAAAATTTAGAAAAAGTATGGACCGAGGACCAGGTGGCTGCACTGCACAACTGGTCCGCCGAGTCCCCTTTTCACGCAGCCCAAGACACCCCCACAGAACGTGTAGAATGGGCAACAATACGATCTGGCACAGGTCGGTTAGCATTTATATAAGCCTGCTTAATAGTAGACGTAAGCCATCTAGCAATAGATTGCTTGGAGGCCGACCAATCACGTTTTGAGACGTCAAATAAAATAAACAAAAAATCTGTGCGACGAATCTTTGATGTCCTATGGATATAGATTCGGAGAGCTCTGACTACATCCAGAAATTCCATAGATCCTGTTCCAGACACTTGTGGATCGTCCGTGAACACCAGAACCACTATTTCTTGGTTTACATGAAAACCGGAAACAACTTTTGACAGGAAGGAAGGAACTGTTCTGAGAACTGCCCCATTGTCGTGAAACACCAGATAAGGATCTCGACATGATAGCACCCCCAGCTCTGAAACTCTATAAGCTGAGGCAATTGCAAGTAGAAAAACAACTTTCCATGTTAACAACCATAAATCCGCAGTCTGCAAAGGTTTGAAGGGATGTTCTTGAAGCATAAGGACCAGATTAAGATACCAGGGTGCCGTGGGTGGAACATATGGAGGCTGGATATGCAGGACTCCCTGTAGGAAGGTCCTGACATCCAGTATGTCTACCAGGCGATGGTGAAAAAACACTGAAAGAGACGAAATCGGCACTTAAGGATCCTAGGTGAAGATCCCTATCCAGGACATCCTGGAGAAAAGCAAGAAACCTAGAGAGGCGGAACGAATTAGAGTGGCAGGTCCGGTTCTCACACCATCTAATGTATGGAGGCCAGATACGGTGGTAGATATGAGCAGAGACTGGTTTTAATGATGTTATCCACTACTTGTGAAGAGAACCCTCTGGTTTTTCAAAGGTTGGCTTGAACAGCCATGCCATTAAATTCAGCCGCGGTAAGTCCTGACGTTGGAATGATCCCTGTAGTATAAGGTCTTCTCGGAGAGGTAACCTAAGACCTGGACCTACCTCCATCAACAGTATTTCTGGATACCAGACCCTCCGCGACCAAGCTGGAGCCACCAGTATGACTGGCGGTCCGTCCTGCTTGACTCTCCGAAGGATGCAGGGAATCATGGAAATGGGAGGTAATAGGTATCCTAACCTAAAGTACCAGGGCATTGTCATTACATCTACTGCCACTGCCAAGCGATCTCTTGCCCTTGAGCAAAATTGTAGGACCTTTCTGTTGTGATGAGACGCCATTAGGTCTCGGTCCGGGGTCCCCCATCGGACGACCAGAGACTGAAAACGCGCCGGATGAAGAGACCATTCCCCCGGCAGAATTGCATGCCGGCTTAGATAGTCTGCTTGCCAGTCCTGGATGCCTGGAATAAAGAATGCAGAAATGGCGGGGACATGGTTTTCAGCCAAGGTGAAAATCTGAGTCGTCACCTCCATTGCTCTTGAACTCCCGGTGCCTCCCTGTCTGGTGACTTACGACACTGCCGTGGCATTGTCAGACTGCAGATGGACCGGTTAGTCCTGAAGGATGAACTGTGTGCCCTGTAAGGCTTTTAACATGGCTTTTAGTTCCAGTATGTTGATGGGGAGAGAGGTCTCCTGAGCAGACCATAGCCCCTGAAGTTTCAGATGAAGGGCCACAGCCCCCCACCCCTATAGGCTCACGTCTGTGGATACTAAGATCCAAGACCATGGGGCAAAGGACCTGCCGACTAGCAAGTTGTCCCGGGCTATCCACTATCTGAGGGATTGTCCCGCTTCCGGTGACAAGCGAATCAATTGACATTCTAACTTCTGATGGGATCCTGACCATTTTTTTAGGAGGTCCCATTGGAAGCAACAAGAGTGGATTTGACCATAAGGGAGAGTCTCAAAGGTCGACATCATCTTTCCTAGTAGGCGCATGCATAAGAAGACATGCATAATGTTGCTCGAGCAGGTGAGCCGAAGCAGCCTTGATTAGTAAATTGTCCAGGTAGGGCACCAATTGCATTCCTCTGGAATGAAGATAAGCCGCCATCACTGCCATAATGTTTGCAAACACCCTTGGTGCAATTGTAAGGCCGAATGAGAGAGCCGTGAACTGGTAGTGAGAAAATCCCACCGTGAATGTGAGAAGAGCCTGATATGCCTTCCAGATAGGAACGTGCAAGTAGGCATCTTTGATATCCATCAACGCCATGAACTGGTTTGATTCCAGTCTGTTGATAACTGACCTCAGGGATTCCATTCAAAATCTCACTACCTGCAGGTGAAGGTTCAACTGTTTTAGATTTAAGATGGGGCGAAAGGAGCCCTCTGGCTTTTGGCCTAAAAAGAGGTTGGAGTAGAACCCTTGTCTCTTTTGGTCTTTTGGAACTTTTTGGATAACTCCTGCAGAAAGAAAAGAGGCAACGCAGAGAAGCATTGCCTGCCTTCTTTGTGGGTGGCGGGGCAAGCTTGTTGCAAAAAACCCACAATGTGCTGGGCCCACTAGGTCTATTATGTAACCTTTTGTCATGATCCCGCAAATCCAACTGTCCTCCGAGGACTCTGCCCACTGATCTCTGAACAGAAGCAGACGTCCCCCCACTCCCGCAGCCGCTAGAAGGGGGGGTGGGCGTCACGCTGCCGTTTAATCCGGGAGCTTAGAAGAGGGACGACTTGTGGATTAGGAGGAGGAAGGCCTACCTTGGTGCGAGTGTCCTCTGGTGCCAAATGGTCTGGACCTGAATGGCACCAGATGGGCCCCCTCGAAAGGGCTGAATAAATAAGCCAAACTTGGGTGTCCTAGGCTTTGGGACATTGACTGGTAAGAAGGTACTTTTGACTCCTGTGGCCTGGCAAATTATGCTGTCCAATTCCGGGCCAATAACAATCCACTGGAATAAGGGAGGGACTCCAAGGACTTCTTAGATTCAGTGCCCGCACCCAGGACCTCAGTCATAGGGCCCTCCTAGCCATCACTGCTGTTGCAGAAACAGACTACATAGTCGTACATAGACGTACCCTGAAGCCTCCTTGAGGTAAAGGGCAAGGGGAAGCAAGTTAGAATCTTGCAAAGCTGTAGCCAACTGGTCAGCCCATGTTTCCATAGCTCTGGTGACCCAAGCTGATGAAAACATGGGTCTGAATGAAGTACCTGTTGGCGTGTAGATGGACTTTAAGAAAGCCTCCATTTTACAGTCAGTGATGTCCTGCAGGGATGCTGTCCCTGGAACAGGTAGCGTGGTGTGGCGAGCTAAGCATGCCACTGGCATATCCACTCTTGGGACCCGTTTCCAACGGATTAGATAATCTTCCTGTAGCGGGTACCTTTGTGGAATAACAAACCTACGGTCAGGTTGTTTCCAGGATGCTTCTGCAATCTCTTTCAACTCCACAGATGGAGGAAAATGGATCACCCATCTTCTGACATTTTTAAATAGACTACAATCTGTAGATCTAGTCTCCTCTATGTCTAGAAGTCCCAGTGTCTGACACACTGCTACCACCAGGTCATCAATCCCCTGATATCTGGGAGACTCCTCTGGATCTGTAACCTGTGCGGAATCGGAATCTAAAACCTCACACTTCTCTTCTGAGGATCTCTCTAAATCAGAGAGGGACAGAAGGGGGTTAGAGGATCTGTGTCTCTTTTTCTTGGGTGAAGGTCTCGGGACCGAAAATAAACGGTTTAACCGATCTAGGCCCCTGACCAATAATGTAAACCAAGCCGATTCTCCCGTAAGGGGGGCTTGAGATGGTAGTGCAGATGGATCTCACGCTTGTCCAGAGACAACGGACTCGGTAGTCCCCACGGTCCCCACTGAACTAAGGGGGCCATTGTTCCAGAGGTTGGAGGGTGTATCGCAGCAACCGCTGGAATTTCTGTGGGTTTAGAAAGCATTTGTGGTAACCCCCTGTGTCAGGGCAGCCGCCCACGCTGGTGTTTCAGTTATCGCTAGGACGTTAGTCTGTGTCTGCGCTACCATGGGAGCCCCACCGCAGTCAGTACAAAGCGCCCCCAGGGTCCTGCTGTACAATGGGTGATTTAACTTTACACTTGAAGCAAGTATAATATTTAGCACAAGGTGCTTCACCCTTGTCAGACAATATATAAAGAACAGTGTCACAGTAATAAAATGTAATACAGGCAATCACACAAGAAACAGACAGAAGATACTAACTAATCTATGACAGAAGTCAAAAGATAGTATCTTTGTTAAGGCTATGTGTGAACCAAAAGAATATCTATGCAAGTAATACTCTATCTATTAATATTTTTGCATGAATACGTTTTCTAATACACCTCTATCTTTATTATAGTGAGTATATAAAAAGATTTTGGGTACTTAGCCTTCCCAAGGCTATGTTGAGTGGAGTAGGAGAGGTTTGTCAGCAGCTCTGCTTATTTCCTCAGAAGAAGCTGCTGCCGTTTCCCCGGGCAGATCTTGGCGCCTTGGGAGTCCAAATTTTCTCTGCAGACGGGGGAACTCTATTTTCATAGCTCTCCCTGTCCTGCACTTGCTCCATATCCTAGTAGACTGGCTGTAAAGGCGATCTACTGCTTCTCTCCAAGCAGTAATCGCCGTTCAGTACTTCTCCTGGCCACTGAAAATAAGTACCAAGTTTCCCCCTTTTTTTCTGAGACGGGGACTTAGTATAGTCCAGCAATGTCCGCCTCCGACAGCAGCAATAACCGGCGCTCTCTACCACTCATGGCAGCGCCGGTAATCTAATAACGATCAGTGTGACAGCGGCTTGTAGAAGCCGCCTGTCAGCACTGCAGAGAAGCAGAATTTCTTTTTTCTGCTGCACACCGAGCTTGGTCTATGATCTTGCCAACGAAGAACACATCCTGTGGGGGAGAAAACTGAAGGCCCCTGTTTGAATTTAAGCTCTCATTGCACAAGTCACCTTGTTTTTCGATAAACGTAGTTTCTTCACTTGGGAAGCAATACACTTCATACAAATGATTATTACTTACAGAGACATGTAATTTACCATCTTTATCATCCGTTTCGGAATTTTCAACATGAATGTCCTTGCTTTCAGATGGTGTTTTTGGAGAAGTCGTCATTGGGATAGCAGTTTCTTTGTTTGATATTGTAATACTAGAGACATCAGGATGATATCCAGGTGTTTCTGGGGAACAAATGCTGCTTTTGCTTTTCAAGAGAGAAGAAACTGCCAATAGTTTTGCTGAAGGTGAATTGCCAGAATATTTAGTCAGCTGTGAATCTTTCGTAGATTCTCCAATAAGCACTTCAGTTGACTCTGTCAGACGTTTTCTATTTTTTGAAAGAGACACTTGCTGTTGTACCTTAGAGAAAATTACGTCCGATGAAGAATTTAGAGTTGGCATTAATTGAGTACTTCTACTCTGAAGATTTAAATCTTCAACTTGCTTTGCTTTGTTTTCTGTTCCCTCTCTATCTTCTTTTACGCTTTTAACAGCATTGCTATTTTTGATATTCTGATTTTCCTGCACCTTCCGTCTCTCTCCGACCTTTGCCATAAGCGGTCGTAATTTTTGTACTATTTTAAGTGTTTTCCTTAAGTGAAGTACAGCTCCTTCTAGATTTTTGGATATGCTTTTGCTTTTACATACAGGAATCTCATCAGCTAACATACCTAAAACAACTTTAATATTTTCTTCTGATTCAGAGAATTTGTTAATCTTGCTAAAAGATTTTTTAATAAGAACTGAAGGTATCATTTTGTTGTTTAGTCTTTTCTTCATTATGGGATGAGTCAGTGTGTGTAAGGTTTTAACAGAAACCAATTTACCAGCAGTATTTGTCTCAAATGTCTGATTATTAATACATTCTTTGTCATCTGGTTGCTTAAATTCACAAACACTGATACAAGTAGAAAGAGGGATACAAGTAGAAAGTGGTTTTGGGTTACATTTAATGGATGTTTTGCAACTCTGTAAATTAGCTGGTGCTACCTGCATTTCTAAGCTATGATCTGTCCTTTCACAATTTAGAGAAGCAGCGTTTAAAAGTTCAAATGTTTCATTTTGGACATCTTTGGCTCCCATGGATGGATACATTTCTCCAACTAAATTGCAGACACAACTGCCACTGGGCTCTCTCTCTCGCCTTAACGAAGGACTTTGCAACTCTGCCATCATTGCATCTGCATTGTCCAATTCCATTCCAAAATTACTTATCGAGTCTATACGGTTTTGTAACTCTTTGTAGTTTGTAGTATCCAAACTTTTTCTTGAACTTGTGATATCATTCATTATTTGTTTAGGTAAAGTAGTAACATTCTTTTTTAAATGCTTAGCTTTCTTAATATCCCCTTTGTGCATACTCAGGTGTTGTATTTTCTTTTCAGGTGATTTCTTCAATACACATTTCTCTTCAACTTTCAGACAATTTAACTTCTGACGGAGCAATGGAGGATCCGCAATTCTTGTAGGTTTTTTATGACCGATTGCTGCATTTATTTCTGCTGGGAATTCCTTTTCAACATTAAATGGTGTCCTCTGACTCTTCACAACATTAGGTCCATTTCTACTGTTGGGATATACTTCAGTTTTACACACCTTAGCTTTGCCAAGGTCAGGAGTATCTGTTTTGCAATTAACATGGTTAACAGAGCTCTGGCCATTTTCTAAAACTTTTGCTTTGCTGGTCACTACAGTAGTTTTACACACAGAATTGTTTTTAGGAGATGACAAATCTTGTTTGTAGTTTTCTCTTAAACTATTCTTCGACCCTTCAGGAGCTTTATTTTTTTGGTTTGTTTCTTGAGCCATGTACTGGCTACATTCATCTTTTCCTCTATCAGTCCATGAAGAAAACAACTGGCTTTTGTTTTGAAGGTGGCCATATTTATTGCCTTTAGTAGTGTAGTCTGAAGCACTAACAGGCACATAAACAGCTACTTGAGGACAAACTGGTAGACTATTATCAGGAGATAAAGCCAGTTTAGACTGATTTTGTTCTTTTGCAATTTCTAATTGATTTGCGAACATTCTGTAGTATTTGTCATATGTGCACAACATTCTAGAAAGTCCTGCTTTTTCCTCATTAGATAACCTTTTCAAAGACTGAATTTCTGCATCTCTATCCTCATTCATTAACTGTTCTTCAGACATAAAATTTTGATCAGAAACATGAGTTTCCTCAAAACTTAAGTACAAGGGTGTTTTATTGATAATATTTTCACAGTTCACAAAATCCTCTTCACTCTCTTTGTTACTAGAAACCATATTTTCACAGAAAAGACTGTTTTGTTTCTGATGACCAGTTTGATACTGGTCAGCTGGTATTAAAGCTTCCTGTTCATTTCTTTGTAAGAGTCGTGGGTCTTTCATAGATTTTGATGCAATCACCATACTTGAATGGATATCAGAATGTTGATCTGTATCTGTGAAAGCAATAGTCTGTGCCTCTGCAACTGAGCCATTGTTCTGCGATGTCTCTTTCTCAGAAGGTTTTAACAATGTCGAATGAACACTTTGAAAGACAATCGTGGCATCTTTGCCTTTACCAATTCTTTGTGCCACTGTACAGCTTGCAAATGTATCATTTCCTGTAAGGTGAAAGAAAACAAAACAAACATCAGAAATGAAAATTCTAAATCTTGTGCGCATACAGGTGTAGTTAATTTAATTCAAATAAATAGCACAATCTAGCACCAGTGGCATGGCATGCTGTTTCTTAGCTCTGTCCAACTACCAGTGAATTATAATGATGGGTCAGGGTTATTGTGCAGCAATCCATTTTGTCTGTTGCACCTCGGGGACCACCAGATTATGCTATATATCTAAATGAAATGTGTTTAATTTGTAAAAAAGGATTTTTGTTACTCACCGTAAAATCCATTTCTCTAAGTCCATTGTGGAACACTGCGAGACATTGGGGTGTAGTAGGTGGCCCTGGAGTCAGGGGCACTTTAAATTTAAAGTGTTGAGCGGAAAGCTCCACACCTTCTATGCCTCTCCTATAAAAAACCATCCTTCGTTGTTTTTTTGTTTTTTTTCCTAAGAACAAAGCCCAGGAAACAGGTAACTAGGAAACCGATTAGAGCAAAGGGTGGGAGCGCAGTGCCCACCAATGGACTAAGAGAAATGGATTTTAGGGTGAGTAATAACAATCCTCTTTTCTCTGTCGCCCTATTAGGGGACAATGCAAGACATTGGGTACATCACAAAAGTGCCCCTAGAGGAGGTATTGCTCTGAAACGGCTTTGCCCAAAGCTAGTATCTAGAGAAGCACCGAGACACTCTGTCCACGAAGCACCAACAGCTCTGATCGAATGAGTCTTTAAGCACACTGGCACCAGCCGAGCCGCCTGAACATACACCAACTGAATAGTGGAAGTGATCCAACAAGCAAAAGAAAGCCTGGAGGCCAGACAACCACGCTTGTGCGCATCATACAGCACAATTAAATCAGAAGTCTTGCGAAGCGGTATGGTCCACATAACACCGAAGAGCCTGGACCACGTCCAAAAGCAGTAAGGACAGATCCGAAGTGTCACTCACCGGACTCTCGGGTCCTGTTACTTGCCCATCCGCTATCTTATCTCTGTTGTCCCTGCGGTCCACAGGCTCTGCCAGTCTCAGGTCTCCCCGAGGATTTCAGATTACCACGCCCAGCATGGGCAGTCCGGGGCCACCAGGATGGCGGCTACTCTGTGATTCTTCAGCTTCTTGAGTACCCGTGGGAGCATGAGAATTTGGGGAAACAAGTACACCAGACATAACTGCCACAGAATCATCATGGCATCTGTGTACCCTGCGGCGGGATCCCTGGATTTTGCACAGAAAAGAGGGACTTTGCAAATCAGACGGGATGCCATGAAATATATTTCCAGCTGACCCCAATGCTCAATAAGAAAAATGAACACGCTCCTGTGAAGAGACAAGTCTTCGGGATGAACTCTGTTGCGGCTGAGATAATTGGCCTCCCAGTTTTCCACTCCTAGGATGAAGATGGCAGATTACCACCAGAACGTGACATTCTGCCCAGGACATGATCATTACCATCTCCCTCATGGCCATGGCACTGCGGGTACCCTTCCTGATGGTTCAATTAGGCAAACGCTATTATCCGACTGGACTTTCAGGGGCTTGCCTGCCAGAATCCGCAGAGCCTGTACAAGTGCCCTGTCAACTGCCGAGAGTTCCAGCACATTTATGGGCAAAAGTGCCTCCTGGGGTTTCTAGAGGGCCTGGAACCGGAGAGCACCAATGACCGCTTTCCAGTTATGGGTCCATTCGCAAAACTGAAAAGAGCAACTTATGGTGAAATGCGACCAGTTCAAACACCAGATGTGGGACTGGTGAACAGTTGCAGACAAACTGATGAACTGTTTGCCCAGATGAAGAGGGGATTTTGACCACTTCCAGGGAAGCTCTCTTTGAAACATCCGAGAATGAAACTGGGCGTAGGGTACCGCTTCGAACACAGATACCATAGTGCCCAGCAGTTTTATGTAACAAAAGAGGGACACCTTATACTCCGCCAGGAGGGACCTGGTCTTGGTCAGAACCGAGAGAACCTTGTCCTCTGGAAGAAACACCCGCAGGGACCTGGTGTCAAAGTGGAAACCTCAGAAAACGCATAGGAATTAAGGAAGACATGGGCAGGATGAGGATCCAGTCATGTGCTTCCAGGAAAGTCATTGCTAAGCAAAGATGGCAGAGCAGGACAGAATAAAATGTGGCCTTTAACAACAGGTTGTCCTTGTAAGGAACTACTGTGATGTCCTGAGAACGGAGGAGACCCGTCATGACGTCCATCACCTTTGTGAAAGGCTTTGGGGCGGTAGCTAGGCCAAAGGAAAAAAAGCCCGGAACTGATAATGGACCTCACGGACAGTAAAGTGGAAAAGAGACCGATGCCCCTCCAAGATGGCGACATGGAGGTAAGCATCATTTATGTGCAAAGAAGCGAGAAACTCCCCCTGCCTTGCCCGCGATCACAGACCACATTGACTCCAATTTGAAGCCCAGGACTCGAACCCATGTGTTGAGGGTTTTGAGTTTCAGGATTGGACAAAAGAAGCTGTCCAGTTTTGGAACCAGAAAGAGATTTGAGTAAAACACCTAACCTCTTTCCAAAGGAGGGACTGAAATGATCACTCCAGAAACCAAGTGTTTCTGGATTGTCCCTTGGAGTGAGCTGCGCCGAAGACTGAAAGATGGCAGACCTGTGGCAAAGAATCTGCAATGAGGGAAATGTATTGGATCGATCATATAGCCCCGAGTGACCACTCCACAAACTCAGGCATCGGTGGATGATTCCAGCCATCTATCCTGAAAAAGCACGAGACGGGCCCCAACCACAACAGTGTTGCTTGGAGCCCTGTCATGCAAAGGCAGTCTCTACAGTCTTTTTGCGCCTAGCTGATCGGGGACCTCTACGGAAACATTCCCTCAAGGAAGTGCAGTGCCTTCTACTGGGAGCCCCCCTACTTACTGAAGGGGTGAAAGGAACGAAACCTAGGTTGTTTTTGGTTTAGCGTGGCTAACCGGTAAAAAAGAATTAATACCACCTGTGGCATTTTTATTTGTTCCAACTGGGATCGAAATAGAGTCACCCCTTCATAAGGAACACCTTGTCCCTATAATGAGCGCAGAGAGCTTGGAATTCACTGAGATTGCATCCAAAGATGCCTGACCCAAAAAATCAGAAGCCTCTCTAATGTGATCAGCTAGCACAAGCAAATCAGCTCATGGGCGACTTTCTTTCAACCCCTTAGCCAACTGCTCTGCCCAGCTCAGGATAGCTTTGTTTACCCAGGCAGTGAACATACCTGGTCTGAAAAGTCTTCCCGCCACCACATACGCTGAAGGAGGTTAAAAAAAAAAAATTTTTTTTTTTTCATCTGTGGCGTCCCGGAGAGAAACACTACCCTGTACAGGGATAGTAGTATTTCAGGTTAGGTGGGCAACAGATCCACAACGGAAAGATTTTCAGATTATGCAGACTCCTCTAAGGGCAAGGGGTAAAGGGACTCAGGGGTATATTTACTAAACTGCGAGTTTGAAATACTGGAGATGTTGCCTATAGCAACCCATCAGATTCTAGCCGTCATTTTGTAGAATGTACTAAATAAATAATTAGAATCTGATTGGTTGCTATAGGCAACATCTCCACTTTTTCAAACCCGCAATTTAGTAAATATACCCCTCAACTTTTCCCGGCATATAAAAACTGCAGTCAGGTTTTTGCCAAATCTCTGAGATCAATTTCAACAGCCGAGGAAACGGAGGGAAACAGATGACCTGTTTCTTTTACCGTTTAAAGGGAGAATCCAGCAGAGTCCGACATCACAGGATCCGCAAACCCTAAAGTTAGGTGAATCCCCAGAAATAGGTAGTCCCCGCTCTGAGCAGTGGATGAATCCTCAACACTATAGGAGTCCTCCTCATCAGACTCCCTAAGCAACTTGCCCTCCTCATCTGAAAAGAGGTCAGAATCAGAATTAAGTGTTAGAACCATCCCTGGAACATGATGTTTACTAGTCAGGGGCGCTAAGGAGGAAGAGGCCATAGCCAGACCCTGGGCGGACTCAGCAAGAGAGAATGCCAATCCAGTCTCAGTCTGGGAAACCCCACAAATGGGTGGTAAAAGCTGCAAGGGTGGACTATATGGTGCAGAAAAAGAATGAGAAGAATGTGTTTGGCTATAGGAGTCATCAGCAACTGAAGCCAAGCTGAGTCTTCCACAACCACCAGTGTTGACACAGGCAGGCATTGTTCCTGGAACTCCACTTCACACGCTGCAACACAGGGTGTCCGGGTTTGACTCTCCACAAGACAATTTATCTGTATTTATTTTCCACAGACTTTCCAGCAGTCCCTTTATATTTGGAAGTCCCTTTCTCAGCCATAGTGGTAAATTTAACTACACAAATACAGACAAAGAACAGAATAAATGTTTCTACAGTAATACAGACACTGAATATAAGAGTGTCACGCCTGGTGAGGCAGAAACGAGGATACTATCAGACAGAGATGACACTGGCTGTACCGAGGCATGGAGTCTAACAAGCTTCCCCCCCCCCCAATATTTATCAAGACCGCAAAGCAGTAAGGGCTTAGTGGCCAAAGGTTCGCAGGCCGCAGCCCACAGAACGGCCCTCTGACATGATAAAGGAATTAGCAGCGGGAGTCGCAAATGTAGTCAGCAATATGGGTCTGGTACAAAAACAGGCAAGTGGTACAGAGGGAACACCAAAAGCAATAGTCAGCACACAAGTCAGGATCATGCACAGGGAAACAGCCAGATAACATGAGAATTGGATAGGAGCATTGGGAGTCAGACACTGGGGAAGAAATGATGGTGCTTTGACACTAATTCAGTGTTTAGAGCCAGTTAAAAAAGAAGCAGATTAAAATTCCCTGTCCAGCGCTCATATGATCGTGACATCACCTGGAAGTCGCTTGGCCAGAGAATACCTGGCTTAAACGAAGAAGGGGGTGACAGACTGGTCACTGGCACCTATACATAAACCATATACATTTTTATATATTAGGATGGCTCACTCTCACATACTCACACTACACTGAAGTAACAGAGTAAAGAAGTGTGAGAAAAACAGTGAAAGGTACAGTAGACAATCTATACCAATTAGAGACTTTCCAACATGGAGGAGCACAGCTGGGGGAGATCAGCAGAAAATTAAAATTAAACCTGTTTAATTAGCACCAAGGAAGGAGGGAAAGACACCTCCCTTTACTACTCACTCCCCACACGGAACAGGAAGTCTATTCTCTCCTGGTTGCCTGCACTGTCAATGAACGCAGCCGCAGCTGTCCTCACCAATTCAACGAAGCTCTGTTGTAACTGCCTGTCCTCCGGCCGAGTGTACTCTGCTGTGGTGCACAACTACTCGCTGCCTGGGGCTACGAGACTGCGGCACTGCCACTGGGGCAGCTGTGGTTGTGGCCATCAGTGCTACGCGCGTGCAGGAGCTGAGAGCCCCCGGCAGTCTCCTGCTTGCAGAGCTGCAGTATTGGGGGTGAGAAAAGAACACAGGCTAGCCCACTCCTGAGGTGTCCCTGAGCCCAACAAATTAAAAAATTTTTTAAAAAATTAAAAAATCCAGGGCAGGAGACCTAAAACACATACCCAACTCCAAAGGGCACATTAAGATAAACGGAGGATGGCTTCCCATAGGAGGGGTATAATAGAGGTGGAGCTATCCTCAACACTTTAAGATTAAAGTACCCCTTACTACACTACCATATACTATACCCCAATGTCTCTCAGTGTCCCCCAAAAGGGCAACAGAGAATACAAAATATATAATATGTAAATATCTAGAGTGTAGTTATGACAATAAAATCAAGGAGAACACTTTAGATTTCCAATTAAGAAGACGGATACAAACATAGAATTGCATGTGTCATAATTCCAAAGAGGTGTATGCATACTAAAATGTAAACATGTTAAAAAAAAAATGTCAATGTGCAAATTAACTATAATGCTGTTATCAGTAAAGAGAAAGAAATTGTTTATATTAGATTAAGTAGTCTAAGTAGTCATAAGCCACGGCACAGACGAGACATTTTACTGAGGCGGTCGACCACTACCCAGATAGTATTGTGGCCTGCTGAGTAAGGGAGTTCCACAATAAAATCCATCGACAAGTGAGTCCACGGTCTAGTAGGGACAGGCAGAGGCATAAGCTGGCCCGAAGGACGGCTCCTGGGGGTCTTGTTTTTAGCACAAATGTCACATGACAAAACAAAATCTCGAACATCTGAAGACAAGGTGGGCAACCAAACAGAACGTGAGAGATTTTCTATGGTCTTCCGGATACCTGGATGTCCAGCGGTTTTATGGTCGTGGACATCGGTGAGGACAGCCTTCCGGAGATGGACCGGTACAAATAAGTGGTTAGCAGGGGTCTCTGAGGGTGCCAATTTCTGGAATCTAAGAACGGTTACTCCCAAGTCCTGGGCTAGACCGGCATGAATAATTGAAGGTGGTAAGATAGGCAACGGTTTAGTAACTGATGCATGATGAGCGGTAAAGCTTCTGGGTAACGCATCAGCCTTAATGTTCTTAGACCCTGGTCTGTAAGTAATAACAAAGCAAAAGCGGGTAAAGAACAATGACTAACGAGCTTGTCTTGGATTCAATCGTTTTGCTGTTTCAATATATTGCAGATTCTTATGATCAGTAATAACTGAGATGACATGGACGGCCCATTCCGGCCAATGACGCCATTCCTCAAACGCCCATTTGATGGCTAAAAGTTCTTGGTTACCAACATCATAGTTGGCCTTACGGGAGAAGAAAGCACAGGGAAACAGTCGGTGGTTACCAGAATCCTTCTGAGAAACTACAGCACCTGCACCAATGTCAGAAGCGTCCACCTCCACAATGAAAGGCAGCTCCGGATTAGGATGCCTTAAGACAGGAGTAGATATAAATGCTTTTTTTAGCGCCTCAAAGGAACTGATGACCTCAGGAGACCAATTATCAGGTACTGCGCCCTTCCTGGTGAGGGCCACAATAGGAGCCACCAGATCAGAGAACCCCTGAATAAACCTGCAGTAATAATTGGCAAAGCCCAAGAATTTTTGTATGGCTTTCAGGTTAATGGGTTGCACCCAATCTAAGATAGCTTGCACCTTAATCGGGTCCATAGAAAAACCGGAGGCGGATATGACACATCCCAGGAAAGATACTCTCTGGACCTCGAACTCGCATTTCTCAAGCTTAGCAAATAAATGGTTGTCCCGTCACTTGAGGAGTACTTGCTGGACATGAAACCGATGTTGAGACAACGAGTGAGAGTATATCAATATATCATCTAGGTATACCACGACGAATTGATCAAGGAATTCCCGAAGAACTTCATTAATAAGATCCTGGAAAACTGCTGGTGCGTTGCAGAGACCGAAGGGCATAACTAAATACTCGTAATGGCCAGACTGAGTATTAAACGCCGTTTTCCACTCTTCTCCATTCCTGATGCGAATTAGATTATATGCCCCACGAAGGTCAATTTTGGTGAAGATGGTGGCACCTTTGAGCTGGTCGAACAGTACTGAGATGAGAGGAAGTAGGTAGGTATTTTTGACAGTGATCTTGTTGAGGAGAGCCCTATAATCAATACAAGGACATTGCCCACCATCTTTTTTGAGACAAAGAAGCAACCAGCTCCCACTGGTGATTTTGAAGGCCTAATGAAGCCTTTCTGTAGATTTTCTTCAACATATTCCTGCATAACTTTAGTTTCAGGACCAGAGAGTGCGTACAGTCTTCCTTTAGGTAATTTGGCGTCCGGAATTAAGTCGTTAGTCGACATCCGTTATGTCCCGGTGAGGAGGCAGGGTGTCGGCAGCTTTTTTAGAGAATACATCCCTGAATTCATGGTATTGTGGAGGTAGTAAGTCAGAAGCTGGCTGTAGCATCCGAAGGGGTAACTTTAAACAAGACTGAGAACATGAAGGTGTCAGGTGCTGTGTCCGTCGCACAGGGACGGACGCCTGCTACTGCCGCTGAGCTAGGCAGTAGCAGGCAACCGAGCACACTTCCGGGTCGGCGGTCACGTTCTGTTGCTAGGCAACGGAACGCTCTCCAGTAAATCCGGCGGTGGTGTTCAGCGTCACCACTGCCGCTAATTGAAGGCAGCACTATTTAAGGATCACTCTGGCACTAGGAGAGTGCCAGAGTAATAGGTCCCACCTAGCTCCAGGGTTCCTGTGTCCTCCTTCTTCTCTGTGAATTACCCGGCTTGCTGACTTCTGATATTCCTGTGTACTGAACCCCGCTTGCTGACCATTCTACTTCTGATATTCCTGTGTACTGAACCCGGCTTGTTGACTATCCTCTCCTGCGCTTCTGATCCCGGACCCGGCTACTCCTAACTACGGCTTTGGGTTTTCCCTGTGGCATATCACGATTCTCTCGTTTCTGACCCGGCCTGCCTGACACCGTTTTCATCTTACCGCTTCACTGGTTGCTCCCTCTGAGGACCGCGACCTGCGTGTTTCCTGCAGCTAAGACCATACTCCCTTGCGGGGGTTCCTGGTGAATACCTGGAACACGTTAGACTCCGCGCCTCTTTGGTGAGTAGTGCCAAAACCAGTAAGCAAATACTCAAGTTGAGACAGAAGGCCTCCACTGGATAATTTCCTCTAGTGCTCAATCAATTACAGGATTATGAAACCGCAGCCAGGGATGCCCTAATATGACCGGTACAGACGGGCAATTAATGAGAAAGAGAGTCAAGGTTTCAGTATGAAGTGTTCCTACTGATACACGTAACAGTGGAGTCTCATACACCACCTTACCACTGGGAAGTGATTCCCCGTCTAATCCGCATACAGTAATAACTGTACTGACATTCTGGAAAGGAATTCTTGAAGACTTAGTAAATCCGATATCCAGGAAATTCCCTGCGACCCCGCTATCAATAAAGGCTGAGGTATTGACAGCATGGCCACCAAAATTAAATTGCACAGGAACCAATAATGCATTTCTTGAGGAGATAATCTGCAGACCTACGTGGACCTACTCTATCGCTCCTAGGCCAAATCTTTTCCCGGTTTGTTAGGGCAAGTACAGGAAAAATGTCCTTTGGTGCCACAGTAAAGACATATTCCCAAAGTCCGCCTTCTAGTTTTTTCTTCCGTGGAAAGGCGATACGCTCCTAATTGCATCGGCTCTTCTGGCTCCAATGGTGCAGAAGCAAATACAGATGAAAGACCAGACGGTGTTTCCCTCTCCGCCTTTCTCTCCCTGATCCGCCTATCGATTTTGATGGCAAGTTGCATCAGGTCTTCCAATGACCTTGGTGAAGGATACTGTACCAGCGCGTCCTTGATCTACTCCGTCAGCCCTAAACAACGTTGACTGCGCAATGCAGGGCCGTTCCATTCGCTGTCGGTAGACCAACGTCTGAACTCGGCACAGAACTCTTCAGCGGAACGCTGGCCCTGTTTCAGAGCCCTCAGATGAGCCTCGGCTGACGCCACCCGATCAGGATCATCATATAGTAGGCCCAAAGCGTTAAAGAACGCATCCACGGAGAGTAGCGAAAGGCTTGTAGGAGGAAGACTAAATGCCCAGGACTGGGGGTCACCTTGGAGGATGGATATAATGATACCGACCCGTTGCTGTTCTGACCCAGAAGAACGAGTTCTTAGCCGAAAATAAAGTTTACAGCTCTCCTTGAAATTGCGGAACAGTGATCTTTCCCCGGAGAAACGGTCTGGCAGATTTAGCTTAGGTTCCGGAACAGATGCCGAGGAACCCTGTTGGGCTTGCAAAGACCTTGCAGATTCCTCTTGAACAGATAGCCGGTGCGAAAGTCCTTGGACCATCTGGGACAAAGTTAGGATTTGTCCTGCGAGGACTTGAGCTGGAGAGGGGTTCGTCCCGTTACTTTCCATGGAGAATCCTCCCCAGAATTCACTGGCCGGTTATAAGATTAGGAACCCCAGCAGCCAGTAACACAAAACCCGGAGTCTACTCCGAAAGTCTGGTGTTCACTGTTGCCTAGTGGTGGGGAAAGACTTGGCTGCAGACAAATGGAGGGTCGTGAGATGTGTACCGGCTGCGGAGAACCCAGGAACGGAGAGTTATGGCAGACAGCGTTTCCAGAGAACGAGCCGAGGTCAGGGGTCACTTGCAGAAAAGAGTAGTCAAAAACACGCCAGAGGGTCAGGGTCACGAGCAGGTCAGCAAAATCCGGGGTACAGGCCGAAAGATCAGGGACACAGGCAAGATGACAAAATCCAGTAAGCAGGCAAGGGGTCATACACGAGTAGTCAAAATTCCAAAGGCAATACACCAACTGAGGCACAGGAGCACTGAACTATAACCGGCAGGGAGGCCAAGCCCTCCCTGCCCTATATACCGATCTTGGCCAATCAGGGCTTAGCCCTGCAACGAGCAACAGGCAGCATACCTAATGAGTAATTCATTAGCCCGCAGGCTATACTTAGCACATGCGCCCGGCTGCAGCGTTTGCCGGGGCGCAGCGCTTAACACACTCGGCGTCCGGCCATTGCCTTGGCAACGGTCAGGCCCGATTAACCGGAAGTGACGCCCCGGTCGTCATGGCGACGGCCGGGGACGTCAAACAGGAGGAGGGAGAGTCGCGGCGGTGCCCATGGCCGCCGCAGCTCCTGACAATAAACTTATCAAATCATGACAGCAACACATTTGTTAAGCTAGGTGCACACTATAAGGAAATTCTAACTATAAACGATTTACCAACAATAGGAGGGGAGAAAAAGTGGCGATCAGCATGCCGATTCATGTGTACACACTATACACGATTTACTTTCAGATCTGTGCTTTCATCTGGTCCAAGATCTGGTCCAACAATGTTACCTCATTGAATCACGAATTTAATTATACTGTCTCTACTGCTCCGTAATAATTATGATATATGGGTAAAGTCTTATGTAAAGGTGTAGATATCAGAAGTCTAATGTCATATATTCAATCAGCATGTGTTGAAGTATCATGTATTCACAGTGCATAATGTCAGATATCCCATTCAAATATGATTTTACACAATCCTGTTATTCCTCAGGAGAAGGTTTCTATTTGATTTACACTCATTCACCCGAGTAGTTACTCTGTATTTTCCGCTCACTGCTTAGTTCAGATGCCTCTTATCTAGAGCCCTCAAATTAGTACATGATCATTTATGTTCACAGTTGTATTTTGTATCACAAGGCATTTAGGGATTAGGGGAATGCTGTTATCTATGCAAGGGTGAGTTGGGATCCGTTTCAATCCTATTATACCCCATTCATACTGCACCAAAAACCCTTGGTGCAGTATGAATAGTCCAACCACAAAATCCCGGGTCTAAAATCCCGGGACTTAGACCCGGGATTTTGCGAGGGGTAATTCCCGGGTTGGACCCCGCTCGCCTGCAGTATGAATGGTGCAACCCGTGTAATTCCCGGGTCTCACCATTCATACTGTAAAAAAAAAAAATGGGGAAGTAAAAAAAAAATGTTTTAATTAAAAAAAAATACATAACGAATGTTTACTTAACTTATTTTCAGCCAGCTGTGTCTCCGGCTGTCAGGGGGACCTCTGGGTACTAAAATGACGTCATTTCTAATGGACTAGAAATGACGTCATTTTAGTACCCAGAGGTCCCCCTGACAGCCGGCAATGCACCAGAGACACCGCTGGCTGAAAATAAGTTAAGTAAACATTTGTTATGTATTTTTTTTTAATTAAAACATTTTTTTACACTTTTTTTTTTCTAAAACCCGGGTCGGACAGGTGCAGTATGAACCCACCCGACCCGGGAATCTTGTTATCTATACTGCCATGTGCCCCGGCAATATCCCGGGTTAACAACCCGGGATATTGCCGGGGCGGCAGTATGAAAGTGGTTTTAGACAGTTAGTAGTATGAATGTACTCAGGCTGTAACTTGTTATATTACCCATTCTTACATTTGTTACACACTATTTAGTTTGAATACAAACTAGCCTAGGCTGTTACATTAATGACAATAGTGTATGTTCCCAATTAGACATTGTAACACACAGCATTTAGAAATAATGGGATTTTTATACTTACGTATAATCTGTTTCTCTTAGTCAATTGGGGGACACCCCGGGGACATTGGGGTATAGAGTAGGGACAGGCAAACTGGCACTTAAACTAAGCCCTAGCTCCTCCCCCTCTATACCCCATTTCTTGTCTGAGCTTCAGTTTATGTTTAACCAAGCCCACAGAAAGTGGAGATAGAGAGAAAACAGCAAAAGAGAATAAAATTAACAAATAACAACATTCTCTTAACAACCAGACAACATGTCAAACCCGGTGTCCCCCAATGGACTAAGAGAAAATGGATTTTACGTAAGTATAAAAATCCCATTTTCTCAGTCATCCTTTGGGGAACACCGGGGACATTGGGGACATCCCAAAGCTGCTTCACGGGAGGGAACGCTCAGAAGAAACGGCACAAAGCACCTTTCTTCCAAAACCTGCATCTCTAGATGCAAACACATTAAATTTGTAAAACTTTGTGAAAGTGTGTAGAGACGACCATGGCCGCCTTACACAGCTGTTCACTGGAGGCACCATGACGGGCCGCCCAGGAAGCACTCACAGACCTTGTAGAGTGCGCCCGGAGATTATCTGGAACAGGTTCCCCAGCCCCACTACAAGCCTGACAGATAGCAGTCGTAATCCACCTAGCAATAGTCACTTTAGAAGCTGGCCAGTCTCTTTTGTGAGCATCATAGAGAATCAAAAGATCCTCAGTCTTGCGCACCTTCTGTGACCTTTTCACATAAATGTGCAAGGCTTGGACAACATCGAGATAACAAATAGAATTATCGTTATCTGAAGATGTGGAATCAGTCAGGGCAGGAATGACAATGCCCTGATTTAGATGAAATCTAGGCACAACCTTCGGGAGAAATGAGCGCTTAGTTCGAAGGACTGCCCTGTCTTTATGAAAAACAAGAAGAGGAGACTTGCAAGATAATACAGCAAGCTCTGAAACTCTGCATGCCATAGAAATAGCCAAAAGGAAAACCATTTTCCATGTGAGAAATTTGAAATCAACTGTCTTCAAAGGTTCAAAAGGCGGATGCTGTAAAGCATTCAACACCAAATTCAAATCCCATGGTGGAACCGGGGGAACATATGGAGGTTGTACATGGAGAACGCCCTAAATGAAAGTTTGCACATCAGGAATGACAGCAAGTTTTCTTTGAAAGAAGACCAAAAGAGCTGACACCTAACCTTTAAGAGAGCTATGACGCAAACCTGCATCCAACCCGTCCTGCAAGAACCTAAGTAACCTGACTAAGTGAAAATAAGTAGGGTATCCTTTCTTTTCACACCAGCCAATATAAATTTTCCAGACTCAATGATAAATTTTTGCAGAGGCCGATTTCCGAGCATGAGGCATGGTTTGCACCACACGTTCTGAAAAACCTTTAGCTCTTAGGATCATGGCTTCAACAGCCACGCCGTTAAAGGCAGACGTTGTAAACCTAGATGACAAAAGGGACCATAAGTTAATAGATCTGGGCATAGCGGCAACTGCCACGACCGAGCTCCTGATATAGAGAGCACGTCGGTGTACCAAGCCCTCCGTGGCCAATCCAATGCGACTAGAAGAACTGGAACCCCCTCTGTCTTTACCCTTGGAAGCATGGCTATTGGTGGAAAAACATACACTAAGCGGTACCTCCAAGGGACAGACATGGCTTCTACCGCGACTGCCATGGGATCTCTTGCGCGGGAACAGAAGAGGGGAACCTTGTGGTTCAACCGGGATGCCATCATGTCGACATCCGTCTGACCCCACCGATTCACTAACTGCTGAAACACCTCCTGATTGAGGGACCACTCTCCCGGGTACAGAGTCTGTCTGCTTAGGAAGTCTGCTTCCCAATCCTCTATTTCGGGAACAAAGATGACCATGAGTGCTGGAACGTGAACCTCGGCCCACTGAAAAATCTTGTGCGTCTCCCGCATGGCCAAGGGACTCTTGGTGCCGCACTGATGATAGAGGTATGCCACTGCTGTGGCATTGTCTTATTGAATCTTCACTGGCCTTCCCTGTAGCAAGTGTTGCGCACTCATAAGAGCATGAAACTCTGCTCGCAGTTCCAAGACATTGATTGGAAGCCTAGATTCCTTCCGAGTCCAAAGACCCTGAAACAGAGCGTGAAGAGAGAGCCCTCCAACCTCGAAGGCTAACATCCGTTATGTCCAATTCCAAATTGAGAATTTCCATCCCCTGGCGAGATTCTGGTTGTGTAACCACCACTGACGCGTCTGCGGAGACAGGCGGAATACCTGGGCCACCAAATTCAGATGGGATTTGTCCCATTGAGACAGAAGTTCCAACTGGAACTACCGTGCATAAAACGGAGCAAACTGGATAGCCTCGAAAGTCGATAACCAATTGCTATATTTAATATTTTGGTTTCAAATCTCACTTGAATTGTAAAGTATATACTGTATTGTGATCTTACATCTTTTATAAGTCACATTGGCACCACCCAACATTGATATGTTCATTAATAAGTTTATTCATCTAAAGAAAATTGCTGAGGATCTCAATATTTGCCTAATTTCAATGTAATTTTAAGTAGGTGAAAAATGTCAGCTAGCACTAAATCACAGGGAAGGCTGTCTCATTATGGTTCCGCTGCCGCAGTTATTGTTGTATCCTTAATTATACACCACCTACTTGCATTAAGTATAATTTTGGATAGTAGAGTATCTACATAAGGCATACAAACAGCATTGCCCAGATGACTGACGCAATACCAGTACCATATACCAGCACATTTACTTTTAAATAGCCAAATCTGTGTAATGTATAATATGCCGATCTTACACTCCTTATAAGTGATACAGAAGTAGAAGTTGATCAATCAATTTATAGGATCAAAGCAGGTGTTTGAGAGGGTGGGGTTATCCTGAAAGGAACAAGCCTGCTTAGGGGACAACTGCAATTTTGTACCCCCCCTCTCCCAGCACTGTGCTGGGAGAGGGTTTCACTTAACTGCTACCATCCCTCCTCACGCAGTGTCTGCAGTTTGGAAGCTGGCAGAACAGGAGGACGGACACAGCCTGCGACGACTGTGCCCGGCTCCTAGGAGGGCCTGAGAACATTAGGAGAGGGGGTCTGGCAAAGGAGGCACTTCCACAGCACCTCCGATCCCCCCCTCCAGACAGCGCACAGCCTTCCACGCTGTGCGCTAGAAGCTGCTATTCTGCCCTATGTTGTTCACTCTCCGCGCTACTGCAGGCACGGGAGAGTGAGTAAAGTAGTGTGAGAACAGAGTAAGAAGAAGCCTTAAGCTACTGCACTACGGAGCCACATCAATTTTATGAACATCAATTTCAGATGAATTTTTACTAACAATACAGATAAAGACAAGTGAAAGAAGGATAAATATGGGTGTTGTTGTGATTTACACAGTCATAAGGAGATACTGCTACAGAATATCATGTTGTCATTGAATTTGTCATCATTCATGTCATGAACCCTGTATTTAGGTTTCTTGACAGTTATTTGTTTTGTAGGTCATCTAAATGAATAACCAATTGCTATATTTTAATATTTTAGCTTCAAATCTCCCTTGAATTGTAAAGTATATACTGTATTGTGATCTTACATCTTTTCTAAGTCACATTGGCACCACCCAAGATTGATATGTTCATTAATAAGTTTATTCATCTAAAGAAAATTGCTGAGGATCTCAATATTTGTCTAATTCCAATGTACTTTTAAGTAGGTAAAAAATGTCAGCTAGCACTAAATCACAGGGAGGGCTATCTCATTATGGCTCCACTGCTGCAGTTACTGTTGTATCCTTAATTATACACCACCTACTCGCATTAAGTATAATATTGGATAGTAGAGTCTAAGAAGTCTAGAAGTGGAAGTTGCTCAATCAATTTATAGGATCAAAGCAGGTGCTTGAAGGGTGGGGTTATCCTGAAAGGAACAAACACAGAGAAAAGTCCCCCAGCACACTGCTATAGCCAGCAAAGGAGCTGCCATTTTTACTTGTACATAAAAATGCAAAAGTCTCAGTTGCACACATTTGTGAATGTTTGTTTAAGCCACCTGCCACTCCACTGCGCTTTTGCTAATAGGGTGGACCTAACTCTAAAACTCCTTATAAGTGACAGTTAAAACTGCCTAATCTTAAATTACCGATTCAACAAGAGGGTAAAAAAAAATCTGTTTTTACATATACTGTTTGTCCCTTATGTTTGATAGTAAGAGCTATATGAGGAATGTTCATATAGCACTGTCAAACTAATTAGAAAAGTGTCAATCTTGTATACCAACCCACTTTCCTTTAGACAAGCATATCATTTGTACTCGGTCATAACAGATGTTAACATATTATTTAGGACATCATGTCTATTAATTAATATAGAAAATAGTAGTATATAATATGGTGTAACTCTGCTCAGAGGGTCCAAACGACGCTACTAACTTTCTGTGCGAATAGAAAAACTTATGCCGCTTCTATCAATTAACACCCAGTCATCTGGGCATCCGTCTCCGTATAGCTTAACCGTAGTAGTAAATGCCGTTTTATTGCTAGTGGTTTATCTAATAGTTATACTTAAATTGTATCACCTTTGTGTTAAGGAAAGAAACATTAGCTTAGAGCTTCCAGCAGAATTCTTAATTAGATAAAGAAATGTTAATTCTGTCTGCTACCATGCTCTCATTTTTATTTCTGTTTCAAACAGCCATTTCATTGCTATTTGGCTGCAGCAAACATTAATATGTTGCTAAATAGTGGTTTAAAACTACATATCTATTGTTTATTAGATGACCATAATATTTGGTATAGCAGAACCTCTACTAGAGGACGCGCGTTCCTTCTTATCCTTCTTGACCTTTCTGCTGCCTTTGATATTGTTGACCACGCACTCCTTTTGCAAACTCTCAATTCTATAGGCCTCTGTAACACCATCCTCTCCTGGTTTTCCTCTTACCTCACCAACCGCGCCTTTTCAGTCTCTACACATGACTCCCCATACCCCCCTCTTCCCTTACCTGTTGGCGTTCCTCAAGGTTCTGCTCTTGGCCCCTGCTTTTCTCCCTCTACACATCCTCCCTTGGTGTCCTCATCCACTCCTTTGGCCTCCAATACCACCACTATGCTGATGATACCCAAATCTATCTTTCACCCCCTGATCTCTCCCCTTTCCTTCTGTCTCGTGTCTCCTGCTGTCTCTCGGCCATCTCATCTTGGATGTCCCAACGCTTCCTTAAATTCAATATCTCCAAGATTGAACTTATCGTCTTCCCCTCTCCCAGGACTCTCCTACCCTTCTCCTCTCTCTATTTATGTTAATAACACTACCCTGGTTTCTGTCCCTCAAGTCCGATGCCTTGGGATCATCCTTGATTCCTCCCTCTCCTTCAAGCCTCACATTCTGTCTCTCTCAAAATCCTGCTACTTCCACTTTCAGGATATATCCAAGATACACCCCTTTCTCACCACGGAAGCTATGAAAACAATCGTTCACTCGCTTGTAATCTCTCGCCTTGACTACTGTAACCTCCTTCTCTGTGGCCTACCTGATTCTCACCTTGACCCTCTTAAGTCTATCCTCAATGCTGCTGCCCGCCTCATTTTTCTCTCCCGACGCTCTATCTCTGCCGTTTTCCTCCAACAGTCACTAAATTGGCTCCCCATGGCCTACAGAATTAAATTTAAACTCCTCACCATCACCTTTTAAAGCTCTTAATCAATCCTCCCCTCCCTACATCTCCAATCTCATCTCTACCTACACTCCTAGCCGCCCCCTCCACTCTACCTGTGACCGCTGCCTCACTGCTCAACTGATCAACTCTTCTCACTCCTGTCTCCAGGACTTTGCTCGGGCTGCTCCCCAGCTGTGGAATGATCTTCCACGTTCCATCAGGTTAGCATCTACTCTTAAAGGCTTCAGGCGTGCCCTTAAAACTCATTTCTTTATTCAAGTCTATCAGTCCTCCTCCTAACTCCCTTGCACCGGCTCTCTCCCCCCAGTTAGTACCACCCTATTTGTGTCTCCCCTTTCCTTTAGGATGTAAGCTCTCAGGAGCAGGGACCTCTTTCTTTGTGTGCTCCTTCTACTATTCCATCACCTTCTGTACCTCTTGGCCTGCTTCCCTAGCCCTATTTTCTTAAGCTTTGGCCTACTTCTTGCTAATTTCTACCATCACTTTCACTCATTGTTCGAGTAATAATTTGAATAATCTGTGTCTGTGTATATATTTTTGTTCATTTTTTGTTCTTTCTGTATCATGTGTCATGGCTCACTGTTTTCTGTATGTCATATACAGCGCTGCGGACCCTTTGTGGCGCCTTATAAATATAATAATAATAATAATTCTTATTCCGTGTCCTTATTAAACTTTTAACTTTAACCTCTATAGTCAAACACATTTTGGAAACACACTGAAGTAATCCAAGTGACCTAGTAGCCTTTGGTTTGGAAAAGGTCACATTAGGTATTAGAGGAGATCTCCCTGCTGAATTATTAACGAAAGAAAGCAGATGGATATTTTTGATGAACAGTGTTGCACCATCTGGACTCAATGAATGTATTAATTATGGAATCTTTCTATGGGATAAATTTCTTTTTTTGACATTTAAAAAGATAATAGCTAAAATCAATGTCCTGGATCTAATACATCAGGCCCCTCTAATCACAATCAATAAAATGAAAATTATAATTATGTCTAATAAGATGTAATTACCTTGAGTAAAATTTGGAGCAATGTATTGTGACCTTTCCCTCCTGGATGATGTTCTAGATAAAATCAATAATTAGGTATAAGAAATATGGTAAAAATATGAACTCTTTTTATGAGATAAAACTTTCTTCTGATATCTAAAAATACAATCAACCAATCTCTTCAATCTAATACATCAGACCCCTCTAATCACAACCATTAAAATGACAATTATACTAAGATGTAATTACCTTGAGTGAAGCTTGGGGTGATGTAGCGTGACCTTTCCCTCCTGGATGTTCTACATAAAAATAAGAATTAGGCATAAGAAAACGATTATCTCAATGAATAGTATTGTATAATCTTGAAATTAATAAATATAATAATTATGCGATTTTATTATGAGAAACGACTTTTCTCTGAGCTGTAAAAAGATAAAATGTAAAAAGATAAAAGGTAAAATCAACCTTCTGAATCTAATACACTAGACCCTTTCAAATACAACAATGAAATGGTAAATCACAATAACAACTGTAGAGATATACTTACCTTGATTGTCACTTGGGGAGTGGTTGTTTCCTTCTTTCTTTTTTTTTTTCTTTTTTGTATTTTCGGCTGATGTTCTAGATAGAATCATGAAATCAGGATTCAGGCACTATGAATATGGTGAAACTGTCTATGATTACATTTAAATTAGAATCAAACTATATGGAGTAGTAAAAAAAAAAAACGAGTATAAAATTTTAGAAATATAACATTGCTGTTATCAGTGAATGCCTACATGGTAAATAACAATAAAACAACAGAAATCCATTAAAGTGGAGTAGGAAAAACAACAATATCACAGATTAAAACATAAAGAAATATATAAATACATTAAAATGTATAAAAAAAATAAAATAAGAAATATAGAGAATTGGTTTAAGAGGATATTGAATTGATAATACACAAAAAAGTAACAAGGCAATATATTAGATGTATCACAGGACAGGCCCGCATTCGGCTCCCGGCACACTTATCTGCTACACGCAGGAGTCCCTCTCAACGCTGAGTGCCGTTTAAGTCCGATGGCTGTGGCAATCTTGGATTTAGGTCTACACATGTGCAGACCCGATCTTCTTTTAAAACCTCTTCTTCTTTACTATTGGTGCCTTTCTTATTAGCAGGGTATTTAAGGCACCTGAACCTGCAGTCAGGTGCCTGCTATTTGTATGTTAAGTCCTGACAGAGCATAGACTTGCCTCCCTTTACTCCTGCTGCTTCAGCTAGCTATCCCAGTGATTTCCTGGTTGCTGTTCAGTGCCTCTTATTCACAACCATCACCTCCTCATGTTCAGCCTGCATTTCCAGCGATTCCGTGGTTGCTGTTCAGTGCCACTCCGCGGCATGTCTCTGCAGAGTTTCATCCCATTCCTGTGCTCTCCATACGGGTCTCGTCTAACACTCTCTCTAAGGGCCACAACCTGTGGGGCAGTGGCTGCAAAGCCCATACTTCCTTGCGAGGGTTCCTGGTGAAGAGAACCTGTCCCGTTAGACTCCGTGCTTTAGGTTAGAGTAGTGCCAAGTTAGGCAGATCCGGGGATCCTATATTTCTGCATCTAACAGTGACCAGATGTATAGAACATGAAATATTACAATGGAGTCATGCTACGTAATTTCAACCAGGTGTGTCCAAAAGCCATCCCCGATTTTAAGCGTTTCTTGGGGTGAGCTTGGTGGTAAGATGTAGCTTGTTGTATTTGTTGTTCCAGCTCCTGTATACGTTCTCTTTCTTTCAGTCTCTGTTGTGTTGTCATTTTGATAAGGATACCACGTATAGTGGCTTTGTGAGCTTCCCAAAGGATGAATTGTGATATATCTGGGGTTGCAATGTGGGATAAGTAATCAGTGATAGCCTGGGATATCTGACGAATATGTTCTTGCTTAAGCAGTAAAGATTCATTAAGTCGCCATCTAGGGTGCGATTGAAAGTGGTGGGGTATTGACAGCTCAACCGCTTCATGGTCAGACCAGGACATTTCCCAGCTTCTGGGTTGTCAAGTGGTCTACAAAAAAATTAATCTATTCTTGACCGTAGGTCATGAGGAGCTGAATAATGTGTGCAGCTCTGGACACTCGTAAGGCGTCATATAAGTTGAATGACTTCATTTGGGTTTCCAGTTTAGGTTACTCTTTAGTGTGTCCCACAGAAATAATGCGTTTGGCTGGATCTGTCCAGTATTGGATCTAGTATAGTATTGAAGTCCCTTCCTATAACGGTCATACCTCCTGTGTGTTGAGATAGTTGGTGAAAGAAGTCTGCATAGAATGCTCAGTGCCAGAAGTTCGGGGCATATATTGAGGCTAAGGTTATGGGATTTTGGTTTAAAGTGCCTCTGAGGATAATGTATCTGCCGAGGGAGCCAGAAGTCTGCGAGTCAATAGTCAGTGGGACTCTACTGTGCATCAGTATTGTTGTACCTCTTCACTTGCAGAATAGTAAAAAGCATGCAGATAAGATTTAGTGGCCAATGTGGAATGTGGGTCTTTGAGGTGTGTTTCTTGCAAAAAAAATCAAATCTGGGTTTTTGCTCTTAAAGTATTGTAGAGCCAATGTGAGTGTGTTTGGCGAGTTAAGACCGCTGACATTAAGAGATACTAGGTTTGAGATTCATGGTGGTTGAGGATGTGGGAGGGATTATGCTTTAGCAATGAGGATGGAGGAATCATGCAAAGATAGAAGCAGGTTGTGGGAAGGACAAGACACATAAGGAACAAGGGGAGGAAAAGGTAGAGTGGTCCTGATCTCAGTGTGAGCGTCAGGATGTAGAAAAAAAAAAGAGGTGTGGTGAGTAGTGTAACACCATCTCTTTGGTAGTGGTGGTATTAGTGAGGGTGAGGACATTGTGAGAGGTCAAAGTGAAATAAATAACACAACATAGCAATAAGTAAATTGAAACCAAAACATTTCAACCATATAAATATTTAGTATTTAAAATAGAACAATGAACTGATCTGAATGGACTCCGAAAAAGCCAGAGGAAAAGCAAACATAAGAGCCTCCGGGTCCATTTTAAACTACTCCAATTTAGCATAGGTTTATGCCTTATTGGGAGAAGGGGAGAAGAAAAGGGGGGGGGGGATTTCTAGAAATAGCAATAAAATAAAAATTACAAAATCTAAGAAATTGGTAAGGGCCTATAAACTAGCTTTCCCTAGGTTTTAAGTAGGACAGCGTACACGATGAGCCTGCGTAAAACATTAAACATGATTAATACATACCGTAAGAATCATAGTTAATGTAACATGGTTACTTAAACCTCAAAGGGAAGTCAAGTGGAGAGAGAGAGAGAGAGGAAACTGGGGTTAAGTTATATATGTGAATCATGCCTGTTGCCAGGTTGGCATCGAGACAGGGGTTTTCTGTTGAGACAAAGAAGTTGAAGCCTAAGAGTCCTGTATAAGGTAGAAACATTTGAGCAAGTCAAGGCCTCGATACGACGTTTTCACTGACTGGTTCTGGTCAACTTTGGAGACAATTAATTGAAAGGGGAAGCCCCACTTGTACTTGATCGAAAGGTTGCACAAGACTTGTTATATTGATGAGATCTCTACGCTTTTTCAATGGAGGGAGCGAAGTCCTGGTACAGTTGAAGATGTGATCCAACATAAGAAATTGATTGTATGTTTCTAGCAAATGCCATAATTCTCAGGCAATGATTTAGAGCGGCCATTAGCCTTTTCAAAGGCTTTAATAATGGTATGCTTATGAGTGTTACATATTGGTGAATCGAATTTCAACCACCGTTTCAAAGTCTATGTAGTGATCAAAGTCCATAAAGATCTTGTCACGTTACCAGAGAGACTTCAACTGGATCCTGATAGTTCAGCCGAGATTGACGTTACTTCAGCGAGGGGCGCGGAGTCTAACAAGTGAAAGGTGTTCACCAGAGATTCCCGCAAGGGAATATGGGCTTTTGCGGCTTCCACTTGCAGGTCGCGGTCCCCTGGAGAAGTTCTCAGCGAACACAACAGACGAAGCGTAGAATCAGGTAGAAGTAGTGCTGTCACTTGATAGCGGTGTTTAGCCGGGAAGTTTGACAGCGTTGCCACTTGGGAGAGGAAATATAGCTGGGATGTTCAGCGAAGTAGTCACTAGGGAGCTGGTTAGCAGGAAAGGATAGTGTCGCCACTTGGAAGTGCTTTCACCGGAATGTTTAGCAGCGTAGCCACCTTGAGGTGAGTTCCCCGGAGAGACGTAGCTTGGAAGCTGAAGGAATAGCAAAAACACAGGAGCTGTTTCCAATCTTAAAGTCAGGGACTGACTGAAAGAACCAGCATTGAGTTCTGGTCAGAGGAGGTAGATATAGTGCAGTTCCAATTGGGCAGCCAATAGAGGGCAGTGAGAACACATAAAACAGTTAGACGGTTCTGCGCATGCGCAGAACCACTGAGCGCTGAACGGAAGAAGGGGAGAGACGGCGCTGGAGAGCTGCAGCAGCGTGGACCAGGTAAGTGAAAGGAAAGAGTCTTGGTGGGGATGGCCTCCGTAATTAGTGGGTACACCCGCCGGCTCCCGGGGAGGCAGCGGGAGTCCGGCGTGTGACAGTACCTCCCCCTTTAGAGGTGGGCACCGAACACCTAGGACCTGGTTTCTTCGGAAATTTGGAGTGAAATTTTTTCAGCAGAAGAGGAGCACGGATGTCTGCAGCCCGTACCCAGGAGCGCTCCTCGGGACCGTACCCCTTCCAATCCACTAAATACTTGATTGTTCCTCTAGAACTTTTGGAATCCAGAATATGGCTGATCTCGAATTCATCAGTTTGTTGGAGAGAAAGGGGAGTGGTAGATGTGACAGGAACCGTGAATCGATTAATGATGAGTGGTCTCAATAAGGAAATATGAAAGGCATTGGCAATACGTAGAGTGGGTGGTAGCCGTAACTTAAAACACACGGGACTGATTACTTGAATGATCCTATAAGGACCAATGTAGCGAGGAGCAAGTTTCATGCAGGGCACTTTAAGACGAATGTTCTTTGTAGATAACCACACCTTGTCGCCAACCTTCAAAAGAGGAATAGCTCTGCGTTTTTTATCTGCTGCCAGCTTGTAGCGAGTAGAGGATTTCTGAAGGGCCTTTCGAACTCGAGACCAGATGGATAGAAAGTCCTGTCGAAGAGTGTTAACTGCTGGAACTTGGGTGGGAGGGAGGGCTGAAAATTCTGGCATACGAGGATGGCCTCCAAATACCACGGAGAACGGAGTGGTTGATGTGGATTCGTGAAAGGAATTGTTATGAACAAATTCTGCCCAGGGTAGCAAATCCACCCAATTACTCTGGTTGGCTGAAGAAAATATCCTGAGAAAGGTCTCCAGATCCTGATTGACCCTTTCTGTCTGGCCGTTGGTCTGGGGATGATATGCGGAGGAGAATTTCAGACGGATACCCAGAAGATGACAAAGGGACCTCCAGAATTTTGAGACAAATTGTACCCCACGATCCGAGACAATTTCAGCGGGGCAGCCATGTAGTCGGAAGATTTCCTTAATGAAATGTTGAGCTAGACATGCTAAGGATGGAAGGCCGATGAGTGGAACGAAGTGTGCCATTTTCGAGAAACGGTCCACAATAACCCAGATGGTATTAAATTTATTAGCTGGAGGTAGGTCAGTGATGAAATCCATGCTAAGATGGGTCCATGGTTTGGTAGGTAGTGGAAGAGGGTGAAGTAGCCCTTGTGGAACCTGGCGAGGAATTTTGTTTTGGGCACAGGTAGGGCAGGCAGCCACGAAATCTTTAACTTCGGAGTGGAATTTGGGCCACCAGTACTGTCGAGAGAGTAGTTCAGATGTTTTACGGGAGCCAAGATGACCTGTAAATCGTGAAGAATGACACCAGTGAAGAAGGCTCTTCCGTAGATGAGGAGGAACAAATGTTTTTCCCTGGGGAGGAATGGGGGTTGAGGAAGTTGAGAATAATTTAATGCATTTAGAGTCCAGGATGGGACGTTCCAGCAAGGTGTCTGATCCCAAATTTTCTGGGAAAGCCCGGGATAATGCATCCGCTTTCTTATTTTTGATACCGGGTTTGAAGGTGACCCGCAGATCAAAGCGGGTAAAGAAAAGGGACCAGCGGGCTTGACGTGGATTCAGGCATTGGGCTGACTGGAGATAGAGTAGATTCTTATGATCCGTGAAGATCGTAACTGGGTGACGAGCCCCTTCTAGAAGATAACGCCACTCAGTTAGAGCCAACTTCATGGCCAGGAGTTCTTTATCCCCAATGGCGTAATTACTCTCTGCTGGCAGGAACTTGCGGGAGAAGAATGCGCAGGGATGGAACTTGCCTTGAATAGTTTTTTGCGAAAGAACTGCTCCCACACCGGTGGAAGATGCATCCACCTCTAGAAAAAAAGGAAGAGAGACATCGGGTTGCTGGAGGATAGGTGCCGATGAAAAGGCTCTTTTGAGAAATTGGAACGCTTCCAATGCTTCTGAGGTCCAATTTTGCGGGTTTGCCCCTTTTCGGGTAAGAGCTGTCAGAGGTGCCACCACAGATGAGTAACCAGCAATAAAGCGCCTGTAATAATTGGAGAAACCCAAAAAACGTTGAATGGATTTGAGTGTAGTTGGTTGGGGCCAGTTGATTATAGCATGAACTTTTCCCGGGTCCATTTGTAGACCGGATCCAGAAACCAAATAGCCCAGGAAAGGCAACTTAGGGACCTCAAATATGCATTTTTCCAATTTGCAGAACAAATGGTTGGTACGTAATCTGGAAAGAACTTCAGCCACATGTAAACGATGAGTGGCAAGGTCCTTGGAGAAGATTAAGATGTCATCCAGATATACGACTACATTGGAATATAGCAGATCGCGAAAGATTTCATTCACAAAACCCTGGAAAACGGCTGGGGCGTTACATAAGCCAAACGGCATTACTAGATATTCGTAATGGCCGTCCCGTGTATTAAAAGCCGTCTTCCACTCATCCCCAGAGCGAATCCGGATCAGGTTGTAAGCTCCGCGTAGATCGAGTTTAGTGAAGATTCTCGCACCTTTAATGCGATCGAAGAGTTCGGTGATTAATGGAATGGGGTAGCGGTTTTTAATAGTGATGGAGTTCAGGCCTTTGTAGTCGATACACGGACGGAGAGCTCCATCTTTTTTTTTCACAAAGAAAAACCCGGCCCCGGCGGGTGAGGAGGAAGGTCTGATGAAACCACGTTGCAGATTTTCCTTGATGTAGAGTGTAGTAGCCTCTGTCTCGGGCAGTGAGAGCGGATAGACTCGACCTCGTGGAGGAGTTTTCCCCGGAATGAGATCGATGGGGCAATCCCAAGCTCGATGGGGTGGTAGACGCTCAGAGGAGGCTTTAGAGAAGACATCCGAAAAGGAAGAATACTGGTGCGGTAAAATAACTGTGGTGGGTTCTGAAGGAATCTGTGTGAAGCCAAGAGGCTTGACTGGTGTTAGGCATTGGCGAGAGCAGGCAGGGCCCCATGCAATGATTTGTGATGAAGGCCAATCCAGATGGGGTGAATGTAGATGAAGCCATGGTAGACCTAGAATGATTGGGCTGATGGTTAGTGGGAGAACGAGAAAGGAAATCTTTTCCCAGTGGAGAGCCCCAACTTGCATGGAGATGGGTTTTGTTCGTTTAAGAATACTGCCATTAGGGAGACGGGAACCGTCAATGCCCGTAGTAGCCAAGGGCTTTTTCAGCGGAACAGTGGGCAGCGCTAGTCTGGTAACTAGAGATTGTGACATAAAGTTCCCGGCTGCTCCAGAATCCAACAAGGCCTTGGACGACTTGGGCCCTGAAAGCAAATGTAAGGTGACAGGAAAAGAACATGTTAGATCTGGAAAAGAAGTTGGAGAGGAAGTAAGAGTCCCTAGACTGACCTCTCCAGTGCAGGCTAGGGTTTGTCGTTTCCCGAACGCCGGGTACATGAAGCCAGGAGGTGACCAGAATCTCCACAATATAGGCATAGTTTATTCTTCATTCTTCTCTCTCTTTCATCCGGAGATAAACGGGAGCGCCCCAGTTGCATAGGCTCATCCGTAGATGTGGGTGGTTGAAAACGAGGAGCTAGACGAAAGGTAGACCGTCTAGGAAGGTCTTTCTCGGACGATCTTTCCCGAAGCCGAAGATCTACCCGGTTGCAGAGAGAAATTAGGGCATCTAAGGTGGGTGGCACTTCTTGAGAAGAGTGGGCATCCTTGATTTTATCTGACAGCCCTTGCCAAAAGGCAGCAACAAGAGCCTCATCGTTCCACTGGAGCTCGGAAGCTAGGGTCTGAAACTCAATAACGTATTGAGCCACAGAACGGGAATTTTGACGTAGTCTTAGGATGCTAGTAGCAGCGGACGTCACTCGCCCCGGTTCATCAAAAATCCTCCTGAATGCTGAAGTGAAGGCGGAAACATCATTGAGGAGATTGTCATTACGTTCCCAAAGAGGCGAGGCCCATGCCAGGGCTTTTCCGGATAGGAGGGAGACCATATAAGCTACTTTTGACCTGGGAGTAGGAAAATTCTGAGGTAATAACTCAAATTGGATGGAGCACTGATTTAAAAAGCCACGGCAAGAGTTAGGATCACCATCAAATTTGGAGGGTGTAGGCAAACGCAGAGAGGAAGCGGCTCCAGCAGGGACCTCGGCTGCTTGTGGTTGAGCAGCCGGCTGAGGCGGGGTCTCCTGTAAGGCGTCTAGACGGGTAGCCAGAGTTTGCAAACATTGCAGAAGTTGCATCTGAACTGCATCCTGACGCTCCACTCTTCCAACCAGGTGTTGAAGCATGTCCTTGGCGGAAGGTTCTCTATCAGGATCTGACATGGCTGGTTCTTAATGTCACGTTACCAGAGAGACTTCAACTGGATCCTGATAGTTCAGCCGAGATTGACGTTACTTCAGCGAGGGGCGCGGAGTCTAACAAGTGAAAGGTGTTCACCAGAGATTCCCGCAAGGGAATATGGGCTTTTGCGGCTTCCACTTGCAGGTCGCGGTCCCCTGGAGAAGTTCTCAGCGAACACAACAGACGAAGCGTAGAATCAGGTAGAAGTAGTGCTGTCACTTGATAGCGGTGTTTAGCCGGGAAGTTTGACAGCGTTGCCACTTGGGAGAGGAAATATAGCTGGGATGTTCAGCGAAGTAGTCACTAGGGAGCTGGTTAGCAGGAAAGGATAGTGTCGCCACTTGGAAGTGCTTTCACCGGAATGTTTAGCAGCGTAGCCACCTTGAGGTGAGTTCCCCGGAGAGACGTAGCTTGGAAGCTGAAGGAATAGCAAAAACACAGGAGCTGTTTCCAATCTTAAAGTCAGGGACTGACTGAAAGAACCAGCATTGAGTTCTGGTCAGAGGAGGTAGATATAGTGCAGTTCCAATTGGGCAGCCAATAGAGGGCAGTGAGAACACATAAAACAGTTAGACGGTTCTGCGCATGCGCAGAACCACTGAGCGCTGAACGGAAGAAGGGGAGAGACGGCGCTGGAGAGCTGCAGCAGCGTGGACCAGGTAAGTGAAAGGAAACAGAGAGTCTTGGTGGGGATGGCCTCCGTAATTAGTGGGTACACCCGCCGGCTCCCGGGGAGGCAGCGGGAGTCCGGCGTGTGACAGATCTGTTGTGTAGCACTTTAGAGGGCTTCCTAATCTATGTAGAAAAATATAAGTCACTTTGTTTTAAACATCAGAAGCAGATGGTATTTCCTGCAAACACTGAGTTTAGATTCAAGGTGACATTATTTTATGACCTTTAACCATCGGTCAGATGGCAATGAGACATTTTTTACAAAATATAAGTGATTGAGCTTTAGTGATCAACTGTATACAAGGTGAGGAGAGCAGTGGGAATGTTCACTGCAGATGTAATATATAAAATCACCACTTGATGGCAGCGCATATACAGTAAGGCTTACAATATCAGCACTAGTAGCATAGGCAGCTGTCTACAGCAGGCAGAACAAGTGAAAACGTGTTCTTTTATATGTTTAGATCATAGAAAAAGAAAATAAGCACTTCTTTTAAGAAAAAGCGAACAGATTAGCTATAGAAATCGTGATCACAATGAGGCTTGTATCACAGGGGACAGTGTAAACCACCCCTGTCAGAGTAGGTTCCTCTTATCCCTTTGAGGTGCACTATGAGGGCTGTGGGGAAATATTGGCGCGAAAGCAGGAATTTTTTAGCAGTTAGGAAGGCGAGTTCTATAGTAGAAACAGAGGACCTTGACAATCTTGGTGGACTTTGCACATTTGTAATTAGGAAGCTAATTACAAATGACTCTTGGCTGGGGGAGGCACTAACGTACCTTGTGTAGGACAGTAATGCCGGGTTTGTGTGTTTAGGCACCAAAACAATAGCATTCAGGTTATTTGTGATCAACCTAGTTGGATTGGACTTTCAAGTTTTATTGTGTTTGCCTCCACCAGCTTGCAAATGGGAGTTACTGTATGGAAGTCCAGGCAATTTGGTGCAGCTGTTGGGACACGATGATTAGAGATGTATAGGTGTACGATCCTCCTAGTCTCTAGAGCTGAGATGCTAGCTGTGAGAGCCACTTTGCCCGACAGTGTATAGAGCATTTGGAGAGATCGCGAGGGCAGCACCCACCTTACAGCTGCGGGTCGGCAATTAAGTGTTAAATGCGTATTGTCGCTAACCAAGAACGATTGTCGAACCTTGATTTGTGTTTCCAACGCACAAAGATTTATTCGCAAAAAGTAGTATATTATATTCAAGCGAAGTGATAATAAGTACAGCCGTTACTTATCGCAGGCGCTCTGGATCCAGTGTGCAGTCATTCAATCCTGAAGTCTGGGGACAAGATGTCTGAACACTAGATGTGAAGCTGCTGCTTATATGCACACAGAAATACAGTAATACAATGAAGATGGTATAGCTTGCTTCTATTGGTCCAGGTTTCAGGAAGGTCCAAGGGGTTGTCAATCATTGGCTAGTTCATCCTAAGGAATCCAAAGGAGGGGGTCATCTCTCCAGGGGGTATGCTCTGCTCTTCCTGCCAAGATTCCTTAGTCTTAAGTAGTCCATAATTCCCTATCATACATAACTTGCGTATGCACTCTGCGATTCCTTCACAGAGTGAACCAAACAGTAGCAAATGTTAAGAGGTTTATTATGATACCACACATGATATGATTCCTTCAACCTGTTCCATATATTTCACTAATATGCATATAACTTTAATATAAAACATAAATACTACTATATTTCGACATAAATGACTATGTGTTGCAACAACCATTAATGTGTACTATTTTACAAGTGAGCGTGTTTGTGCGAATGTATGTAAAAAGACTAAATTCTGTGGGTGCCACGTGTTGTGGCTGCGTACGCCCTTTTACGTTGTAACGTGCCCTTTTACATCGTAGCGTACCGTACGCATCTTTTCAGACAAAGACAACCAAGTTTGCTCGATTTTAATTGATATGACTTTATCCAATTTGCTGACTTCGACAGCTCCACCCTTTGATAGTGTAACAAACTATCACCCAATCACCGTTTCACGTTCAGGATTATACAATACTTCTTCACAGACCATGATCTCGGTATCTGGTACCACCCTTTCAGTCTCTTTCTCAGTGTTACTCCTATGAGACCTTTTTCCACACTTCAACACAGTAGGAACACATTTGACAACTAAACCAATTGCTAAGAAGACACCCAGTATAAGGAGAAGGAGCTTACCTACACTAGCAACCATTTCCTGTACCCATTCCCCCAGACCGGAGAACCATTTCACAGGCTTCAACCATGAGAACCAACCTGCCACCTTTTCCCCGACCTCATATAATGAAGAATTATGGTTCTTTCGAAATTCCCATTTCAGTTGCAAAATTTCATCCATCTTCCGGTCTATAACCTCTTTAGGGTCATCCGTATTATTGGTGATGTACGTGCAACATTTGACACCGAACTGGGTGGCCAGTGTCACACAGTACCCACCAGTAATAGAGGTGAGATAATTTAGTACCAGTCTATGTTGTACCAACTCCTTCTTGTACGCTTGTAGCTCCCTTCCAGTATACCTGAAAGTGTCATCATACATCTCGGTGATATTATCTATTGATTTAGCTAGGTCTTGGATATATTTAAAATTTAATGTTCCCCGAGCGGTCCTGGTGAGATCTAGGGCTACCATAACTTGAAAACCAGCAGTTTCACTAATCAATTTTGTAGCTATGGGTTCCTCACCAGGAATCATATTTCTCTTGCCACGGTGTTCATACTGTGTGTGTACGTATGGTGGTGATGTAGTCTTGTGAATACCAACCATTTCTTCATGAGTAATAGTCATGATTTCAGGAACCAGTTTAGCTAAGAAGCACAAGCCCTTGGAACTCGGAGTCACCCAGGAATAAGATTTCCTTCCACAAACAAAATACACGTCATCAGAGAGAACATAAGGAACAGTATGCCCATTAATTATATCACACAGAGTTTTGATAACACTACCCATGCCTAGTGTCTCCAGACACATGTCGGCATGGATGACATTCTTACAATTATCTATAGAGACTTTTCCAATGGCTACTTTCTTATGTTTGGTTATACGCCCTAGTTTGTGACTTCCATCAACATTCCTGCCTATTGGTGACCTTGTGAGTCTCCCTCTAAAATGAGTGTGGCGAGCCATTGTCTGATCTGATGGGTCAGCTTCCCAATTCTCCAGACGTTTTGCATGAGAGATATTTAGACACAGCAAAGATCTGTCTATGGAGTATTGTCGAAGCGTCAGACTAGGGGACCTTGTGTTATTGTACCTCCCGTCTATGGGCCTCCCACCCCTCAATTCGAGTACTTCGGATATGTTTAGAGGAAATGACACTAGTCCTATATTATGCTGCCCTTGCGGCACGTGAGAGCACACCCAACACTTGGTTTGGTTTAGCACCTTACCCACCAGGGAGTGATAATCCTCCAAAGGATGCCCGCCTATAATCAGAGTACTGGGGGACTGGCATCGTTGGATGCATCTCTCTTCAACTAGGGAGTCGCAGAACTTGCAGATACAATACTCATCAGACAATAGCCCCTCACACTGCCTCAGAGTTCCTGAGCTAGCAGACCTTTTCATAAGCCCCGGACCAAGCTTGATAATGGGCTGCTCTGAGTATTCTAATAACTTTTCCTCTGCCTCCATCTCATCCGTATCACTACCAGAACTCTCCTCCGTCCTCCATCCTCCTTCACAAAAATAGAATGTCCTAGAAAGAGTAAAAACAAGGAAAATCCTGGAACAAAAGAAAAACAAAAACCGCCACTCCATCGCTGGAAAGATAGTTCTCGGGCAACGTCTCTGGTTCAGGTGTCTCGACTGCAGGCTTTAGGTCTCCCGAAACAGACTCACAAGTGACAGATCTATGTCGTCGGTCTTAGTTTTATCTTGCACTTTCTCCGGATTATGGACTCTCCTGCAGTGGGTGGAATGGACCCAAGTGTCTCTCTCTGCAACCTTCAGTGATGTAGTACTGGTCAGCAGGACTTGGTACGGGCCTTCCCAACGGTCTGTTAAACAACCTGAACGTAAGAAATTGCGGATCATAACATAGTCTCCAGGTTCAACATCATGACAGTTCGTTTCTGGCATACCAGGTGACAGCATTTTTAGTTTTTGTTGTTGTTGCTTTAGCTGTCTACGAATTCTTATAAGATATTGTACAGTCACTTCATTATTACACTTCAAGTCGTCTTGTGGACTCACGATCAAATGAGGTTGTCGTCCGAACAGTATCTCAAAGGGGGACAGATTAAGAGGGGGTCTAGGAGTGGTCTGAATGCTATGGAGGACCAATGGCAAAGCCTCTGGCCATGCCAACCCAGTTTCAGCCATTACCTTACCAAGTTTGTTCTTTATAGTACCATTTACTCTCTCCACCTTACCACTGGCTTGTGGTCGGTAAGGGGTGTGAAGTCTGCTACCGATTCCCATGAGTTTACACATATTTTGGAAGATATCACCAGTAAAGTGGGTACCCCTATCACTTTCAATGATTCTAGGGATACCGAACCTACATACAAAATCTTGTACAATTTTCTTTGCAGTGAACACAGCAGTATTAGTGGCTGCCGGATATGCTTCTACCCAATCGGAAAACACATCAATACAAACTAACACATACTTTAGATTCCTGCACGGTGGTAATTGGATATAGTCAATTTGTATTACCTGAAAAGGTCCGTCTGTAGGAGGGATGTGGGATGGCTCAGTTGGAATAGTTTTCCCAACATTTTTCCTCAAACAAGTAAGACATGACATTGCCTTCTTACCAGCCTGAGAGGAAAATCCGGGAGCACACCAGCATGCTCTCACCAGTTTGCACATACCTTCTTTACCCAGGTGAGTCAGGCCGTGTGCTGCTTCAGCCAGGCTTGGATAGTACGTTCGGGGAGCTACATACAGGCTTACCTTGTCCATCCCTCCAGAGTGTTGAGGACTCTTGACCACAACCCTTCGCCTTCCAGACCGCCTTTTCCTGCAGGGAACACAAATCTTGCATTTCAATTAATTTCTGCATGTCTAATGTCTGAAAAACCATCATAGTCTCGGTCGATACAGTCATAGGTTGCCCTGCTGACCATTTAGCAGCTTCGTCCGCCCTGTTGTTGCCCAATGACACTGGGTCTTCTTCAAAGGTATGGGCTTTGCACTTTATGACGGCTACTGTTCTGGGTAACTGTATCGCTGTCAGAAGTCCTTTTATGTGTTGTGAGTGTGCCACTGGCGTACCTGCTGCTGTCGTAAAGTTTCTAAGACGCCAAAGGGCCCCAAAATCATGCACTACCCCGAAGGCGTACCTAGAGTCAGTATATATATTGGCTGATTTACCCTGTGCCAACTCACACGCTCTCCTTAGTGCTACTAGTTCCACCACCTGGGCTGAGTGAGGTGGACCAAGGGGTTCAGCTTCTACCACATCCTGATCATCTACAACAGCGTAACCAGTACATAGCTCCCCCGTCTCTGTCTGTCTATGACAACTCCCGTCTGTATAAAACGTAAAATCTACATTTTCTAAGGGGGTGTCACGTATGTCGGGCCTTGCAGTAAAGGTTTGATTTAGGTGTTCCATACAGTCAGGCGTGTCAGTATTCTTGCCTAACTCATCATCAACCAGGGTCTCCTCACCTCCCACCCTTTGTGTCTCTAGAGACACATATGGAAGGTATGTAGCTGGATTTAAGATGCTACATCGTTTGATGGTGATGTTTGAGGGTGCCATCAGGGCTAGTTCCCACTTTGTGAATCTAGCTGAAGAAACATGTCTGGTTTAGGCTGAATTTAACAGAGCCGATACAGCATGGGGTGTATAGACAGTTGAATTATGTCCTAATACTACGTCCTCGCTCTTACTTACCAGAAGTGCAGTTGCTGCTACACTTCTGAGACATGTTGGGAGTGATCTTGCCACATTGTCCAATTGTGCACTGTAGTATGCTACCGGTCTGCTAGCGTCACCATGTTTCTGTGTGAGGACACCTGCTGCACAACCATCAGCTTCTCTACAGTATAGCTCAAAAGGCTTTTCATAATAAGGTATTCCCAATGCAGGAGCTCTAGTCAGACTATCTTTAAGATTAAAGAACGCTTGCTCTGACTCTTCTGTGTGTACGACACGTTCTGGTTTTGAGGCAGAGACTAGCTCCTGCAATGGTAATGCCAGAATAGAAAAACCTGGGATCCAGGATCTACAGTATCCACACATCCCCAGGAAAGTACGAATCTGCTTCTGGCTCTGCGGCAGAGTCATGTGTTGTATGGCCCTCAATCCTGTCGGTTGTCAGGTGTCTTAGCCCCTTAGTAAGGCAGTGTCCTAAGTATTTAACCTTAGTCTGACATGGCTGTAATTTATCCTTTGCCACCTTGTGCCCTGTTTGTGAAAGATGAAGCAACAACAATTTAGTATCATGTAAACATGACATAAAACAATCAGAGCACAGCAACAAATCGTCCACATATTGAATTAGAACAGACCCATTGTGGGGTTGAAAGGATTGCAAACAGTCATGTAAGGCTTGGGAGAAAATACTGGGGCTGTCAATGAACCCCTGGGGTAGTCTGGTCCATGTGTATTGCACTCCCTGGAAGAGAATGCAAAAAGGTATTGGCAGTCAGGGTGAAGAGGGACTGAGAAGAAAGCAGAACATAGGTCAATGACAGTAAAATGACTAGCAGACGGTGGAATCTGCATAAGGATGACAGCTGGATTCGGCACTACGGGGAATTGGCTCTCAACAACTTTATTAATTCCCCTTAAGTCCTGGACTAATCTATAGCCCCTCCCCCCACTCTTCTTCACAGGGAAAATGGGTCTATTTGCTGTACTGGCTGTACGAATTAAAATCCCTTGTTGTAACAGCCTCTCAATAACAGGATATACCCCTAGTTCCACCTCCGGTTTTAATGGATACTGTGGGATTTTTGGAGCTATCCTACCACTTTTTAGATTGACCATGACAGGGGCTACGTTTGCCATCAGTCCAGTGTCCTGTCCATCTCTGGTCCATAGTGAACCTGGTATTTCCAGCAACATCCCCTTTACTTGAGATGAACTTTGTTCTATAACAGGAGAGTGTAACATTAACCTTTGAGGGGTGTCCAATATATCCTGTACCTCATGTGCGACCTTCTCCGGTATATCTAAGAACACACCATCTGAAGTACAGTATATGACACATCCCATTTTACATAACAGGTCTCTTCCCAGCAAGTTAGTAGGAGCCGCCGCAGCCAAGAGAAACGAATGCTTGGTATGCAGGGGCCCGATAGTAACTTCAGCAGGTTTAGTTAGTGGATAATGTAACACTCTTCCCGTTACTCCCATAGCTGAAATAGTTTTACTGGTCACCTGTAGATTGAAAGGAGAGGTTATCACAGATCGGGCCGCCCCTGTATCTACAAGAAAGGTTTGTTTCCTACCAGCTATGTCAACTATCATTGTTGGTTCTTCACTCTGACTCTCAGTTAACCTCACTGGCTATAGATTACAGGTATGACCTGACCCCTAGCGCTGACTATCATTTTCCCGCGCAATATTTGCTGTTATAATATGTGCGGGTAGATGTGAGTCTTCTATTCTATGTGAGTTCTTCCTTGGAGGATATCTATGTGTCCCACCTCTAGGGTTGTATCGGTCTTTTTTACAATCCCTCCTAACGTGTCCTTCTTCATTACAATTGAAACATTTGATCACTCTATATTTCTTATTATGTGGGTTGTATGCTGGTGGTCGTGTATGCATCCCCTCTAGAGCCTGTATACTCACCGTCATTAACCTATCACTTTTCTCCTCCTTCTTTCTAAAAAGGTTTTTGTCATGCTCCACAGCAGACTCCCTAAGAGAATCTACTGTGATGCCTCTCCAATTAGGTAATGTGGTTTGTACTCTGGTTTTTAAATTTTCTCTAAGGCCATCCATTAATACTCCTACAGCTACTTCCCTATGATGTGGGTCCTCCCCTATGTTTGATATCCCAGTGAACCGTGTTATCGCTGCTATAGCTCTAATGAAGTAATCTGCTGCTGTCTCACTATCGTTCTGCTTGATGGTGAAAATTTTACTCCAATTTGTTACTACCGGAAAATAGATGGCTAAATGTTTAACAATTTGTTCTATATTCTCTTGGTTAATCTCATCCGTCAAGGTGTCATCTTCCTCCAACGAACAATCTTTGATGAATTGTTGTACGTTAGTATTGGGAGGTAGACACGCCCTCAACACTACCCGCCAATCCTTATCCGTTGGTTTGTGTGCATTTCCTAAGTCTTTAACAAACTTCTGACATTTAGCCAACTCTTTTCTAGGATCTGGGAATTCAGTCATAATGGAACGTAATTCTGATCTAGTCCAGGCACAATGCATTGTAACATTTCTTAAAGGAACTACACCATCCTTATCCGGTTTCCCATTGGGAACTGATATTGTGCGGACTGGGTACGCACCCACTGGTTCACTGTTTTCAGAAGTCATTACCGGATCTACTGTTTCAAGATTTAGAACGCTATCACTCCTAGTGATCACACTACTCTCACCTATCTCAGCCATTGCTCCTTTCCCATACTTACGCTGAACCTCTAGCATATTAACAGCATGAGCAATGGCCGAAATCACAGTGGGTTCATCTTTATCTTCTGATACACTTGTTTTAAACTGGCTTAAAACAGGATACAATTTAGCAATTTCTCTTTTTTCGGTTTTAATAACGGCTGTACTTACCCCTCCCGCCACATAAGGTGGCGGGGGCGCGCTTGCGCTGAGTACGCCATGCTTCTCAACGGCTACTTCCGCCCTGCGCGCGCTTTTCGCCACGCTTACTTCCGCTGTGTATTCGCTGCTCTGCCACGTGTTACCTTCCATTTGCCACAATTTTAAACAATCATTATGTCTATTTCTCTTTTTCGTTGACTTAATCAACCATACTTTATCTTTTACAGTATTTAGTACCTCTGCATTAAAACTCCCTATTGTTGGGAAAGGCCTATCACAATCTTTGGTCATCTTGACCCACGTGTCGCAATACGCAGTTGCGTATGCACCATATTTCTTACATATGAGAAATCTCGCTGAACCAATAGGACCTTCCATAGGCAGTACACTGGCCTTCTCTAGCGTATGCTTAGCACCCATGTTGAACAACACCAATCTATGCAGAACACTTTCAACAATTTGCTACAAACACTCTACCGCTAGAGATCTCTTACTGGCCGTGGACGTATTTGCTCAAGCCGCGTCCACTCGCTTCCTCTTGTACTAACCAAGGACCCCTAACACAGACAATATCACTGTGGGACCCAAGGGCTATCAGCTCCTCGATACCCTGGCTAAACAACAAAAATCTGTTGAGTTTATTATAACTGGGAGAACAAAGTCGATACAATCAACCAGCCTTTCCAATATAATTCCTCCTAGCTGCTTCACCAATTCGCACTAGCGGTTGTCGTGCGGTTAGATCACACTGCCTACCAATACTAGTTATTAGCAAACCTTGCGATCTATTGGTAGCGCTTTGCGAAAACCCGGTTTTCGCCTTCAGTATACCTGCCCTGTATACCGTCCTTCAGTTGGGCAATCCGCCTCGTCAGACAGCAACTGAGCACAATGAATAGTAAACAGTGTATCTACGTTACAAAATCACACACTATACACCGTTTCTACGCAGAAAATTAAAAGTTCCCAACAATAATAATAATGTCTCAGAGGCTTTCACAAGTAATTATACTATACACATATAATAACTATCAAAACGATTGTTTAACCACGTGGCAAATCTACCGGAAGTTCGCGTACGTACAGCCAGAAATACACATATGCTATGCAATGCAATACAGTTAAAACGCACAATGACAGTAAAAAGAAACAGTTTTCTCTTTTGTCCCTAGGTTCTAGTTAGCGTGCCCTAGACAATGCAAAACGGACATTCGGTTTCACAACACAGAGTAAAATTCAGGTTTTGAACACATTGCGTTCTTACCCATTTATGACGCGTCTCCACCCTTTGTTGAGGAACCGAAATCCGTTGGTCTTGCGTATCATCGGCAACGAAACCTCCAAAGCTGACGAGCCCCCAAATTGTTAAATGCGTATTGTCGCTAACTGTGAGAGCCACTTTGCCCGACAGTGTATAGAGCATTTGGAGAGATCGCGAGGGCAGCACCCACCTTACAGCTGCGGGTCGGCAATTAAGTGTTAAATGCGTATTGTCGCTAACCAAGAACGATTGTCGAACCTTGATTTGTGTTTCCAACGCACAAAGATTTATTCGCAAAAAGTAGTATATTATATTCAAGCGAAGTGATAATAAGTACAGCCGTTACTTATCGCAGGCGCTCTGGATCCAGTGTGCAGTCATTCAATCCTGAAGTCTGGGGACAAGATGTCTGAACACTAGATGTGAAGCTGCTGCTTATATGCACACAGAAATACAGTAATACAATGAAGATGGTATAGCTTGCTTCTATTGGTCCAGGTTTCAGGAAGGTCCAAGGGGTTGTCAATCATTGGCTAGTTCATCTTAAGGAATCCAAAGGAGGGGGTCATCTCTCCAGGGGGTATGCTCTGCTCTTCCTGCCAAGATTCCTTAGTCTTAAGTAGTCCATAATTCCCTATCATACATAACTTGCGTATGCACTCTGCGATTCCTTCACAGAGTGAACCAAACAGTAGCAAATGTTAAGAGGTTTATTATGATACCACTCATGATATGATTCCTTCAACCTGTTCCATATATTTCACTAATATGCATATAACTTTAATATAAAACATAAATACTACTATATTTCGACATAAATGACTAAGTGTTGCAACTACCATTAATGTGTACTATTTTACAAGTGAGCGGGTTTGTGCGAATGTATGTAAAAAGACTAAATTCTGTGGGTGCCACGTGTTGTGGCTGCGTACACCCTTTTACGTTGTAACGTGCCCTTTTACGCCGTAGCGTACCGTACGCATCTTTTCAGACAAAGACAACCAAGTTTGCTCGATTTTAATTGATATGACTTTATCCAATTTGCTGACTTTGACATAAGGAACGCAGACAATGAGTGCTTTTGACAGGCGGCCTGGACGCTCTGTCGGCGTTGGTAGTTATTAAGGGAGTACTTCCAATATCCTCGTCCAGGTACTGGACCACTTGGCATCACTTTGGTAGATTTGGGGACATACACAGAACCTCCTTTGCAGGATGGGTTAGTTGAGGCCTGAATCACTCCTCTCCCTCTTGATCCGGTGCACCCCGATCACTGCGATAGTCTATCTGGACAATTGGCACCGCTCACTGGGGAAGTAATTTCTCCTCTTCCCGATATTTTCAGTTGGGTGGAATCCCTGAAAACCGAACTCTTTAGGCTCAGTAGTGAGGGAGCTCTATTAACATGCATCTGCCATATTTTTTTTGAATCAATGAAATAAAATGTAGATTTTTTTTTTTTCCCACAACTAGTGTGCATCTCAGAGCACCCCTACAAAAAGAGTATTTTTTCTCTCCTTTTTTTTCTTGTGTTGCACTTCCCACAACAATAATTATATATAGGATTACTGTGAATATATATATATATATATATATATATATATATATATATATATATATAAAATTGCCAAATGAGCAGTACTGGGTTTGTTCACATTTGATACTATGACACGTTCTGTGCAGATGTTCAAAACCATTTTCAAAGAAATTCAGTCTGAAACCCTCAATTTCAACCATAAAGTATTTAAAGGGAAAAAATGCGACGGTTTAGAATTAGTCTTCAAAGACCCCAGACTTGAATATTACTGAAAATCTTTGGGGATATCTCAAACATGCAGTGTATACAATAAGAGAAAATAATATATCTCAGCAAAAAGACAAAAAGAAATCTTCATGGAAGAGTGACAAAAAAATGATAAAGCAAAACTAGAAAACTTTTAGCTGGCCATAAGAAGGCAAAAAATGGGGGGGCATAGGGAAAGACAAACAAGAGGCAAAATAGCAGATAACAATCACTCAAAGTCCATTTCCAGCACAGACAGTAATTGTAAAGGTATAAAAGAACAGTTAAATAAATCTTAGACTTATAGGTACAAGCAATAGGGTGCATCAGACTGATAACAAAGTTGTCAGTTCTGCCAAATGAGAGATTACGGAGTACTGGATAACAGGATACCCAAGCTTCAGCACATGCCCCATTCAGTATTAGTTTTTAATCTCTTAGATTCTACAAATAAATAATAATTGTGCATAAATATGTCATATTTATTTGCTAAAACCTTAGCTAACTTTAAGTCATTACAGCTCTTAAATACGCGGATCAGGTGGTGTTTATGTCAATAGACAAGTTTCTGATGATACTACACACGGAATACATATTGCCAATAAACAGATGCTTCCAACTCTTATTGTGGCTCTAGATACTCTTTGATAGACTGGGTTGGCCCTAAAGGCGAAAAACACTGCCAGCTATGGGCTGCTTTTTATCATAATCCATAAGCTTCTGTCCCCGTTAATGGATTTCAATCTTTGCCTTTCTGAATACATGGTACACGGTAAAGCTACTCTGTCTCCCCTAAGTTTTGGTTAATGATGGAGCCTCTGACTTCTAGACTGTCAGAATCCTGATGTATGAATTAAAAAAGTTGGCTCCTCAGAAAATATCATTTATTTGCGGATGATAGTTTATTGTCCATCACCAATCCTCACATTTCTCTCCCGAACAGTCTATGAGAACGGCAACTGTTTGGTCGATTATCTAATTAGAATATCAAAATAAATAAATATGAAATTTTAGATCTCAATCTGCCTCCCAATATTCTACAAAACTTGAAAAATAATATCTAAATCAAACCTTGCTAAATGGAATAAAATATTAATATATTGGGTTAGTAGATTCACATCCCTAAAAATGTAACCACACCTCCTATACCTTTTTCAAACTTTGCCAATTTGAGTTATTTTAAAACTCTACAACAATTAACCTCTAAATTTATATGGTCAGAAAGCCCAGAATTCCAATGGACATTTTACTTAAACGAATTTAGGAGAGAGGACTGGGAGCTGGTAGCTATTAACTTTATTAAATACTATCGAGCTATTCACATAACCCAATTTATCCTACTGCAATCTCAAAAACCTTCATCTGTGTTAAGATGAGAGACAATGCACACAAAATATACCATAGCTGTTACCTTGACCCTAAAACATTACATTATTTTCCAGATAATTTTCTGCTTTGTAGGAGATTCTAATACACTAATTTGTGTTTGGACTGACCTGAATTAGCCTCTTCATGAAGTATATGTTTGTCTGATTCTTTTTCTTACTTGATATTACGAATCGAACTAAACACAAAATACTGATAACCCAAATCTTGTGTGCCATGAAAAATACAGAACAACTCTCTCTGCCATCTATTATTAATAGAGTAAGGCTAGTGTATCATATGGAATACATACCTAGCATCATCCACAACACCCTCAATACATCTTCAAGAATAAATTAGACCTCTATACATAATATGTGCCTCCTTCATGACTCCCATCTTGTCTCTTTCCCCCTCTACCTTTGTTTTTTTCTAGCCCCATCTATCCCATGCGTGATAAAAACTAATAAAACAACCACAAAAAAAAGAAATCTGTCATGTTTATATTTGTACCCTGCAGAGGGTGTGTTAATAACTTTTTTCACTTAGACTCAGTGAATTTGACCCTGAATGTCCACATTTTGCAGCCATACATAAACCAAGAGAAAAAAAAAAAATCAACATTATCCTACCTGGTGAAATGGCCTTGGACGGGAGGTACACTGGTCCTGAGGTTTTAACAGTTTTTGTGGCTACAAAACTTGCATATACTGAAGCAATCGGAAGACATTGTCTTGGTGTTTTCACAGGTTTACATTGCCTATCATATTCATAAACATATATCTGTAGAATACATAAATATCAGTTTCAGATAGGATCTTAGCATTGGAAATGTTAAAATAAATGTCTATTTTTGCTGTATATCTACAAGAATTATCCACATAAAAATATGTAACAGAGTACTTTACAAATAGTAAATCTCACACGCATAGTGAATAAACTGTTTCTATTTTTGTGGTTTTGTACACTCATGGGGCACATGCAGAGTTGGACGTACATTTAATTTCTTGTGTAAAAAGAAGATTTATGTACTTCTGTTAAAGCTTTCTCTGAATCCATCTAGGGGACACTGCTATCATGGGGTTTGTTGTATGAGGGCGCATGGAATTGGCACTTAAATAGTTAACAACTAAACTCGCTGCTGACTCCTCCCCTCTGCAACTCCTACAAGTCACAGTATAATACTAAAGTCCCAAGAAAAAGAGCCAAACAACCAAGACCACACAGCAGAAAAGCGGGAACACAGAGAAAGAAAAAAATCTTCTTTTCTCAATCATCCAATCTGGGGGACCCTGCTACCATGGGGACCTTCCAAAGCAGCCTCCTAAGGAAGTAACCGCTCTGATAGCCCAGCCTGCAAAACACTGCGGCCACAACCAGACGCAAAAAACATTAAACTGGTACAATATGGTAAATGTATGCACAGAGGACCAAGTGTCCACCTGGCAAAGCTGATCCGCAGAAGCACCATGACTCGCAGCCCAAGAGGCCCACACCGAACGAGTGGAGTGAGCAGTGGGTCTGACTGGCACATGTCGGTTTAAACTCACATAAGGATGTTTTATCATAGACTTAATCCAACGAGGAATAATTTGCTTGATGGCCGGCCATCTCCTTTTTTTTGGAAGTCATATAGGACAAAAAGAGCATTCGTCTTTCTACAAGACAAATTCCTATCCACATAGATTCAGAGCCCTAACTACATACAAGGAAACTGAGGAGGAAGTTCCCACTAAGGACGCCCCTTCCCTAAAGGCCAGAACCACAATTTCTTGATTTATGTGGAAACCGAAGACCACCGTCCGGAGGACTGCCCTATCTTCTTTGAACACCAGGTACAGTGTACTGCATGACAAGGCTCCAAGCTCTGACACCCTGCGTGCCAACGATAGGCCAGCAGAAAACCCACCTTCCACTTCAAAAGACGTAGTTCTGCGGAACCAAGAGGTTCAAAGAGAGGTTTTTTTCAAAACATTAAGAACCAGATTGAGGTCTCAGGGATCCAAAGGGCAGAATGTAAGGAAGTTGAGCTCTCAACACCCCTTTAAGAAAAGTACGAACATCTGGTAGAGTAGCGAGCCATCTGTGAAATAACACAGAGAGAGCAGATACCTGAACCTTCAGGGAACTTATTCTAAGTCCTGCTTCCAAACCGGTTAGCAGGAAAGCAAAAAAATAAAAGCCTGAAAGATTCTGCTCTGATCGAGGGACACTCACATCAGCTTATATAAGTTCATCAAAACCTGTGATAGATGAACTGAAGCTGGCTTATGCACCCACATCAACATCTCCACTACTCTGTGAGAAAATCCCTTGGATCGCCAGAGACCAACCTCAACAGCCACGCCATTAAACCAGTCTAAGTAGATCCGGGTAATGAAACGGTCCCTGCCTGAGCAGGTCTGTACAAAGCGGAAGGTCCGTCCGCCATTTGGAGGATGTTGGCATACCAAACTAGCCTGGGCCAATTCGATGCCACTAGAATGACTGGAAGTCCTCCCAGATTAGCTCGCCTGAGTACCCTTTGAATCACTGGGATTGTCCAAGTAAGGAATAATGTTTACACCCATGTTCCTCAGGAGTGCGGCCATGAACGCCATTGTTTTTGTAAAAACTCGGCAGTAGACAGTCCAAAAACCAGGGCCCTGAATTGAAAATGAGCACTTCCCACCTTAAACCGAAGGAGGGGTTGGTGTACCTCCCAGATGGGAACATGTAGATAAGCGTCCCTGATATCTATGGACGCCAAAAATACCAAAGAATCCAATCCATTGATCACAAAAGTGGACCGATTCCATCCAGAATCCGTCCACTCTAAGATACTGATTTAGGCCCTTCATATTTAGTATTGGAAGAAATTATCCGTCCGGTCTGAGAACCAAGAAAAGATTTGAGTAAAATCCCCTGCCCCTTTGAGACTCTGGAACATTGCATATAACACCTGCTGAGAGAAGGGAAGCATCGCCTGCCTTTTTTCCCCGATATTCCGGTAAAGAGGTGGCAAAGAATCGATGAGGAACGAGACCTGCCAAATCTATGATGTACCCTTCGGGTCTTAATCCCCAGGATCCTAGACAGTAGAAGGCGACCCCCACTGCTGCGAGTAACGGGGGAGTCCCGTCATGCCAACGGATTATCCACGCTCTTGGAGATTAGACGTCGTTTGGAATGAGAGCCTCTGTCTCTGTGGGTGTGTTCCCTGGATGCCAGAGGTCTGCCTCTATTTGATGGATTTCCCCTGGAAGGCGGGATCCCACGAAAGGACTGCCAAAATGAACCAAATCTCAGAGTCCGCACTCTTGGAACATTCCACTACTCTGTGAGAGAATCGCTTAGATCGCCAGAGACCGACCTCAACAGCCACGCCATTAAACCAGTCGAAGTAAGTCCGGGTAATGAAACGGGGTACACTTTGCAGGTGCTGAACTGGGCACCTACAAAGTGGTCTGGCAGGACCGGTTTTGCTACCGGAGTGTCCATCCTGGGTACCTGTTCCCAGTGTGCAGACTCCTGTTCCTGCAGTGGATACAAGTTAGCAAACCTATGAGAAATACAAAAACTCTGATCCAGTTGATTCCAAGACGCATCTGCAATGTCTAAGTTCTGCTGAAGGAGGAACAACGACTGCTAAGGCGCATGGTGTGTAAAAGTCGCCAACGCTCTGCTGATTCCATAGCTCAAGATTTCCAAAATTCCACTGGGATTAAAGTAAGCACAATAACTGTGCAGCGGGAGTTTAATGAAATGGGTTTCCATGGCCAAGCAGCTGCATGCAAGCCTCACATCACCAAGACCAATGCCAAGCGTCAGATGAAGTGGTGTAAAGCACACCAGCACTGGAATAAGGAGCAGTGGAAACGCGTTCTGTGGAGTGACGAATCACGCTTCTCTGTTTGGTAGTCAGATGGGTAATTCTGGGTCTGGCGGATGACGGGATAACGTTACCTGCCTGACTGCATTATGCAAACTGTGAAGTTTGGTGGAGAAGGGATAATGGTTTGGGGCTGTTATTCAGGGTTTGGGCTAGGCCCCTTATCTCCAGTGAATCTTTATGCTTCAGCATACCAAGTCATTTTGGACAATGCAATGATTCCAACTTTGTGGCAACAGTTTGGGGAAGGTCCTTTTCTATTCAAATAAGACTGTGCCCCAGTGCACAAAGCAAGGACTGCAAAGACATGGTTTGATGAGATCGGTGTGGAAGGACTTGACTGGCCCGCACACAGCCCTGACCTAAACTCCATCGAACACCTTTGGAATTAACTGGAACAAAGATTGCGAGCCAGAAATTCTCGTCCAACATCAGTGAATAACCTCATAAATGCTCTACAGAATGAAAGGGCACAAATTCCCACAGAAACACTCCAACATCTTGGGAAAGCCTTCCAAAAAGAGTGGAAGCTGTTATTGCAACAAAAGGGAGACCAACTCCATATTAAAGTATATGTATTTGAATACAATGTCATTACAGTCCCTGTTGGTGTAATGGTCAAGCGTCCGAATACTTTTGTCCATATAGTGTATAAATCTATATATCTATAACTTGGTGTTATTTTATTTGCAATTTATGTATTACTATGTTTTTCTTCTGGTTAAAATCATGACTTGCACTACCTTGTTGGTGGCAGATGTTTCAAGCTCACGCTCTGTTCCAAAAAGTCATATACTGACCCGTAGTCAGGCAATACAATAAATATACACATATAAAAAGCAACAACAATTTCAATGCATGCAAGTCAGCTTGACCCTCATTGTCCTATTTCAGGATATACTTGAAAGCAAGAGGTGACTCTCAATACATTTCTTGCTGGCAAAATAGTTTAAAAATAAATATTTTTGGCCCTATACAATTAGGCACTGATTTCATTATTCCAGTGAGCACTTGGGAAGCATGTAAAATACAAAATAGATATAGGGAATTCACGGTGCAGTACAAACACAGGCATGCAAGCACTTCTAAGTTAACATCTCAGGGTGTATTTGCCGCAAAATGTTTCTCATTGTTTACCATGTTCAGTTGAAAATCTGTATTTTGCATCTGAAAGAAAGAGGACTGTTACATAGATTGTTTCTATTACTGCTAGATCATACCAAGGAATTTGCAACCTGCTCATCAAACGGGTCATTCCATAATGGTGCCTTTTTTGATACATGACTGTCAAAATTTGGGGTTGGATCCAAAGCTACTTTCATTCCAGAACTTGTGTTGATTTTCTTAACTTTGCCACACAGCACCTGGTTAAACATTAGATATTACATTAGCATGTATAATACATATTAAAATACAAATTACTTAACTGTGCATAAACAAATGCTTAGTACTGCAACTAAAATAAACAAAAATACATCAAATACATATTTATCGAACTGCCATAGTAGAAAGTGCTGTTTAATATCAACAGTTGGTGGCCAAAATGTGGTTTAACTAAAGTTCTCTAGACCCTTGATGCCATCTGTGACCTGGCCTCCAACTCCAATGATCCAGCTTTTTTTTTTTTTAGACCACCTGCACCAGTGCCCATCATTATAATGTCCACCAGCATATACTGTGTACTTTTGATAAACCCCAGCTGACTACAGGAAGAGATCATTTTTTATTCTCATAGCCTAATCCATTAATAATCACACAAAGTGATCTCAATGAAAGTGCAGTGTACGGTGACACAAACCTCCCTCATCACTAAGGTTTAGCTGCAGGGGATAAATACTCTGTATTTAATAAGACTTCTAACAGTACTCCCACTTCACCATCTAGTGTTAAAGCAAGATTTTACATGGTCTAAAGCTGGGTACACACTACAGGTTTTTCACCCAATTATCGTGCCAAACGACTGTTAGGTACACACTATTGCATTAGTGTGTGCGCTCCTACGATCATGTTTTATTATAAAAAGGCACATCGTATCATTTAATTTGATTTTATAAATGAACCGAAAATAACCATCAACGATGGAACAATGTCAGCCAAATGTGGAAGTGTGTATGCACTCACAACCAGCAGTGTAGGCATATCTCTATAGTGTGCAGAGTTAGGATCTTTTCAACAGATGGTTATGAGAGAGATATTTAAAGTGACCATACACTCAAATACTGTCAATCAATTAGGTTGTTGCAGACCCAATTGCCCGTAAATTACTGCAAGGATGAGCAGCGATCAAATGTTGATTGTAATAAGTAAAAAATGGGGCCACATGCATGGCCAAATTAGAAATGGTTCAGGCCACTTAAATTACTGGATTAATCTGACGTGCATTTGAACCTTAGATGTCGTTTACTTTTTACTCAAACCAAAAAATGTCAACACGGTACTCCTTGCAGAAATAACATTATATATGTAGGGTGACCTTGTTGTTGGGGGTGTTTCAATTTGTTAAAAAAAAGTATTACATAGGGTTCACACCCACAGAACGCATGTAAATAGATCTGACATTGTTTCTAATGTTACCATACCCACTAATCATTTTATTAGTGCTATTTAAATTTTTCAAAACAATTTACAGTGGACAAAGGCATTTGCAGATGAAGAAAGAGCTTCTTAACTGTAAGTCATTATTTTTTATTATTATGAAGAAAGTAGTATAGTTTAACAAACCATTCCTTTATAATTTTCAATTATTAGTTGCTAGTAACTAACAAAACTTTGAATATTTTTGTTTTATAAGCCTCGCATGCCCTCACCTCATTTCAGCCTTACACACAGAAATTACCAGTAATTCCACTATGAAATGTTTAGAATGGGGTTCTTGGATTTACTTTTACAGATGAAACATGAGGAAAGATCTGGGAAGAGGAGGAATGAAACTTCATATGCATTAACCCAAAGAGAGACTACAATATGTATTATATATAGGTTGTATCGGAAAACAGTGTATTTAGAACACCTCTTTTCCTCCACTTTTTCCCTACTCTACTTTTAGTGATGTTAGGTGGCTGACACATTTTTTGCCATGTTTGGTGGTACGGTCCTATGCAGTCAAATTCTGGAGTGGGTTAGGTACGAATTCCAGGTGGTGGAAATGCTGACACATCCATGCTGCCTTCGTGGTTAAAATGTAGATATTGCTATTTTCGACAGTAGCAATTCCCCTAGATGGTTTGAGTCTGCAAAGAAAATGCGGACCCCTTTCCTAGCGGTACCCAACCCAGTGCTGAAAGCACTAGGGCTCTTCCCACACCCCTGGGCAGTGAGTATGGGGTAATAAAAGTTACATTATTAATAAATACACCATTTTGTGTTGTGCACTACTGTTCCCAGCAAGCTAAGGCTGCCATTTACAGTTTTGGCATGCTGTTGTTTGTAGTACTGGCATTCAGGGCCCACTGTGAACTGCAGTAACCCAACACAAAATGTAATTAAACCACACAGCTCGTTGTCACCATGAAATTTAGTGAGAGATAAACAATCCCAGTAATACTTACAAACATCTGTTCTTCCTCTGTAAACAATCTAATTGAGTAAGCTTTAAAGGATCCAATCTTGAGCTTTAAACTCAGAAAGAAAAACATATAAAAAAAATATTCTTTTCTTGATGCTTGAAAAATCATAATATTGATCTGGAACATGCTTGGCAAAAAAATTACCCATACAGAAGATGCAGACTTTGTTCCTGTAGGCAGAAACTCCTTGCGCACAATCAAAAACTGACAGTCGCTAGGTCTGTTTATAACCTGAAAATTTATTTCTCATGCGGTCAGTGAGAAGGCCCCTGCTTAGAAATAGAGATATCATCTGTCAGTATTTCATTACTTGGCAGCAGCTTCTAAATAATGAAGCTAGTATGCATCGCCTTATAGAAATGGAAATAAGGAACTGCGCTCAACCCCAACCCGGCAAGAGCAGCAATACTCAGGAATCCCTTCCTGTGAAAATACCAAATACAAAGACCAATGTATCGCGCTCAATTACCTAAGGTACACTGATAGTTGAATGTGAGAAAAAGGGGGGGAGGAATGTTATTAATAAATATGACGATCTAATGTGATACAATAGTGCAAGAACTATACCTACTTGTATAACCAGGGATGAAAATATATATCATTAAAATTATATCATTAAAAAGTGCAAAATTAACTGAAGTGCACTAATCTGTGGTTAATTATGTAAATAACACGTTAATGGTATGTATCAATGGATATGATGTAATCATTACAATGGGCTTCCAGTTAGTGGATTTATTCAGTACATAGTCCTGCATTGGACTGAAAACAACAGACAAATAAAAAGAAAAGATTATTAAAAATTAAAACATCATAATGCTAATAGACCTCAATGAAAAGGGGTGTCACAAACAATCCTCAACACAAGAATAAAAAAGTCCATATGAACTTGTCCATATAAAATACTCGATATCCCAATAAACGAATAGTGGCAAAGGCCCCTATTAAAAGAAATACTGCAATTGAATTATTCCACTCTACTAGCGGCGATTCCAGTCAGGGTATAGATATACAGTCTTGTACCGGATTCCCAGTATGTTATCCAGGACGGGTCGCAATGTGAACGAGGCGGTGGCTAGCGGTGGAGCTCGTATCCTTCAATGTCAGCTGGTTCCTAGCAGAAGCGGTACACGGAAGAAGCGCGAAGATGGCGTGCGTTCCACAGTGGACCGCAAACCGGAAATCCTGTGTAATTAGGCGGAAGTGGGTGTGTCCCAACGCGTTTCATCTGCAGAGCAGATTTCCTCAGGGGTTGTAGAGTAACGACTTGTCGTAATGCTATTTATAGTGGATTCCTCAGATTGAATAATTGCCCAGTACAATATTCATATGAGTCCCTAGATGATTGTTAAGTACCTAAATGGTTATTTGCTGATCATAATGTGACAATATATTCATAACATCATAAGGGGTTATATATAACACACAAATACCATAACAAAATGGCTAATATTAAGTATCAAAAAGGTAAGTAGGTGGACAGGAAAAACACATACATTGATATTAACCAATTAATACTCAAATATTCAGTGATCAGAAGAGCACATACACTAATAATGACCAGTTAAAAGACTCAAATGATGGATGGTCAATTTAATAAATGTTCATATAGTCTGACATGACTGGTATATACACCATACCCATACAATCAATAATGACCTGAGTCACTAATCTGGCTATGCCTTAAAAAGAGCTCACGGCTGATAGAAAAGGTCCTGAAATCAATTACAATTATATGATTATAGAGACATTCTAATGTATTAAAAACACTATAACTATGGAGATATAAACAGGAACTCTAAATCCCAGAAATTGAGGAGTAAAAACGGTGACATATTACTGATTATGTACAATATATGGACCATTAAATCATGGCATGTCAAAGATGGCATGTCCTGCCGCTAAAATCACCGTATTGGGATTGATCTACAACATGTCTACTACTGTACTGGATATTCAAAAAGACCAAACCTCCTAAGAAATTACACACTAAAGATCAGACACAATCCAAAGTAGATACTGACACTAACAACACCAGAAATAATCTATACAAGATTACTGCCTATAAATTACCGTATAAGAAAATGGGAATGACTTACCAGCAATACATGGCGTTTATACATAAAAAATCAGCTAAAATCCGGTCTTCCCATACTACATTGACCCCTGATATTACTGTATGTTCAGGTTCTGAATCAATTTCCTTTTCTGTGCATGACGATCTCAGCCTCAATTATGACAACTTTGCTATCCAATCCTTTGAAAAAGGTTGGAAACACCAGACTCCTAAGAAATGCACATCGATAGCTGGTGACATTCCCCATAATCAGGACACTCCGCCCCTAGGATCTGATGGTCCTTTTTTCAATAATAAGGACAACACACTATACTCCACACCAATAGTAGTTCTGGATAATTCAGATTCTAATACAGGCCCGATTCAGCAAGATACCTTCTCACAAATAGGCCATTTTTTAGGACTGGGTCCGAAATTCATGAGCACACACTTAAGACCCAGCCAATCTCAATCGACAAAAAGAAAACTAAACACTTCAGAGGAGGTAGGAGAGGAGGTCAAAAAAACAAAAAAACAATAGGAACAACTAATAGTCCTCTGAAACCCATAGGCATTTTTAATTTGAGCGATCACGTCCTTTCTAAACCAGAAATTAGTGTTTTAAATAAAGGCTTGAAATACGCCCCCACTAGGTCCCTTAATAATTTTGACACCTATAGGGATGTTCAGCGATTTATTAGGAAATTAACTCTTAAAAAATATTATGCCAAAACTCCACTGGAACGGAAAGTTACAATACCTGATGATACATATAAACATACCAATCTAAAACTGGAATCCAAATTTTACCCCCGACAACTAAAAGGTAATCTGATAGATGCCTTTGAGACTATGGTCCTGGCAGATATTGATGCCTTAGTTCCACACAAATACAACTATAAGAATGTCAATCTAACCCAACTGGAAATGCAGGCACTTAAACAATTACAGGACCTCAGGAATATCACTATTAAACCTGCTGATAAAGGTGGTGGTATAGTGCTCCTGAACACGAGTGACTACATCAAAGAGATCCACAGATTATTATCTGACTCATCCACTTATCAGCTTTTAGACACAAACCCAACCATGGATTTCTCTGATCAACTTAAAACTATTCTTAACCAAGGTAGAGATTTGGGAATATTATCTAACAATGAATACAATTACATTCACAATTCTCACCCTATTATTCCCGTTATATATTATCTCCCCAAAATTCACAAAAACATCAAACAACCACCGGGGAGACCGATTATTTCTGGCATTGGGTCCATAACAGCAAATCTTTCACATTATTTGGATATTTATTTACAACCATATGTCAAGGCTCAAAAAGCCTATTTGAAAGACACTACACACGTTCTACAGATTTTGCAAGAACTTACCTGGAATCCCAAATATTGGTTGGTCACATGTGATGTGACCTCGCTCTATACTATAATTAGACACGATTTAGGTATTCAAAGTACACGTTACTTTTTAGAGCAAGACCCCACCTTGGATGCAAGCCAGATAGAATTCATATTGACGAATATTGAATTCATTCTTAGACATAACTATTTCTGGTTCCAAGATCAATTCTATCTACAAATACAAGGGACCGCAATGGGCACTATATTTGCCCCCAGCTATGCCAATCTCTACATGAGTTTTTGGGAAGACCATAACATCTGGTCTAATAATAGCTGGGAGGCAAGTCTAGTGCTCTGGAGAAGGTACATCGATGATGTCCTCATTGTATGGGATGGGCCGGAATCCTCACTTCTACAATTTCTGAACCATATTAATAACAACAACTATGGTTTACAATTCACCGCTAAGTATAGTCAATCCTCCATAGAATTTCTGGATCTAGAAATTTTTACACAGAATAATAGTATAGCCACTAAAACATATAGGAAACAAGTGGATGTAAACAGTTATATTCTATCATCAAGTCATCACCATCCACAGTGGCTTAAGAGCATTCCATTTAGTCAATTTTCAAGGATTAGACGCAATTGTACTAACATGCAGGATTACATTACTCAAGGCACTGAACTTAAGTCCTAATTTCAGGAGAAAGATTATAATAATCATATAATCGACACAGCATTCAATAAACTTCTAAATACTGACCGAAGCCAACTTTTAAAGTATCACTCATCAACACAAGCTGACTCTTCCGGCAAGGAAAGTACTGCCAACAATCATATTTACTTTGTTTCCAACTACTCTAGTGAAGCCCATCATTTAAAACACATTATTAACAAACATTGGCACATTGTACAGAAGGACGATATCCTAGGCCCCTTGATTCCAGCCAAACCCAAAGTAGTTTTCAGGAAAGCCCCGGATCTCAAGAAAGTACTAGTTAAGAATCATATCAAAAATAACATCATTCACACTAATTGGTTAATTAACAATGGACAAAAACCAGGTTTCTATCATTGTGGCAAGTGTATCAATTGTCGTACTACTCAACACAATAACACAAAAGGAATACCAGAGGTTTTTTTGGCACACGACAATAAGAAATACACGATCAAGGAGTTCATCACATGTATCACCAAGAACGTAATCTATCTCATACAGTGCCCATGTGGCAAGCAATATATCGGCCGAACTATCAGACCCCTAAAGGTTAGAATCGGTGAACATATTAGGAATGTCAAGAATGGTTTTGAAAAACACTATCTTTCTAACCATTTTAAGATCATGCATAACTGTGACCCTATAGGGCTTCAATTTTTAGGTATTAAGATTGTACATAACAACTGGCGAGGAGGAGATCCAATCAAAAACATCAATAGAGAAGAATCCAAATTGATCCTCTACCTCAATACTCTAACACCCCGAGGATTAAATATGGAGTTCGATGTCTCCTTATAAGATAGGATATACAGGCCAATCAGGAACATTTGTCTATATTGGCTGCCATATGGTGACATTTCAGTGGCAGTGTCCATGCCATATTGTCCCTTTGGGCTAAGTATCTCCATGCGAACTACGGTCATACCACTCTGGTGATGCCCAATCCCCACCGACCTTGGAAGCCAAGCAGAGTGGAGCTGGCCTAGTACCGGGATGGGTGACCTCCTGGGAATATCCAGTACAGTAGTAGACATGTTGTAGATCAATCCCAATACGGTGATTTTAGCGGCAGGACATGCCATCTTTGACGTGCCATGATTTAATGGTGCATATATTGTACATAATCAGTAATATGTCACCGTTTTTTACTCCTCAATTTCTGGGATTTAGAGTTCCTGTTTATATCTCCATAGTTATAGTGTTTTTAATACATTAGAATGTCTCTATAATCATATAATTGTAATTGATTTCAGGACCTTTTCTATCAGCCGTGAGCTCTTTTTAAGGGCATAGCCAGATTAGTGACTCAGGTCATTATTGATTGTATGGGTATGGTGTATATACCAGTCATGTCAGACTATATGAACATTTATTAAATTGACCATCCATCATTTGAGTCTTTTAACTGGTCATTATTAGTGTATGTGCTCTTCTGATCACTGAATATTTGAGTATTAATTGGTTAATATCAATGTATGTGTTTTTCCTGTCCACCTACTTACCTTTTTGATACTTAATATTAGCCATTTTGTTATGGTATTTGTGTGTTATATATAACCCATTATGATGTTATGAATATATTGTCACATTATGATCAGCAAATAACCATTTAGGTACTTAACAATCATCTAGGGACTCATATGAATATTGTACTGGGCAATTATTCAATCTGAGGAATCCACTATAAATAGCATTACGACAAGTCGTTACTCTACAACCCCTGAGGAAATCTGCTCTGCAGATGAAACGTGTTGGGACACACCCACTTCCGCCTAATTACACAGGACTTCCGGTTTGCGGTCCACTGTGGAACGCACGCCATCTTCGCGCTTCTTCCGTGTACCGCTTCTGCTAGGAACCAGCTGACATTGAAGGATACGAGCTCCACCGCTAGCCACCGCCTCGTTCACATTGCGACCCGTCCTGGATAACATACTGGGAATCCGGTACAAGACTGTATATCTATACCCCGACTGGAATCGCCGCGAGTAGAGTGGCATAATTCAATTGCAGTATTTCTTTTAATAGGGGCCTTTGCCACTATTCGTTTATTGGGATATCGACTATTTTATATGGACAAGTTCATATGGACTTTTTTATTCTTGTGTTGAGGATTGTTTGTGACAACCCTTTTCATTGAGGTCTATTAGCATTATGATGTTTTAATTTTTAATAATCTTTTCTTTTTATTTGTCTGTTGTTTTCAGTCCAATGCAGGACTATGTACTGAATAAATCCACTAACTGGAAGCCCATTGTAATGATTACATTATATCCATTGATACATACCATTAACGTGTTATTTACATAATTAACCACAGATTAGTGCACTTCAGTTAATTTTGCACTTTTTAATGATATAATTTTAATGATATATATTTTCATCCCTGGTTATACAAGTAGGTATAGTTCTTGCACTATTGTATCACATTAGATCGTCATATTTATTAATAACATTCCTCCCCCCCTTTTTCTCACATTCAACTATCAGTGTACCTTAGGTAATTGAGCGCGATACATTGGTCTTTGTATTTAGTATGCATCGCCTTACAGAGTTTTTTGTTTTGTCAAGCACGTTCCAGACGATTATTTGCGTTTTTTCAAGTTGCCAGAAAAGATTTTTTTTTACCACGATTGGAATAATTTTAATGTTTGTTTTCTTATGCATAGCAACGGACCCTTGCATTATTTTTATGGTTTAAAACTTGAGAAAGTCATGTCGTGTGATGACGTTGGACATGACATCACAGCACGAAAGTAAAAACTGGTAGTCGCGATGTAGCCGCGAATACCGGTACTAATTTGCTCAATAATATGTGTACAAGCCATTAATATACAATTTCATCAATAGTAGAGGCTCCTGTTTTACAGCATGTCATTATCACTAGTGGGAATTTGAAGAGAGTTGACAGACGAACATCTCACTTGTACCTTAGTGAGACTAGAGCGAGCAACAGCTCCCATCCTGAATATACAAAGTGCGGATATGTGATTTTGATCTGACGGAACATAAGAATACAACAGTGGTGACTTTTGTGATAGGGTTGCTTGAGGACAAGCTCTTTGTCTATTTTAGGATCCACCTCCTGCTTATAGACTGTGTGGACATACTTGTGGACATACTTGCCTTAGTATGTTAAGAAAGTGACATATGCACATACAAGTGTTCAGTGGAGTCTAGATAAACCCCTGACGCCGTGTCACTAACTACTGTTATTAGCCATATGAAATCCTAACCAGTGATGATAGATTGTATATGCATCCATCTCCAATTGTTTAGATAGATGGGTATATGTGATGGCGATTTAGTCTGATATCAAAACAGAGACTAAGTGAACAATAAAGGTATATAAAGAATAAAGGGAGGACTGTAATATGCGAGGTGACCATAAGTTAATACATATTAATTGCAATTTGAGAGGCAACATACCTATCTCCTTTCCCTCAAGACAAACCGGCTCTTACAATGGGTTATTTTTTTATTAACATTTTAATTAATTTTTCTGTATATTCTCACTTTATATACTAATACGTTATTTTTAATTATCAATTTTAATATTTTACCATTTTACTGCCTGGTAATATAATTTTAAAATGAGACAATATGGGCCATATTTATTTAGGCCCTGGCTCGCAATTACACACAGCTGCACGAGTCCCGTTACCAAAACACTGCAGATTTCCGTGCGCACCCCATAAGGTTGCAAAAGAAAATCCACGATGTTGCGGTAAAGTATTGTGACTTTACACGTGTAATCGCAGGAGCTGGACCTAATTGAATATGCCCTTAAAAGTTCATTTTTAATATATTAGTGACTGGAGTGCTCTCTGTTCTCCAACTCAGGTCTTTGTGTGATTGTAGTTCATATGTGTTGGAAAAGCACCCCCTCAATCTGAAACATGGTATAATGCCCTAATATTAATTAATGAGGAAAGTCCTTTTCCTGGTGCAAAATGATTTCTCTTTTTTCACTTGCATGGTTTAAAGTTTGCAAGATATGGAGAGTTCACAGACGAAGAACACAGATATTGGTGAGTATTACTGGGGTTGTTTATCTGCCAATACATTTTATTGTGTAGATGTATGCGAGTTATTTAAATTTTGTGTCATAGCACTACAGGTCACAGCGTGCCCTAGGTGTGTCACACAACAGGCTCTCAAGTTCTGTCACTTACCTCTTCACTGCCTTCCCAAGTTGTCCCTGCGGTCCTCAGGCTCTGCTGATTTCACACCTCTCTGTAAGATGCTGTCCAGTCTGTCTCCACTCCAGAGATCCCTCCAGAATCAGAGTATGGGCGTGGTCATCTTGGATTCGGTCACATGATTCCTCTCAATCAGGTGATAACAGCTTCCATTTCAAATTCCCTCCAAAACCAGTCCATTGGAGCTGCCATCTTGAATATATTCACATCACACATCTCAGCAACTCACAGAGTGCTGTTTCTTCCCAGCTGACTGCAGTCTCCAATCAGGAATCAACAACTATAAAAGGACTTCCTGGAGCCTTTACCTGTTTCCAGTGCAATGTTGTATTTCAGGTGCCAATCTGGTTACCAGCAGTCTTGCTATTAATCCAGCTCATACAGTGCAGTCTGCATTCCAGCTCCAGTTCTATTCCAGCACTCTGATTCCATCCATTCTGGTTCCATTCCATTTACTGCATTCTGGTTACAGTGATCCACTTCCAGCATTCTAGTTAGAGTCCGGTCCAGCAGTCCAGTTCTTGTTTGCTCTCCTCTGCTAGTGTAATCAACATATGCACCAGTCTATTCACTTCATGCAGAGGAACATTATTAGGCCACCCAGCTTTGTCCTTGTAGTCACCAGTCCAGCTCCAGTGACACAACCCAGTCTGGGTACAGACAGATCCTCGGGCATGGCAATGTGCCAGGGCATGCTGACATTTGTGGTTCCCCAAAGTCTCAGCATGCCCTGGCTGCCATGAGTAAACTGGTGCTTGTAGTACTAAGTGCACCAGCATGCCAAAACTTAATGGCAGTATGGCCTTTCTGGGACCTGTAGTGTACAAACACAAAATGCTGTCTTTAGTAATTAAATCACTTTTATTACCAAACACCCACCGCCCAGGGGTGTAGGAAGAGACCTAGTGCTTTCAGCACAGGGCTGGGTACCACTAGAGAAGGGACCCACATCCACGTTTCTTGGTTTTTTTTGCAGACCTCAACTCCCTAGGTAATCCAGCCCCGTGCTAACTAGACCTGGGGCTGGTTGTCATTATGGCAGGGGGAGCCCAAGCTGCTGGTTCCCCTGTTATAGTGCTACCAGCCCTGCTGCCTAAGCCTAGTGGCTGGTTGTAGTAAAATTAGGGGGACCCCGTGCTTTTTGTCCCCCTTATTTTGCAAGATCTGCTCTGGGTGGGGGGGGGGGGCTGTATTGTTGTAGTTTGTTTTTTTTAACCCATTGTGTGCCTGCAGGTTGCTATATTGCCATTGGCTGCCAGCACAAGTTTTGAGGTGTTTTGGGAGGGAGGGGTGGTGGTAGTTTTAACCTTTATTACTGTTTGGATTTATGTTTTAGAAGTGTTTGGTGCCAAAATTGCTTGTGTAATGTAGACTTTGTGACAGTTAACATTACTACTGCTGACAATCACAATGTCTACATTTTAACCATGTAGGCAGCATGGATGTGTTGACATTTTCGTGTCGACATTTCCACCGGCGGAAATATGACTACCACCATCTGGAGTAGTCTACCTGTCCTGTCCTGACATGTCTTTGCAGTTAACAATTATACCAGCTCCAGGAACATTTTTGTCTAATAACATTTGGCTATTTATTAACCCATTCTCACCTCCTTCACTCCCTTTCCCCCTCCACCTGCTCCCACCTCGCGCACCTCATTAATCTGTCCCTCTCCACCAGCATCTTCAAATCTTCTTTTAAACATGCTCTCGTCTCACCCATTCTAAAGAAACCCAATCTTGATCCCACCTCACTCTCTAACTACTGTCCCATTTCCCCTCTCTCCTTTGCCTCCAAAATACTTGAGAGGCTCGTCTGCAACCGTCTCACTACCTACCTTTCTAAACACTCCCTTCTTGATCCTCTCCAGTCTGGGTTCCACCTTGGCTAAAGGTACTAACGATCTCCTCTCGGCTAAAGCCAGGGGCCACTTCTCCATTCTGATTCTCCTTGAACTCTCAGCGGCCTTCAACCACCCCCTCCTGCTTCACACCCTCCAGTCCATTGGCCTCTCCGGCACTATCCTTTCGTGGTTCACCTCTTACCTTGCTGACTGTTCTTTCTGTTTCCGCCTCTCTCCCCCTCTTCCACCCTCCCAGTTGGGGTCTCACAAGGCTCTGTTCTTGGTCCCTTACTCTTTTCACTATACACCTCCTCCCTGGGTGAACTCATCAGCTCCTTCGGCCTCAAGTATCACCTTTATGCTGATGACACTCAACTCTACCTGATCTCTCTCCCTCCCTCCTCTCTAGGATGTCCGCATGCCTCTCTGCCATCTCCTCCTGGATGTCTTCTAGATTTCTCAAACTCAATCTTGCTAAAACCAAACTCATTGTCTTTCCTCCTTCTCGTACCTCCTCCCCCTCCAGCCTCTCTCTCACTGTCGACAATTCCTCTATCTCTCCTGTTCCCCAACTTCACTGCCTGGGTGTCATCCTCGACTCCTCTCTCTCTCCTTTGCCAAATCCTGCGGCTTCCAGTTATGCAACATCACACGTATTCGGCCCTTCCTCTCCCAGGATGCTACCAAGTCTCTCATCCACTCTCTGATTATTTCCCGCTTGGACTACTGCAACATTTTCCTTATTGGCCTCCCCCACTCCCATCTCGATTCTCTTCGAACTGTACTCAACACAGCAGCTAGGCTCATCTTCTCGATGCTCCACTTCTGTATCCCCCCTTTACCAAGCCCTCCACTGACTCCCCTTCCCCTACAGAATCCTTTTCAAGCTCCTCAACCTTACTTACAAGGCCAACTCCACTGCTCCCTTCATCTCCAACCTCATCTCTATACACACTCCCTCCTGCCCACTCAATCAGCCAATGATTGTCGCTCTCTCTTTCCCTCTTATTACCACTTCTCATGCACGTATCCAAGACTACTCCCGCGCTGCCCCCCTCCTTTGGAACAAGTTCCCTTGCTCTATATCAGAACATCCCCCACTCTGTCCAGTTTCAAACGCACATTAAAACCCCACCCTTCCATTCACCCGCTTAACTACCCACCTTGTCGGCTACCTCTCCCTCTTATCCCCTCTTCCCCCCTCCATGACTGTCTCCGTTTCAACCTTGTGTCTCTCAATATGTCTACCCCTCCCTTTAGATTGTACGCTCCTTTGAGCAGAGCTTTCTCTCCTCCTGTTTCCAACACTTGTAACTTTGCTCTCCAGCTACTCAGTCCACCTCCTCTTGGACCTTCTGCCCTCTTACTTCTCTCACTTTTCTCTGCAACGCTCAGGGGCTCCTAACCTGTATCCGCACCCCCCTTTTGGGCTCAGGTTAACAGCTGTTGCAATTTTTTCATCACCCTTTCTCTATAGCTGTGCTTTGAGCTTCCGGAGTTATAGTGCTTATGTTCTGTGTGTTTCATCTTGTACTGTGCCATTGTTTGTCTTTACGGACACTTTGTGGCTCCCTATAAATAAAAATTAGTAATAATAATAATAATAATAATAATAATAATAACAACCCATCAACTCTCATTTCTCTGTTGTACAGTACAGTTTTATAGTTATGTATACCTCCGTGTTCAAGCAGCTGTTACATCTATAAAAACATTGCAATGTATCTGATCGCACATTATAATAAAGCCTAGCACTATAATTTGCTCACATAAGGAACTATCGGTGCACAGTAAGGGCCATTATTAAGCAGCTAAAATGTAGGCTCAATGCATATAATTTTCATGTGCATACATAGGTGCACATTAGCAATAGAACAAAATGTAATTTTAAAGTCTTGTCTTCAACGACTTGTGGACAAACCTTAATTATCGACAATGTCCCTTTCTTTACACCAATAAATATGATCACTGAAGCCTCATTTCTGTCTAAAATTTCTTCAGACATTTAAGAAGTCTTTATTACAGTTTAAAGTTATTTTTGCTTTCATATCTCCACAGTGCATTTTCCTGTGTAAAGTGCTTAGATGGTGCAGAAGGTAATGTAGGCAAATTAAAACCAATCTCTTCATGTAAGAGGTTGCGGGTTAGTCGTCTTTTAAAACTTTCCTTGGACTAATCCTATAATCCTATAGACTAAAATAGCTAATGATAGTAAGGGGGGACATCAGAGCTGTCTTTATTTCCATTACAATATCTGTACATGTTAATGTCACAGATACATAAATTCACCTGAATGGAACAAATCATTTATTATAGATAAACTAAAAACAGCCTCTTGGTGTGACTGGTTTGGCAATCTCGCTTTCTACTAGCATAAAAATAAATTGTATAAGGCAGTATCTGTGCAACTGGTTGGCCACATTATATTATTTCACATTAGCATCTTTGATGACCATATATATTTGAAGCCATATACTGAAAGTAATCAGTGCCCTCAGCTAGTACAGCTATTAATGAAGACTAATACAACATGAGTTTGAGAAAGGAGAAGTACAATTACAAGTCATAAAATCTTAGTCTTTTAAAACTATGCTGTAATACTAAGGGTATTGTTAAGAGATAGAGAAGCGAAACAAACAGATATTGCAAAAACATATAGATAAATTAACATAAGAATGAGACATCCAAAATTCACATCTGCAACACTCAAATTATAAAACAAAAATGAAAGATGGGTGCTAACGAAAAAAGCATAGACATTTTTGTCTGACAACTTCTGGGTCTCTCCTCCTTGAGGACTGTGCCCAGGTCTGCTTTGTATTCATACTGACTGGGGTAAAAACCTTCAAATGCAAAACATACAAATTTATTCCTCGGCCCTATAACGGTTTCCTTAAATTATACATACTTGTTTTGAATAAGAATTTAGGTATCCCTGTTTGTAAAATCAGACTTCATTTTACGTTTGAGTACCTGGGCTAAATGCACAAAAACAAGCAATGAAACCTTAGTAGTAAAGACAAAGATGGCTCACATCCCAGAAAAAAGTTAATCCTTTATTTGCACTCTTTCCTCCATATCTGCTTTAGTATACGGCCACACAAAAGAATTAACTTTGTTTTACAGTCATTGCCTTTATTACTATGGATTCACAGCAGGGCTAACCAAAAGCGTTTGTTTTTAAGATCTACTGGACCCAGCATAGAGAAGGAAAAAAATGATAACAGACATATAGCATTTCTCTGTCTTCCTTTGGGAGACACAGGGGACATTGGGGTATAGAATAGGGATAGGGCGATTTGACACTTTAAATCTTCAGTTCCTATATAGCCTCAGTTTAGTATAGGTGCCCGGCGATCAGGCTGTTTAGGTTCCACTGCAGCCCTATTCAGTTTATTTCTGTTACTTTTCAGGATTTTCTTTATCTATTGCAATCTGAGGCTTCAGCCTCTGGTCATCTGACAGCCGGCAGCTCACAGAGCCGTAGCCGCGGCTGTCAAATGCTGTTTCTGTGTAGTGTCAGTGCACAGCAGAGACGGCTGTGCACTGTCTGGTGAGGGGGAATAGAGGAGCCTCCAATGCCAGCCACCCTCTCCCAACGTTGTTTTAGCCCTCCCATGAACTGAGCACAGTTGGCTGCAGGCTGTTTCCATCCTCCATTGCTGTGCAGCCACTGCGTAAGGAGGGATGGCAGCAGGTAAGTGTACCCTCAACTAGCACAGTGCTGGATGAGGGGTTGGGGTAAAAAATCATAGCGTGTCCTTTAAGTAGGCTGCCTCTTACTAGAGGCAGCTTTTGTGTTAATTTTTAAAAAATCCATACTTAGGGGACTGGGTCAAGCTAGGGTCAGTAAGATAGTGAGCCCTGCTAAGCACTGATTTGGTGGAGGGGGGGAGGTTGTCCTGTTGGACATCTGTCAATCCACTGCTGGGCCCTGTGAGGGAATTGTTTTCCCTCTCATGCACTTTCTCCTCAATAGTCTCTTACTCCTTTGTATGCAGACATCAGAATAGGCAGACATTTTACAGCTCCAGCTTCTCTTTTTTTCTGTCATGTGTCCTGGAAGGTAACGTGTTGGGGGTGGTTGTTTTCAGGGGGGTTTATCCTTTTCACTGTGGGGCTGTTAGGCTGTGTTGCAGGTTCACTTTCTGTACCTGATGTGTGTACTGCTTGTCTTATATACTGTGTTTTTCACGGTTTACGGTTTTATCTATGTGTTTTGTCCCATCTGTTAACATGTCAGATAGGGGAAAAGCAATGTGGGTTAAGGCTGGGGTAAAATCTATGTTGAAGTTCACCTGTGCCACCTGTAATGTTAAGTTACCATCCACACAGTCAGGCTCACACACCTTGTCGGTGGCCTGTCAGTCTCAGGATCGGATGCAGAGTGTACCAGGTTCTGGTTCTGACTCAACGGAGCCCGTCTGGGTTCAATCTCTTTCCAATACTATTGTTGAACATGCCTAATTGGTGCGGTCTCAGTGTGTGGGCGATCCTTCTTCAAATGCCCCTTCCTCTCTGATGAGGGAGGTGGATTCTGCTTCGCTAAGTCAAAGTCCAGCTAGACTGTGGCAGCGGATGCTGTTGAACCAGTCTGGGTACTTGGCCTTGCGTCCTCAGTACAGGGTTTGGTTTCAGGCTCCTCCTCTTTAGAGCAGATGTTACAATCTGGGGAATTAGCGGTAGATTCTGACATGGATGCTCCTTCTGTGGTAGAGGAGGTTCATCTTGAGAGTGTGATGGAATTAATACGGGCTGTGCGTCAGGGTACTTAACATTTTTGTGCGGACAAAGCAATCTTTGTCTTTTCCAGCTCTTTCCCAATTGGAAGATTTGTTGACCGAGCCTTGGGCTTCCCCAGATTAGAAGTTCCAGGTGTCTTGTCGGCTGCAGTCGTGCTATCCATTTACTTCTGAGGTTCTTTCTAAATGGAAGATGCCTCCATGTGTGGATGCTCCTGTTGCAAAGTTGTCCATAGTGACTACTATCCCTCTTCCCAATGCAGCAACTCTTAAGGACGGTATGGACAGTAAGGTTAGGGCCATCCTTAAGTCTATTTTCTTGGCGGTGGGTGTCTCTCTGCTGCCCACCTTGGCGTCGCTGTGCGTCAACAAGACTGTAGAACACTGGTCAGAACAGCTGTCTGAAGGTTTGCTGGCAGGGAGGACAGTCTTCTGAACTGCTTCCGTTGGTGGATAAAATTCAGGGGGATATGGATTTTTTTTTAGGGAAGGTAGCCCTGGAAGCGGGATTAATAGGGGTATGAAAATCTGCCTCTGCGGATTTGCGTCATCGGACTCTCTGGCTTAAGTCCTGGAGGCTGATATTGAGTCTAAAAAGGCTCGAGACAATTCCTTTCTCCGTTGTTTTGTTTGGCCCTTAGCTTAAATCCATTATGAGTCAATCTACCGGAGGAAAGAGCACTTTTCTTCCTGTTAATGTTCCCAAAGAATGTCCAGATTCCAGTCTTTTAGGTCTTCAGGCAGATCTCGCAGTCAATATTCCTTGGGCCAATCCTCCAAAGGTCAGTCGTCCACCGCCATGGGTGGTTTGCAGCGTGGTTTTTAGGCCTGGTCTGCTCGACGTCGGGCAGTTAAGCCTGCAGACATGCAGTCCGCGTGAGGAGCATTTTGCCCCTACGCGGTCTCCAGTGGTGGGAGACAGTCTTCTCTTATTCAGGCATTGGTGGTTTCAGTCTACCATGGATGCCTGGGTGTGCAGGGTTAAGGACCAGGGGTACAAAATCGATCTCCTTGTTCATCCTCCCAGGTGTTTTTTTACCACTGGGATTTCCGCATGTCCACGAAAGTGACTGGCTTTATGAGAAGCGATCCAATCCCTCATTTCTTCCGGAGTGATTATTCTGCGCAAGATCACAAAAAGATTTGGAATTTTATTGCAACCTTTTTCTAGTGCCAAATCCAGATGGCTCATTCAGACCCATTCTGAATCTAAAATGGTTGAACACCCAGGTCAGAGTGCCCAGGTTTAAAATGGACTCTTTGCGGTTGGTCATTCACAGCATAAAACAAGGGCAGTTCATGGTGGCTCTAGACATCAAGGATGCCTATCTCCATGTTCTCATCTAGGAGGGTCATCGGTCCCTCTTGAGGTTTGCGGTGCGTTCAAGTTCTTCCCTTTGTTCTGGCCGCGGCCCCGTGGATCTTCATCAAGATCATGGCGGTCATGGCTGCTCTGTTGAGTTCCAAGCGGATTACGATCATCCCTTACCTGGACGATCTACTTTTGAAGGCACAGTTTTCAGAGGTACTTCAGTCTTATATCCAAGTAGTGATCCAGACTCTAGATACTTATGGTTGGATTCTCCACTTCAAAAAGTCAGTTGATCCCCTCCCAGTGGATGACCTTTTTGGGACTTTAACTTGACACCCAACAAGATTCTGGCCTTGCAGAAGATGGTGAAATCTCTGTTGGCGACAAAACGGACGTCTGTGCATTTCAGTATGAGACTTTTGGGCAAGTCCAGGTTGCTCAGTTTAATGCACGCGAGTTCCAGTTGGAACTTCTGTCAAAATGGAACAAATGCCATCTGAATCTGTCAGGCCAGGTATTCCAATCCCTTGAGTGGACCTATTACTTTTGCTTTAAGGCTAGGTATTGCGCCTGTCTCCGCATGTGCGTCAGTCGCTTCTTTGGTGGTTGAAGAAAGAAAAATCTATGCAGGGATTATCCACTCTCGATCTGGGATTGGACTTTGATTATAACGAATGCCAGCCTTCGGGGTTGGGGTGCAGTCTGTCTTCGTGCTCGCTTTCAGGGTCTTTGGACTCTAAAGGAATCCAAGCTTCCAATCAATGTAATGAAACTGCGGTCAGTGTTCCATGCTCTTATGAGCATGCATCACTTTCTGCAGGGAAGGGCCGTGAAGATTTAGTCGGACGATGCCACATACCTCACTAGGCATCAAGAGTCCTTTAAGCATGCGAGACTGACACAAGATCTTTCAGTGGACCGAAGCAAACTATCCAGTGATCATGGCATTCTTTATATCTGTGATAAAAACTGGGAAGCCGATTACCTAAGGAGGCAGACTCTGGATCCGGGCGAATGGTACTTCCATCCAGAAGTCTTTCACCAGTTCGCAGACAGGTGGGGGTCAGCTAGACATCGACATGACGTCTCTTATGAACCACAAAGTTCACCTCTTCTGCTCTCGTGCAAGAGCTCCTTTGGTTGTCTTGGTAGATGCCATGTCTGTTCCTTGCCGGTTCCTCGTATTGTATCTTATCCCATCGGTAGCATGCTTCCACAGATGTTAAAAGAAAAAGTTAAAGAGAGAGGGTGTTCCAGTCCTCCGAGTGGCACCGGATTGGCCTCGGGGGGCCTGGTACACCAATGTGCTCTCCGTGGCGAGAGTTCGGTCGTGGCGTCTGTCGCTTTGACCACACCCATTAACTCAAGGACCCTTTTTTCATCTAGATTTGGAATTTCTGAATTTAACGACATGGCTGTTGAAGCCATGATCCTGCGAACTAAGGGTTTTTCTGAGCGTGTGGTGCAAACCATGCTTCAGGCTTGTAAACCGGGTTCAGCCAATATTTATTATCGAATCCGGAGGACATATATTGCCTGGTGTGAAAAGAAGGGGTATCCATCCTCTTCTGTTCAATTGTCCAGGTTGCTTATGTTCTTACAGGATGGGCTGGACGCGGGTTTGTGCCTTAGTTCTCTTAAGGGTCAGATGTTGGCTCTTTATGTTTTCTTTCAAAGAAGACTCATTGTGATGCCTGATGTGAAAATTTTCAGTCAGGGGGTGCTCCATGTGCAACCTGGAATGTTTTTCCCGTAGCACCATTGATTTAAATTTGTTGTTGAATGCCTTACAGCATCTACCTTTTGAACCTTTGGATACGGTGGATTTTAAATTTCTGACCTGGAAGACTTTCTTCCTTTTGGTCATTTCTACGGCAAGAACATTTTCAGAGCTTGCAGCTTTATCTTGCAAGTCTCCTCCTCTTGTTTTTCATGAGGATAGGGCAGTTCTTTGGACATAGCCTTCATTCCTTATTAAAGTGGTGTCTAAATTTCAATTAAATCAGGACATCGTCATTCCTGCCCTGACTACATATATGTCTTCAGAGTACAAAGTTTCTATTCGTTCTCTCGATGTGGTTGGAGGCTTGCACTTTTTTTTTTTTGTAAACTCTTTATTTAAAGAGGAAACAACAGATACAATCAACACCAATGACATGAAAATATTAGTATTTTAGATGTCTCCCCTATGTTTTATATTTTTACATCGGTTGGGAGGGGGAAAAAGAGAGAAAGGGTGGGGGGTAGAAAGACACAAATTTTGATAACAATATATCTTATAAAATAAATAAGCAAACATATAAACTCGGAACATCGCTAGAAGAAGCTAAGACACATTCTTATATAGACTACCAGTGAGAAAACTAACAGACAAGCGTTACTCACCAGCGGCGCACCATATCCAGCCTGGGGGGGTCCGGAGGCAGCCCAAGAGCTAAATTCCATCTGCAGGAGGAGGAGCCGTATTGGATAGGCAGCTACAGCTTTCTAATAAATACCATGGGGCCCACACCCTATCAGGCTTGCGCTTTTATGTGTGTAGGACTCAGGATGTGCGCAAGACTGAGGATCTTTTGATTCTGTATGATGCACAGAGAGGCTGGCCAGCTTCCAAGGTGACTGTTGCGCGGTGGCTAACGGCTGTAATCCGTCAAGTTTATAGTGGGGCTTCTTACAGATAATCTTTGGGCATACTCTACATGGTCTGTGAGTGCTTCCTGGTGGTATGCCATGGTGCCTCAAGTGATCAGCTGTGTCAGGCAGCCAAGTAGTCTTCGATGCACACATTCACTTAGTTTTACAAGTCTAATGTGTTTGCATCCAAGGATCCAATTTTCAGAAGAAAGCTGTTTCACGCCGTTTCTTCTGAGGGTTCCTTCCCGTGATGCGGCTTTAGGAAGTCCCCGGTGTCCTCCAATGGACTAAGAGAAACGGATTTTACTTTCGTATAAAAATCATATTGTTTTGTATTTTAACTAGAACACAAAAATGAAAGAGCTTCCAAAATATAAGTGCCCATCTATCTGTCAAAAAGGAAAAGCCAAGCAAGAGTTCAGTGGACAAATCTGCACCAAAGTGCAAATGCTTGTCTGACTTTTACGATTGCTCAAAAGTGAATGGGTAGAAATAACCAATAATCCTTATAAGAGCTGTATATTGCTCCAGTTTAAGTGATTTGGTGAAATCACATTTCTTGTTCACACATTAAGGGGCATATTCAATTAGCTTTCGGATTCGCGGTAACGCGCCGGAACAACCGCGAAATGTAATACACGTTACCGCAATAACGTGGATTTTCGTTTGCGAACGAAAATCCGCATTAATGCAGTACCGTAATACCCGCAAGAACGCGCACTTTTCGCGGTAACCGCGAATCCGAAAGCTAATTGAATATGCCCCTAAATGTTTTTTCTTTCATAGCATTTATCAATTTACCCTTCACAATGCTTGGACTGTTAGTAAGCCCAAGTATTGCAACTCCTAGTTTACTCCCTTTTTGAAGGTATTTGCTTTCCTGGGTTTAACATGATATAGATGCCTAATGAGCCTCTTTCAGAATGAAAGTGCACCAATATTTATTATGGCAGTGTTATGTCCCAACAGTCTACATGTCACAGGGTAGTTTTGTTGTAGGATCAGGATAAGCCGAGTTTTAACAATTGTCTCTTTTGCCTGTATAAATTTTAATAAGCACACTATTCTGTAATTAGAATAGTAGAATTAAATGGAGCTAACAGAGTAGTAAAAGAAGCAGGGATCTGGGACCACTGCCAGTGCAAACTACTGAAGAGGACAGCTTGTGGCTCTCAGCCATAGCAGAAAGTTGAACCCAGTGGCAGTCAGCCGTGAAATAGTTTTTCAAGGCAAATCAGCCAGAATCTTACTCAGTTTTAAATAGATTTATGCATTATCTGTTTTTTCAACTGCATTCACACTCAGTGTAACAGTGGCTCTAAAATCCAGTCTTGAAGCCACCCTCACATTTCAGGTTTTAAGGATAACCATGTTTGTGCACAAATAGTTAAATTATTGAGGCTTTAATTAAATCACCTGTATTCCAGCAATGTCATCCTTAAAACCTGGAATGTTAGGGAACGGTGTGAGGACCGGTTGGGATACACTGCTCTATAAAACTAGTTTCAAACTGAGAGCAATTGTGCTCAATTGTTAATGCAGAAACATCTAGCCATATAGCTATAATCTTTTTCAACATATCATACATTTAACAATTAAGTTTCTTTGCAAAGCAATTAAAAAAAAAAGTATGCGATATTTACTTTAAAAACGACCACTACGTTGGAAACCCTATTTATCTGATGAGCAAAATTCAGTGCAACATCAATATGTCGGAACAAATAAACTCCCATTTCTGGATTGCCCAACACGCTTGTTGCCATATTTTCAGCAGATAATCCACAGCTAGAAATATCTTTTGCAACTTGGTTTGGTACCACCAGGAAGCAGAACTTTTCCTCTAGCTCTCGTCCATGTCTTCCAAGTTCTTTCATCTCTGTTCTGAAAAGCAATAAAAGAAAAAAAAACGGTGCAGAGTTATTATATCTACCTAATGAGAAAATACCAAAAATATAGACTAGAGAAGTGACATTGCTATAACAATGACAACTGTATTAACGTGTTACAAAGAGAGCAATATTATCATTGGTAAACACTATACCATATCACATAACTTGAATATATTTTTATGACTAACTTCATATTAAAAATAATTTACTAAAATTAATTGTATGCTGATGATTCTTCATCTAGTGAAAATTCATTTCAGATCTGCTAATAATACTTACAGGACTTTTATTTTCTTATATGACTTGCTGTTTCCATCAGAAAAATAAATGATATATAAAATGAAATATAAAACATATAAAATGCTGACCCAATAATTTTAAACAGTAGAACAGTGTTAAAAAGTAAACAGTGTAGACAACAACTATGTGCACATTGGTGTTCGGTAACTCCATATCTCCTCATTTTGGCAGGTGAACTGAGGAGAGACCGTATCTCTCCATAGAGATACTTGCTCTTTATGGAGAAATGATGATACAGTGCAAACGACCATCTTTCCAAAGCGGGTGGCAGAGCAAGCACAGGGGAAAGTAAAGCATGTTCTACTTTCACCAACTCTGTTCTGTCACTTGCTATGTTCTGCATCTTTGCATAGATAAATAATGCCCATGTAAGCTTTATCAGACAATTGGCCTGGTATTGCAGTGTGTGGCCTCAAAACAAGTGTGATGCTCAATAATATCCTGATTGCATTCAATCAGATCATTATCGGTCATGCTGGCAAATGCGATTGGAAAAGCACAAAATGGTAAATTTGGACAGTGATCCTGGTACTGGGCACTCATGATCTTCCGGCAGTATCAGAGTGTGACCAGCCTTAGCTCAATTCCTGGAGATCCCATTTTCAGAGAGGCAAATGAAAGTATCTGAAAAGAATGGCCTCAAAAATGGTGCAGGCTGTTAAGCAGAAAACCAATCACAGAAAACTTAGCAAGCTTTAAGCAACTATAAAATTAATTTTCTGTTGTCACAATAGGAGCTGTCTCAGAAATGTTCTTTGTCCATTTTACGGTAAGTCTATATTTTTTTCATATCGGACTCAGTCTTCGATATATTTATGCTGCTGTAGTGAGTGTAATGTCACTCAGAATGGTGACTACCACCGATTTATAGTTTTCTCTTGTTTTTTTCCTTCAATTCTGTATAGTGTCATGTGACTACCAGTCACATGATGTAGTAAGCAGAGCCTTTGGAACGCCCATAAACTCTGTCTGCTCTGTGCACTGTGAAATCATCCCCCTGAGCTGTGACCCTGTATGTGTGTGACTATCAGTCATACTCCTGGCCTCAGGAGGGATTTTTAAAAGGAGAAAATCATTGGTAGGACAGCCAAGAGAAATAACGCATATGCATGCCTAAAAGGTACTTAACTTGCTATTTACAAAAAAGGTCTATGTGGGATTGCTGCATTAATTCGTACAGCATAAAGAAAAGAATGAAAGGACAAGACAAACAAGTATATTAAGGGTATCAACAAGGTTCAAGAGAATAGTATTTTCCAGACTAGGATAAATTGCAGGAAAAGATGCAATAAAATTGGTTAGAACATATTGCTGGACAGCACTCCAATAACTACTCACACAAGAAGCTTTCTCACAGCAACCCTTCTGCTTTATTTACAACTTCAGTTATCCTCAGCAGTCAGTCTTGTTAAATTCCACCACAGTCCGGAGCAGACTCGAAGCAGTTTTTAGCCAATCTTGATGTTATCCCCTTCCCTAACACTTTCCATAAAGGGTAAGTCATCTCTGGATGTTATGTAAGGTCTCTCACCTAGAGGGGTCCACTGTCACTTTAAGAGACCAGAATTCTGTCAGTTGGTTCAACTGTGCTCTCATTAGTCTATTCACCTCCCATAGGACGGCAGTCTCTCTTTGCTGAACTGCAGTAACTTCTTGTATGGCTGCAATGTCTCACAACATCATATTTACCATGTCCTGCATGCTTACCTGCCAGTGGTGTTAATCCTCTCTTCACTACTAAACAGTCTGCAATATTCTCTAATCTCTCATATTCTCTGCAGTTTCTCCAGTACTGAGTCTAGAACTACAATAACCAGCACAACTCCATAAGCTTTTTGCCCACAATACTTAATGGAACTACAATAGCGAGCACACTTCACAGTAATTTAACAGCACTACTCCTCCAGTGTACTACCAGCAACTTTGATAAATGCAGTTTTACATACATTGCCTATGTTTTTAAAAATACTTTTTTATTGAAGAAAGGGGCAGAAGGGTACAGAAGAAAAGAAAAGTGAGCTGGTGATTTGGGGAGAGGTATAGCATGATGACTGTCAGCAAGTATCAAATACATAGTGAATGAAACAAAAACCTTAAAGTCTCCAGCCCTCCACCCATCGACTCTTATCATGTTTATTCCATTCTCCCTGTGGGTAAAAAGAGAATGCATGACCAGTGTCTGGCTGAAATCAGCTAAGAAGTGCTGGTAAAGAGAGGTAGAGTAAAGGGGGAACCTATAGTCTGTTGCTTAGTCGCTTAGTCTCCAGTCCTATGTCCACCTGCTGTCAACTAAAGTTTAGCGGTGGTCAGGCCCCATGACAATCCATTCATGGGGTCCAGATAGCACCAAATTTGGCAGTTGAGTTGTTAATGATACCAGTAATGTGCTTCGACCCATGTACGTGCCATACTCTATCAAGCATTGAGGACACATTTGTTTTTTTTCCCAGGAAGAGACAATCTGGCAGTTTTCTGCATTAAGAATGTGCCATATTAAGTCTCTGTGTGGATTTGAGTGTGCCCGGTATGCACTATAAAAGGAGCAAGAAGGACAAAGAGCCTGGCAATCTCTTTCCATATAGGAGTCAGCTTTGGGCATTTCCACCAAATATGGGACAGGGTATCTTCTTTTCCCATCTCCAGCACAAGTTTGAGGGTCTGGAAAAATTTTATGCAATTGCGACGGGACATTTTGCCCAAATTGCATACTTTTAGCAATTATTTTACTTACAGTATTAACTGGTGGAACAATATTCCAGAAGGTGTAGTTGGAAAAGCAACAATAAACAAATTTTAAAACTGTGATTATCACCTTGTCCTTAAAAATCTATTGGCAAGTATTATCGGAACTCTAGATGGGCCACTTTTATTCATGCAACAGCAATGTACTGGGGCTGATGTACACTAATGTGTGTGGACTATCTTGAGTGAAATCACTCTGCACATTTCCAAAAAGCGTGTGCACGCATCTGTGCCTATACAGATTTGTGCAATTCTGGCACGTATGCCTGCCTGTGTCTGGAGATGCGACAGGGAAGAGGCCTTATAACATGGGCCAAGTACAGTAAAGGTGTGTTCACGCAAATGCGACTCATGTAAACCTGGAGAAATACATATATGCCTATCAGGAGGTATATCTTTTACCCTTGATATATGGCAGGTTCAAATACTCACGGCTGCTGATGAATAGTCAAAAAACCAGGTGTGCATGCTGCTTACGCAGACGCATCTTAAGATGTCTGCACCTAGGCGAAATTACGCTATTTTTACATGTTTTGGGGTTTTTTTGTCTTAAGAGTAATGAACTCACATTTTGCAGCCAACTCTGCATCAGCCACTCTATATTTTAGAGATGGTCACTGACCCCGTGTTTTGGTTTTGGATCTGGATTACCGTCGTGTTTTGGTTTTGCAAAACCACCATTGCGTGTTTTGGTTTTGATTTTGTCTTGCTATTTTGTTGGAAAATCAATGTTTTTGGGCCTAAAATAACCCAATTTAGTGCTCCAACTGTTTTAGAGATAAGTAATCTAATTGTAGAGGTAATAAATCATCCAAAAAACAGTTTAATTCTTCGTTGGTAGGCCTTCATTTATTCTACACACAAAACAGATTGTCTTCCTCTCCATCTATGCATATTGGCAATGCAGCCATCGTCTTTGGATGTATATTACACCCACACTTATAGTTAAATATGTAAAGAAATAGAAAAAGGCAGTTTGCTTCTGTCTCTATAGGCCCCCCTCCACTTGTTGAAAAAAACAAAAAATTCAGCCGTTATAGACTGTACAATATTAATTTAAATGGAGAAAGCCAGTTTGGTTTCTGTCTCTCTAGGCCCCCCTCCACTTGTATAAAATATCAAAAAATTCAGCCGTTAAATACTGTACAATATTAATTGACATGGAGAAAGCCAGTTTGGTTTCTGTCTCTCTAGGCCCCCCTCCACTTGTATAAAATACCAAAAAATTCAGCCGTTATAGACTGTACAATATTAATTGACATGGAGAAAGCCAGTTTGGTTTCTGTCTCTCTAGGCCCCCCTCCACTTGTATAAAATACCAAAAAATTCAGCCGTTATAGACTGTACAATATTAATTGACATGGAGAAAGCCAGTTTGGTTTCTGTCTCTCTAGGCCCCCCTCCACTTGTGTAAATTACCAAAAATTTTAGCCGTTATAGACTGTACAATATTAAGAGAAATGGACAAAGGCAGTTTGAGGTCACTCTGTCTATGACACCCTACCCTTAAGGATAAATTGCCCAAACAGCAGCCTTTCAAGAAGGTACATAATATGGAAACGCCACAAGTCCCTTTCCTCTTTGGGGGTAGATTGCACCCTACACTTACATAGAAAGTTTTAAAAAGATGTTATCGTCATCATCTTCAGCTTCATCCTCACCCTCATCAGTGTGTACGTCCTCATCAGAGGCTATCAATTCATCGCCGCTTGAATCAGCCATTAGACAACAGTCAGTGCTTGGATGTCTTGGATGGTGAAGGCCTTCCTCGTGGAAGATGTAGTTCATTTTTATAAACATCATTTTCTCCACATTTTTGGGAAGTAACCTTCTACGGCGATCACTGACTAAGTTCCCTGCTGTGCTGAACACTCGTTCAGAGTACACACTGGAGGGTGGGCAGCCTAGGTATTGCAAAGCAAGTTTGTACATGGGTTTCCAAATGACCTGCTTTTCTTCCCAGTAAGGAAAGGGACTGTCTGACATTTCCATATCAACTACCTCTTGAAAGTAATCCTCCACCATCCTTTGCATGTTTATACTCGTATTGGATGGAGTTATGGGCAAAGTGACACTTTTTTTTGAAAAATCCTTCAAACCAGCCCAGATGTTAAATTGTTCTGGTCTGCCCCCTGTGTCTTCCCTGCTTCTTTTTTGGAAATTTAATTTTTTACGAGCAGCAGCAGCTTGAGAAAGTGAAGGACCTGTTGTCAAGCCGAGGCCCAGTTCAGCGGACAACTTGCTGAGCAATAGCTCCTTGCAAAAGTTCACATCTCGCTCATTTACAAGTAAAGACTCAATGTAGGTTTTAAACCTTGGATCAAGCACAGTGGCCTAAACGTACTGATCCAAGTTCAAGATCTTAATAACTCGAGGATCATTATGAAGCGAATTAAGTACTTGATCGACAAGGCCAACATACTTTGCTGAATTGCTTGCTTTCAGCTCCTCCTTCATTTTCTCAAGCTGCTTTTCCAATAGTCTAATTAAAGGATTGACTTGGCTCAAACTAGCAGAGTCTGCACTCACCTCACACGTCACAGCTTTAAATGGTTTCAGCACCTTGCACAGGACTGAAAGGATTCCCCACTGTGCAAGAGTGAAATACATCCCCCTTCCTTTCCCAATGTCATGGCTTGTGCAATATTCTTGGATGGCTTTGCGCTGTTCCTCCATCCTCTGAAGCATGTACAGGGTGGAATTCCACCTAGTTACCACCTCTTGCTTAAATTGGTGACAGGGCAACTTAAACTGCTCTTGGAGCTGCTGTAACCTCCTACATGCTGTGGCTGAATGCCTGAAATGGCCTGAAATTTTACGGGCCACCGAAAGCATCTCCTGCACCTCACGGTTATTTCGTAGGAAGCTCTGCACCACCAAGTTGATGGTGTGAGCAAAACAGGGAATATGTTGGAAATCACCCAGCTGTAATGCTCGCACTATATTGTTGGCGTTATCAGAAATGACATACCCAGGGGAGAGTCCGAGTGGTATAAGCCATGCATCAATCACATCTCTCAGTTTGCGCAACAAATTGTCAGCCGTATGCCTGTTAGTGAAGCCGGTGATACAAAGAGTGGCCTGCCTGTGACAAATGTTACGTAGTGGTGTACATGCTGCTGCTGTTCCTGCTGGTGAAGGTGAATGACCAACCCAGTGGACTGTCACAGTCATATAGTCTTTGGTTTGGCCACTTCCACTTGTCCACATATCTGTGGTTAAGTGGACAGTGGGCAGAATGGCATTTTTCAGCGCAATCTCTACATTTTTACACACTTTTTGGTATAGTTATGGAATTGCTTTATGGGAGAAATGGTGTCGCCATGGAATTCTGTAACGCGGACACAAAACCTTAATTAACTGTGAAAAACCAGCTGCGTTTATTGTGGAGATTGGACGTAGATCTAACACTAACATTGCAGCCATGTCGTCTGTGATTCGCTTGGCGACTGGGTGACTGCTGTCATATTTGCTTCCCCTCGCAAATGATTGTTTAACAGTTAATTGCTGAAATGTAGGACTGCTCATTTTCATGACCTGCCTCTGGGATGACGATTCACCCCCAGCAGCAGCAACAGCAGCAGCAATGGGACTAACGCTTTCTTCAGAGGAATCAATAATAGTGCAGGAGTCATCCAGCCTTAAGTGGGATGCCGGGCTAACTCCGAGCGCTACTGAGGATATTGATGAGGATGGTGTGGTGGGTGTATTTTGTAGCCGTCGGGATGTCGGTGAGCGGAGGGTCTTAGCTGATGATGGAGTGCTTGTATTTTTTTGGGAAGAACTTTCAGCTTTTCCCAACACTTTGCCATGAACTCTCGTTAAATGGCGTAACATAGACGAGGTTCCAAGATGGTTAAGGTCCCTGCCTCGACTGACTGTGGCTTGACATAAACTACAAATGGCTATACAATTGTTGTCTGGATTTGGGTAGAAATAATTCCACACATAAGAAGTGGATTTTTTTGTTTTATGCCCAGGCATGACAATGGCCTGTTTCTTGTCACGTGCCAGAACTGCTGCCACTGGTGCAGGACTTACACAAACAACCTCATCCTCATCAAGATCCTCATTAGCGCCCTCGTCGCCTACACAAATCTACCCCTCATCCTCTTCTAATTCCAAAGTGGCATCCTCAATTTGGGTATCACCGGCTATTACGGCACACATCAGCAGAATGCTCACGATTAGACATCCCACTGTTGGATGGACTCTCCACAGGGATTGTTGTCATTTGTGAATCAGAGCAACCATTCTCCTCTAATGCCTTACTGTTATCTTGCAGCTCGGCTTTGACGCGTAACAGTAGTTGTGCACCAATTGTAGGCTGGGTGACTTTTTGGGATCTGCCACTAATAGCCAAAGGTGAAGGCCTCATTCTCTCTTTGCCACTGCGTGTGTAGAATGGCATGTTTGCAATTTTTTTTATCAGCACTTAAGTGTTACTGAGCAAAAGTTCTTTTACGCTTCAATACAGTAAATTTTTTGGGGTTTTAGTTTTTTGCACTGATTTGGAAACACTCTGTTGTTTGACATCGCCTTGGCAAGATGACGTACTGGGAACACTAACATCAGGACAGGTGACAGAACCTGGTTGCTCATTCTGATCATATGTGGACTGCTTTGAATCCATTCTGAGTGCAAAGCACTTGTAGTGCTAAAAATTAGTTGGCAGATACTGCTGACAGATATGACTTTTGACAGCCAGAAATATTTATGCACAATTATGGGGGACACCCCAAAAGCACTGAGGAGTGGTAAAAATTAGTTGGTAGATACTGCTGACAGATATGACTTTTGACAGCCAGAAATATTTATGCATAATTATGGGGGACACCCCAAAAGCACTGGGGAGTGCCAAATATTAACAAAAAATAATAAACCTCTATCCTCCTCTCTTCTCTAGCGATTTTTGTTAGAGCAATTGCAAGAAGAATATTGGATTCTCTCTCCCTGCTCTAATCAGCCTGTGACTACACTCTGCTCTCTCCCTCTGTCAAATGGCGATGGATTGCTGTGGAGGCGTGTATTTATAATCTTGAAGTATCGCGAGAACCGAGCCCCGAGATCCGACGACGTCCCAATGACGTTCGGAACGGACGGGAGAGTACCGAGCTACTCAGCTCAGTACTCGGATACCCAAAGTTCGGGTGGGTTCGGTTCTCGGGAAACCGGACCCGCCCATCTCTACTATATTTACACAAAGATTTGTGTCTTCTTATTTTGCCTTCAGTCTTTTTGTAAGAAAAGAAAGCAATATTAGTTCTAAAAAAAAAAAGTCATCAGACATTTAGAAGATCGGTCAGGTCCCAAACAGCCTAAACCTTTTATGGTTACTTAAGAAGACTTTCAAAACGTATCTACCAAAATATTGTATACATTTCAAACGTTTTGTAAAACTAGTTACCTCTTTTCAAAAAAGTTTTGCTGTAAATCCTTATTTAGAACAAGTTTCATGTCTAAAAACTTCCACCATAACATCAGATCGCAGCTCATATTTAGTCTTTCCCTACTGAATGTATCCAGGATGTCATTGAATTCTCTTCGGTTTGGCATACAACAAACAAAACAGTCTGAAAAAAAAAATTAAAAAAATATTAAAAAAAAGAAATAAGGACCTACACGATGAGAGACAAACATTTTTATTTATTAATTTTAGATTGTTTAAATCACCAACATTATTAAACACAAAGGGCTAGATTTACTAAACTGCAGGTTTGAAAAAGTGGAAATGTTGCCTATAGCAACCAATCAGATTCTAGCTATCATTTTGTAGAATGCAATAAATAAAAGCTAGAATCTGATTGGTTGCTATAGGCAACATCTCCACTTTTTCAAACCCGCAGTTTAGTAAATATACCCCAAAAGCTCTTTATTGGTTAATTTACAATATAAATTAACCTATAACCACTTTTGAATACAACCCTTATGGTAGTATGCTAATTGTTGGGATATTTATAGCCTAAATTCATAAATGCGCCTATCTCAAAATGTTTGAAATATAAATTAGGTTGTCTCAACAAAGGAATTCCGATTACACAGAGATATCTACATATGTTCCAAATCAAACCTTTTATACCTGTCCAGGTAGTCTCAGTCAATTCACTGAAGGAAAACAGATGTAGATAGATACAATGTGGAGGTTAATGTTGGAACTCTATAGTATAAAGCTTCTAGTTAACTGTGGTCAAGGTGGAAATAATTAAATGTTTTTTATTTTGCTTACAAATATCCACAGCATTCACTTATGAAGAAAAAAAAATGTTTGTACCCACAGAAATAATCAATTTAAGACAATTTAATTTATCTTATGAGATGTGCACTGAAAGCAACAATGTTAGTACACATTTCTCTATATACAGTTTAAAATGACTTCAATGTTACCTGCATACTAACCTTTTTCAGTATCTCTTTTTAGCTTAGGGATGGTAAAGTTACGCAGAGGTTTATTTTCCGCATTTTTCACTCCAAAGTGAGACATTGTTTGATCCTCCATGTTATCTGCTTTGAAATAAGAATTTATGGAGTTATCAATGATTGCTATATTTGTCCGATTCTGAGCTCAGGTGCACACGTGGTAGAGTACAACAGCACATATCTAACCAAAGAAATTACAGGGGAGACTGGGTTTGATTTCCCAAGGAGAGAGGAGAGGTCTGCTATTTATTACTTCTACAAGCAAAAGAATTGTGCACCTGCTCAAAAATAAGTTATGATGGGTAATTCGTATGGCAAAATATGATAATTAATATAAAAATTATAACAATAAGATGATTTTTTACTCACCATAAGATCCATTTCTCTGACTCCATTGGGTGACACTGTGAATCATTGGGGTACAGTAGGCGGACTAAGAGTACAGCACTTTAAATTAACCTCTTTGAACATAGACTCCTCCCCTACTATGCACTTCCAATCGGGGATCCAACTCAGTTTTTGTATAATCAAACTCAGAAGAGAGGGCCGACTAGGCGTAACAAGAATAAATGCAACTTCAAACAGACATCAACAGTCAGAGCAAGGGAAGGGTGCGCAGTGTCCCCCAATGGAGTCAGAGAAATGGATTTTACGAAGAGTAAAAAATCCTCTTTTCTCTTTCTTGCCATTGGGGGACACTGCAAAACATTGGGGACATACCAAACCTGCCACTAAGGGAGGGATTGCTCTGGAACAGTGGCATGCAATACCTTGTGGCCAAAACTAGCAATCTAAGATGCAAAGCCTTGCAACTTGTAGAACTATGAGAAAGTGTGGACAGATAACCACATCGCAGTCCTACACAACTGCTCAACCGAAGCCCCGTGATGTGCTTCCCAACGGGGCACCAACAGTCCTGGTGGAATGAGCTTTTAAACCTATCTGCACAGGTCTAGCCACCTGAATATTGGCCAATCGAATAGTTTAAGAAATCCAGCGAGCAGTCTATCACGAGCCGCGACTTTACTACTGACCACCGCGGCTGTCACAGTTAGCTTACTGGAAATTAATCTGTAGGCCCTGCTTAATAGGCTAGGCCCACCCACGGGCGCGGAGTCTAACAGGCAGGTGGTTTTCACCAAGAACCCCCGCAAGGAGGTATGGTCTTAGCTGCATCACACCTGCAGGTCGTGGTCCTGTGAGTATACAGCAGAACGATGTGGGGAAGCCAGGTGAAGTAGATGGAGATGATGGAATTCACAGATAAGTGGTACAGATACAGGAACAACAATAATATAGGCTGATGGTCAGTAGCCAATGAGTCACTAGGAGAATAGGAGCTCTGCGATATAACAACGAGAGAACAGGAGCTGTCACAATGGTGCAGTGGTGCAGGAGCAGGTAGTAGAGATACTGGAACAGCGGAAGTTCAACACTAGGCGTAGGCTGAGCACACTGAAGAAGAGGAGGTAATTCAGGACAATGGCTGATGAATCATAGATGTAGTTGCGGCTCTGGGAGGCAGCAGTGAGAGAACAGAGGCTGTCACAATAAAGTACTCTGGAGATGGTAATGGAAGTACTTGAACAGCGATAGTTCAACATGGCCACATGCTGAGGGCAAAACTGGAGTGGCGGAGGTAACTCGTGGTAACAGCTGATGAGTCACAGGTGTAGTAGCGGCTCTGAGTGGTAGCAATGAGAGAACCGGAGCTGTCACAATGAAGTACACTGGAGATGGTAAGAGAGGTACTGGAGCAGCGATGGTTCAACACGGCCAGAGACTGAGAGCAGGCTGAAGTAGCGGAGGTAACTCGTGATAGCAGCTGAGGAGTCACAGGTGTAATAGCGGCTCAGTGGTAGCGATGAGAGAACCGGAGCTGTCACGATAAGTACACTGGAGATGGTAAGAGAAATACTGGAGCAGAAGTACTGGAGCAGCGATGGTTCAGCACAGGCCACGAACTGAGAGCAGACTGGAACACAGGCAAACCACAAGGAGAACAGGAACCAAAACCACAGGCAGCAGGAAGTGCGCTCGAAGAACAGGCATTAGACAGGTGAATCCAGGAGGTTTAAATAGTGCTCCAGAAGTGTTTAGCCAATGAAAAAGAGGGAGGAGGTCCTGAAATGCAATAGGCTTGCACCTGCACAGATCTGAATATAGCTGAATGAATGAACTGAAGAGTGTCTGCTGGGACATGGCAGTTTCCAGATGAATGGAATGCAGGTAATGAGACAGGTACTATTTGCGGGACCGGAGCCTTACAGCGGCTCGCTCTCATGTGCCTTTCGCGCCTGCCCACACGTCCCGGCTGTCACCAGGGCAACAGCTGGGACGCTTCTCTCCTCCACCGCCGCGACCCGGTTAAACTGACAGCTGTGCGCGTGCACACCAGCTAGGGATTGTCTACAGCCTTATGGGCTGATTAGGACTGATGTTGTGTCTTTCTCGGATTAGCCTCCCTGCTGGTTATAGCGTCCAGTTTCCTGTTTGCTTGCCTGCTCCTGCTGTGTTGCTGAAACTTTGGATTTCTTCTCTGTGTATGACCCTCGGCTTGTTTCCTGGACTTTGACTGCTTGCCTCGTTGCCTTGACCTCTGCTTCTTTCCTGGACTTCCTTCAATTGCTGCCTGCCCTGACCATGGTACCTGCTTCGGACCTTAGACCTCAGCCTGTTTTCTGACCATGCTTTGTTTGCCATCTCCCGCTATTCCGTGGTTCCGTACGTTCATAAGCTTGTACTAAGCTCAGTGTAAGACCTGGGGGCATCTGAGTACCTGTGACCATAACGAACTCTATGGGAAAGGTGGCTGCTATAGGTGAAGACCTATACATCTGTTCTACAAGCTCATGATAGTAACCGTTAGCCGTAACACAGTCTTTCACCCAGAAACCATCCGATTCACATAGCCCTGAACCACATCTAAAAAAGCCAACTGTCATCAGAACTGGACGCCGGACAGAACGCGAGTATAACAATTTACTGTTTGATATGAAACCGGGAGACCACCTTCGGCACAAATGATGATTTTGTGCATAGCACAGCCCTCTCCGAGTGAAATAGAGAATAAGGAAGGACGACATAGCGCCCCCAACTAGGATACCTGCAGAGCAAATGAAATGGCAAGAAGAAATCCTGTCTTCCAAGTCACATATCGGAGATCAACCTGGTCCAAAGCCTCAAAAGGAGCCTTAGTGAGAACCGTGAGCACCAGGTTAACATCCCACGGTTCAAGCGGATGTACAAAGGGGGCCTGAACACGGAGAACACTCCTCAGGAAAGTCTGAATGTCCCTCAAAGCTGCCAGTTTTCGCTGAAAGAAATTTGAAAAATCACTGAAACCTGCAGTTTGAAAGAAGAAAGATGTAACCCCTTATCCAATGCCTCCTGCAAAAAGGAAGCAGACAAGAAAAAATAAAATGAGAAGTGTGAGAACCTAGATTTTCACATCAGAGTATGTAAGCCCTCCACAGCCATAACAAGAGTGGAAGCAGGATTTCTTGCCTGAAATCACCGCATGCGAGCAACCCTGGGCTCAAAAAATTAGGGTCTCATCAGCCACACCGTCAAAGCCAGTGGCAGAGGAGAGGATCCAGAACATCTGGATGAAGAGGCAACCTGAACTTTGGACCGACCACCATCTCAACAATGTACGTGTACCACATTCTGCGTGGTCAATTCGGAGCAACCAGAAAGGCGGGAACTCTTTGAATTTTTGGAGCACCAGCTGGATCATGGAAAATGAGGGGGTGGGGGATGGACAGATAGACCAGACGAAATCGTTACAGAATAGTCATGGCATCCGTGTATCCAGCCTTCGCATTCCTGGACTTCAAGCAGCAGAGGAGGACTCGGAAGTTCAGACAAGACGCCATGAGGTTGATCTCCAGCCGGTCCAACGCAGAACCAAAAGGGCAAAAACCTCCTTGTGAATTATCCATTCATCAGGCTTGATCCGGCTGCGGTTGAGAAAACCTGCCTCTCAGTTCTCCACCCCTGGGATGAATATGGCCAAAATTATGGAAACAAGACACTCTGCCCAAGACATGATGTTTGCCATTTCTCACATTTACATGGCACTTCGCATTTCCCCCTGATGGTTCAAGTAGACTACACTGGTGACAGAGTTATGATCTGCTTGTAAAGAGAAAAATGGACTTGGACAATTTCCGAGTTCTATCTGAAATGGTCTAGAATGAAACTGTGCAAAGGACACAGCCACGAACCCAGATGCCGTGGACCCCAGTTTCATTCAATGTAGGAGTGACACTTCTCGTCTGTTCAGAAGAGACCTGGGGTAAATGTATCAAGCTGTGGGTTTGAAAAAGTAGAGATGTTACCTATAGCAACCAATCACATTCTAGCTGTCATTTTGTAGAATGTACTAAATAAATAACTAGAATCTGATTGGTTGCTATAGGCAACATCTCCACTTTTTAAAACCCGCAGCTTGATAAATTTAACCCCTGGTTTTGTGCAGAATAGAATGAATCTTGTCTTCCGAGAGGAACACCTTTTGACATACTGTGGCAAAGGAAACACATCTTTTGTACTGGAACCAAAGAGGATTTTGGTATACAGGCCATGTCATGGAGCAGCAGCGTAACATTAGAGCAGGATATAAGTTACAGAAGTGTACGTCAAAGGAAGGGCGAGCCATGCCCAAAAAAAACAAGTGATAACGTCCAGGTCACACATTGCACCAGCTAACCTCTCATTCTGATCATCCCCGACAGCTCAGCGTTCCTCCGCTGGTGGGCGCCATCTTGCCGCTCTGAACTAAGCATGCACACACCTGATCTTTTCAAAACTCCCTTCATTCACTTGATTGGCTAAGTAACTGTCTATTTGAAGCACCTGTCTCCTTACTATAGTTGCCAGATCTTCAGGTCTCCTTACCTGTTAGGACATCTCCTCCTCTGGTTCCTGTTTATTGCTTCCACCTAGTTTTAGTAAAGATTCAGCAATTACACTGTGGACCATTGCACTTCTCGACTGGTCCTGTTCCATCTTATCCGGACCACAGCGCTTAATCATCCTGCAGTCAATTGCTCTCCTGTGTATACCTGTATCATCTCTGCAGTCAAGACACTGCCGCTACTCTGCAGATTGTTGCGCATCTCCTCTGAACCTGCTCCCGGGTTTCCAGCTCATCAGGACCCCGATGCATCAGCATCCTGAAGACTGTTGCTCTCTCCTACAAGCCTGAACTTCCACTTACCTGTTGGACCCGCCTCCAGCACTCTGACATATCCTTACTGCAACCATTCCTGATTCTCCACCTAGTCTCGCTCATCGCCCCCTAAAGGACCGCGACCTACTGTTAAAGAGCTGCTAAGCCCGTATTCCCTTGCAGGGGATCCCTGGTGAAAAACTTTCTTTCCGTTAGACTCAGCACCTCTCTGGAGGTAATATCCAGAATTCGAAGCCCATAGAGAGCAGGCTTCGAGGCCCATAGAGAGAGAGAGAGGGATATATTTATATTTCTCTCTCTCTAATATATATATATATATATATATATAGTGTGTCACATATATATAGTCACATATATGAATCTAAAAAAACAAAAATAAAGGTGCGCTTCAATGGTGTGATCAGCCAGAATTGTCTCCAGATGTCTCTGCCTAGGTCTCTCCGCACATAGCCAGCACATAGTAGCAATTATGGACGGATTGAAAATGAGCCAGGATCTCTGCTCTATAGCATTTCGAGCCCCGTAAAATACCTGGATAATTAAAATACCTGAAGAATTAATGAGTCCCTACTTTACGACCGCAACACTTCACTCATCTCAAATCCCTTCTCTCTGAATATTTGGTAACTAACACCCCTGACATCTCTCCTTTGACTGGGATACCCATAAGGCACCCATCAAAGGAGACCTCATCTCAATAGCCTCCAAATCCAAAAAGGAGAGAGTTGCCCAAGCTAGAACTACAACATAAATCTAACACAGACCCGTCTGTCCTGTAGAAAATAATTTCAGTTAGAGGTGAACTTTATCACACCAAGTAGCCGATAGGTTGAAATGGCTGAATTAGACCTATTATGAAAATGGTGATGAGGCTGACAAGTTATTGGGCACTAAACTCTGTGGGCCTGAGTCATTAAGGAGAGCAAAGCATAAAAAAAGGAGTAAATGTTCTCCAGGACAAACCATGTTACAATGCAAGGGGTGCAAATTAGTTTATTATTTTGCACATATGTTAAATACTGGCTGTATTGTCCTAGACCAACTTTAGATTTTAATGCAAAAATAAAGCTATCAAGCATTTGTGGGCAACATGAAAAAATGTTGCCCACAAATGCTTGATAGCTTTATTTTTGCATTGAAATTTAAAGTTGGTCTAGGACATGCCCTATCCAAACTACAAATCTCTTGCCAAATTTTAAATCTACCTCCCCCTCCAACACGGTTTTGCCGAGGTGCAGAGTTACTCCTTTTATATGCTTTGCTCGCCTTAATGATTCAGGCCCTGTGTGAGAATTTCAGCCCGTAATCTCCTGCCTATTAGAGATCAATGGAGTACTAGTTGATAATCTCCCCAAAAATTTGCTCACAATAGTGTAATATTGTTAAACATATAATCATATGTCCCACATATGTTCTGTATGTTTATAACGTTTTATAATTTCTTCTTAGTTCATCGCCCCCTCATGTAGGGCTACTTAGTAGCCCTACATGAGGGGGCGATGAACTATATAACAATGGATATCTTGGCAGTTGGCATTTTCCACAAGAAACCCAAGATATCAAAATTGCACAATCCAGAAAGAATCCTTGCTCAGCAAGATGAATAGTCTCTGTGTAGCAAAAATAAAATTGCAATCAGCTTACATGCTCCAACATGTTTTGACATAGATTGTCTTTTTCAACCAACTTCCAAGATATCCATTGTTATTCGGTACGGTATATGACTTTTTTCCTATGGGATCTCATTTTGTTTTAGTTATAATAATATGCACTTTATTTTTTGTTTATTTTATGAAATGATGGAGTTCCCTCTGAAGTATTGGAATGTGTTTGGAGAGTGAGAAAAGGATCTATAGATTGATGTGCCATTTCTACACTTAATTCTACATGAGGGGGCGATGAACCAAGAGGAAATTATAAAACTTTATAAACATACAGAACATATGTGAGACTACAATATATGATTATATGTTTAACAATATTACAATATTGTGATTTTTCTTTGTTTTCCATGTGGAATATGAGAAAAGTGTTATACAGAATCATCAAGTTATAGAACGTCATCACAGGCAATATAAGTATACTTTTTTTTTTTCTTATACTATCTGTAAAGATATATAGCAGCGTTGGAAAGGATTCACATGATTATCAATTTTTATGTTTATGTCTTTGGGGTTTGATGTATATTCCGAATTTAAACTAGTCAGGCAGCAGTTAAAGGTGGAGCACTGTTGGATTTTATATATATATATACATATTGAAAAGTATTTTTGAACTGAATCTTTTTAAGGAATCCTTCTTTTGTTTCATCATTTAAGTTTATGAAAATTAAGTGCCTAAAATAAGTTTTACATACGTGCTAGAATTTTTATAGGTTGAGCAGTTTGGCCAGATCTTTTGTACACCATAACCGTATACAATGTATAGGCAATGAATTATAAGCTTAGCAATATAGTTTGTATAAGAAGCATATATCTAACATTAAAGTAAACATTTTTTTGCCTTTTATAGAAATCATTATCCTATTTTTCTATCAAGATTGGGGGGATCCTCCAGTAGAAGTCTTGTCTCGTACCAGACTATTAATAAAAGTTTCCCATATTTCAAAAAGTTTGCCAGTATGTGATGGACAATTATTCCCTCTGATAAAGTTACAATTGTAATGAAACGCGTTAGGTGTATTAGGGACACTATTTAGTTTCCCTTGTTTTTTATATTCATATTTTTATTTTTGGTTGTTCATCTGCATCCTTCACTATGGAATATGCATGCTGGTGCCATTCCTTCCGCTTATAGACTCAGGAGCGGGTAATACACGGTGATTGCCACACTTGGATCCAGTGAGAATCCTCTTTCATATGGTGCATACATCTACATCTATCCCCTGGAGCGGGAGTGCATTTCCGGATTACATCAAAGAGACCACATCGGGTCTGTCTTCACACAGAGCTGTAATAGTAATTCCTCCCTCTGCACGACACCCAGTCCGGTCTGCTTACTGATGGGGCTCAGACACATCGGAGAGTGATAATACACTCAGTCGGTTTCATCACAGCTCCTGACAGCAGACACGGCTAAGGAGTTTATGGAGTTATTTCTACCCAGTTAGCTGAGAACACCTAAATGGGGAAAGTTGATGTACATCTGCACCTCGTTACAGACTGTGAGAGACGGTAACAGTATATATACATTTTTCATGTTATCGCTATATAAAGAGTAATACCATACGTTATTAAGAATCTTGGTGAACAAAACTTTCCCAGAGATTTTTTTGAGAAACGGATTGAGGGAATCTTGTCTGTTTATACCGAGTTACCTACTCTCTATCAACATCTATTTATGAGAGATCAATTTAAGATACACATTGGATTATTACTCTTTGGAAACATATTATCATAGCATTATTACATGCTTTATATGAAGAATACACTATGAGCTGTGTTAAGCGCTCTTTGAATTAAGGTTCACAGTACAAAAGATTTATTTTATTTATTTTCATGACACCAATCAGTACGATTCATTATTGTGGAGCTGTGACGAACATTTTTTTTGAATGCCTTTTTGAACTACGTTAATACAGCTGGTATACATATATTTTTTATCAATCGGTAGCGCTAAAATAGGTGTGCACACTTGTATTTCTCAGCATACTTGTTTAATCACAGTGCACTGTGATTTGTTATGTGGGGTCAGCTCCATTCATTGTTAGATGCTTAATAATTCCATTTTGTTGGTAGATTTGCATTATTACTTTTATATATTGATAATAAATTATCTTTATATTATATTATCCATGATCATTTCATTTGTTTTTTTAACAATTTATTTACATTAATTAGATTTTTAGCACTGCAAATCTTTTTGTTTTTCTTTATGATGTGATACCTCCAACCGTTCCATCCGAAAATGAAAGAAGTTTGTTTTTAAAGAGATTTTAATCAGGTGGTTGTTCTTGTACCTGTGATTGTAAAGATACATTTCCAAGCTTCTGCCAAAACAATAGTAGTTTACTACTACCTTTAGTTAGTTTTAAGGAAGGATCCACTATACCCATTACCGTCCATTCAAGAGAAAGTGGAGCACAATTAAATAAATGGTTAGCAGCCTAAAACTCCAAAAATGTTTTATTCAGAGACTTCCCACATGTTCAGAAACATTTCTCTCTATAAACTCGCGGTCAGCGTAGAACAGGAGTAGGACAAGGTTTTTAAAAGTTGTTCTAGTGTTATCTCTGGGAAAACGATTTTGTCATGGTATGATCAAAAGAGGATCTAAGAATTGTAGTGTACTGAGATCGCTCCCCTTTTATTCCACCTTATAATAATATATTGTTCTCAGTGCCTGGAAATTATTCAAATAACATGGTCTAATAGCATAGATCATGTTTATTCCATTCATAATCTTGTTTACTGCAGGATATGTCACCTGTATTCCATCTCCACTAACACATAATCTGTTATATATATATATATATATTTTTTATTATTAATTTTTATTTATAGGGCGCCACAAGGTATCCGTAGCGCCGTACAAGGACAAACAATGGCACAGTACAAGGTGAAACAGCACAGTACAAGTAACAGTAAGCACTATAACTCTGGGGGCTCAGGCACAGCATGAAAGAGAGGGAGGGAGGGGAAAAGTGAGTACAGGCAGGTAACTATGGCCCAAGAGGGTGGGCACGGATGACAGGTTGAGAGTCACTGAGGGGAGCGGAGAGAAGCGAGAGGAGACAGAGGGCAGAGGGACTGAGAGGAGGTGAGCTGAGTAGCTGGAGAGCGGTTAAAAGTGATGGAAACAGAAGGTAGGAGAGCCCTGCTCAAAGGAGCGAACAATCTAAAGGGAGGGGAAGACAGACAGACACATGGATGAGACGGAGAGACGGGAGGAAGGGGGAGAAGGGAAGAAGGGATGAGAAAGAGAGGTAGCCGACCGGTGGGAGTTTAGGCATGAGACTGGAAGGCTTTAAGGAAAAGGTGGGTTTTTAATGTTCGTTTGAAAGAGGACAGATTAGGGGAAGTTCTGATGGAGCGGGGGAGCTTGTTCCAATGGAGGGGAGCAGTGAGCGGGAGGGAGTGTGAATAGAGATAAGGTTAGAGATGTAGGGACCAGTGGAGTTGGCGAGGGCCTTGTAAGTCAGAGTGAGGAGCTTGAAAAGGATTCTGTAGGGGAAGGGGAGCCAGTGAAGGGCTTGGTAGAGTGGGGATACAGAGGTGGAATGGCGAGAGAGGAAAATAAGCCTAGCAGCGGCGTTAAGTACAGATCTAAGGGGAGCGAGATGAGAGAGGGGGAGGCCGATAAGGAGAAGGTTGCAGTAGTCCAAGCGGGAGATAATCAGAGAGTGGACGAGAGATTTGGTGGCATCCTGGGAGAGGAAGGGCCGAATGCGGGCAATGTTGCGAAGCTGGAAACGGCAGGATTTGGCAAGAGAGTGAATGTGAGGGGCAAAGGAGAGAGAGGAGTCGAGGATGACACCTAGGCAGCGGAGTTGGGGAACAGGGGAGATAGATGAGTTGTCAACAGTGATGGAGAGGTCAGAGGGGAAGGAGGTATGAGAGGGAGGAAAGACAATGAGTTCAGTTTTAGCAAGATTGAGTTTAAGAAATCTAGAGGACATCCAGGAGGAGATGGCAGAGAGGCATGCGGATACCCTGGAAAGAAGGGAGGGAGAGAGATCAGGAGAGGAAAGGTAGAGTTGAGTGTCATCAGCATAAAGGTGGTACTTGAGGCCGAAGGAGCTGATGAGTGCACCCAGAGAAGAGGTGTATAGTGAGAATAGTAAGGGTCCAAGGACAGATCCCTGAGGAACCCCGACTGGAAGGGAGGAAGAAGGGGAGAGAGAATCAGAGGTGGAAACAGAGAAGGAACGGTCGGCAAGGTAAGAGGTGAACCAGGAGAGGACGGTACCGGAGAGGCCAATGGACTGAAGGATGTGAAGCAGGAGGGGGTGGTCAACGGTGTCAAAGGCCGCTGAGAGGTCGAGGAGAATCAGGAAGGAGTAGTGGCCCATGGCTGTAGCCGAGAGGAGATCGTTCGTAACTTGAGCCAGGGCAGTTTCAGTGGAATGGAGGGGGCGGAAGCCTGATTGGAGAGGGTCAAGGAGGGAGTGTTCAGAGAGGTAGGTGGAGAGACGGTTGCAGACAAGTCTCTCGAGTATTTTGGAGGCAAATGGGAGAAGGGAAATGGGGCGGTAATTAGAGAGTGAGGTGGGGTCAAGATTGGGTTTCTTGAGAATGGGTGAGATGAGAGCATGTTTAAAGGCGGAGGGGAAGATGCCGGTGGAGAGGGACAGATTAAAGAGGTGAGCGAGGTGGGAGCAGGTGGAGGTGGAAAGGGAGCGAAGAAGGTGAGAAGGGATGGGGTCCTGGGGGTAGGTAGAAGGGGGGAAGAAGAAATGAGAGAGTGGACTTCCTCACCCGAGGTGGGGCGGAAGGAGAGAAGGAGTTGGTGGCTGGGGGGAGAAGGGAGAGAGGGGGGGTGGCGGAAGAGTGGGTGGAGGAGGAGATTTCAAGTCTGATGGCCGCGATTTTAGAGGAGAAAAAGGAGGTGAAGTCAGTGGCAGATAAGGAGGAAGGGAGGGGGGGAGGTGGGGGAGACAGGAGAGTGTTAAAGGTAGCGAAGAGGCAGCGGGGGTTGGAGGACTGGGAGGAGATGAGGGATTTAAAGAAGGATTGCTTAGCGAGCGAGAGGGCAGAGCTGTAGGAGGAGAGGATAAACTTGAAGTGGAGGAAATCAGCCAGGGAGCGAGATTTTCTCCAGTGGCGTTCGGCAGTACGAGAGCATTTTTGGCGGAAACGGGTACGTTTGGAGTGCCAGGGTTGCGGATTGGAGCAGCGAAGGTGGATGGGCTGGGCAGGGGCAACCGCATCAAGGGCGGAGGAGAGGGTTTGGTTATAGAGGGAGGCCGCCTGATTAGGGCAGGACAGGGTGGAAAGGGGAGAGAGGAGAGTTTCGAGAGAAGAGGATAGAATAGCAGGATCAAGGGTGTCGAGATCGCGCCTGGACCGGGTAGATTTTGGTGGGGGGAGGGGTGCAGGAGTAGAGGAGAGAGAGAATGAGAGGAGATGGTGGTCCGAGAGTGGAAAGGGGGAGATAGAGAAGTCGGACAGACTGCAACGGTGGGAGAAGATAAGGTCAAGGGAGTGACCAAGGCAGTGGGTAGAAGAGGAGGTCCATTGGGAGAGGCCAAGGGAGGAAGAAAGGGCAAGGAGTTTGAAGGAAGCAGGGTCGGTGGGGTTGTCAATAGGGATATTGAAGTCGCCAAGGATAATGGAGGGGATGTCAGAGGAGAGGTGGTGTGGGAGCCAGGCAGCAAAGTTGTCAAGGAAAAGGGAGGAGGGCCCAGGGGGCGGTATATGACAGAGATGCGGAGATGGATGGGGTAGAAGAGACGGATAGAGTGGACTTCAAAAGAGGATAAGGAGAGGGAGGGTTCAGGAGGAATGAGTCTGAAAGTACAGGTGGAGGATATGAGAATGCCCACTCCTCCGCCTGGGCGGTCTTCAGGTCTGGCGGAGTGGGTGAAGGAGAGGCCGCCATAGGAGAGAGCGGCAGGGGAGGCAGTGTCGGAATCGGTGAGCCAGGTTTCGGTAATGGCAAGAAGGTTAAGAGAGTTAGATAAGAAGAGGTCATGGATAGAGGGGAGTTTGTTGCGGACGGATCTAGCATTCCAGAGGGCACAGGAGAAAGGGAGGGAGGGGAGAGGGGAGATGGGGATAAGGTTGGCAAGGTTAGCGGTGCGCGGGGGAGTGCGGGGACAGGAGCGTGAAGTTGGGCGAGGTGAGAGTATGGGTATGGCAAGTGAACAGGGAGGCATGGTGAGGTGAGGGAGGGGTGGGGGAGGAGTGGAAGAAGTAGGGGGGACCGAAGAATCGTCTGAAGCAGAGGGGCGGGAGAGGAGGAAAGGGGGAGTCAGAAGGTAGACAAGAGGAATTGAGATAAGTGAGTTAAATAAAGTAATAGCCAACAATGACAATGGACAGGGGGAGTCAGAAGGTAGACAAGAGGAAATGAGATAAGTGAGTTAAATAAAGTAATAGCCAACAATGACAATGATGGTGGGGAGAGGTGTGGCAAAGAGGCTAGGCAAGGCAAGCCGTGTTAAATGAGACAGAGAGGCGTGAACGGGGAACAAAGAGACAAGAAAGGCCAATAGACGGAGAGCAGAGGAGTACCAAGGGAGAAATAAAATGCTGTTGGAATAGATTAAGAAATGCAAATAGAAATAATTAAATTATAATTAAATACAGTAAATAAGAGAAGCAAATAGAAATAATTAAATACAGTAAATAAGTAAATAAGAAATGCAAATAGAGATAAATACAGTAAATGCAATAAAAACAGAGAGCGAAAAATAAAAATAAGTACAGTAAATGCAATAAAAATAGAGAGCGAAAAATAAAAATAAAGAATGGAGAAAATAAATATAAAAATATAATAAATAAAGAAATAAATAAAGAAATACAAGTGGAAAAAAATAAAAATAAGGCCTACAAAGGAAGCCGAGAACAATAAATACAGTACAATATGGACTAGGGTGAAAACAGGAGAATGAGAATGAGAACAAACCCGGGAGATGAGACAAAGTCACTGGGAGAAAGTCTGTGACGTCTGTGATTGCCAGGAGACTTAGAAGCAGGAGCTTCAGGCAGCGGGTGTCCAGAGGAGTGCAGGGCCGATTACCACAGGTCGCTGTAGTCCTCAGGAGGGCCAGAGATCAGGAATGGCAGCGGGCAGCAGGCAGCGTGGAAGGCAGTCCAAGGCTGTGGGTGTTCAGGGGAACTTGTCAGGAAGGCCAGGCGGCGGTGACCAGGAGACACAGGCAGCTCAGGCGGCAGGAGACAGCGGACGGATAAGGGTGAGCAGGAAGCGGTACCAGAGACGGCGGCGGCGGTCAGACAGGAGCCACGTGTAGAGGATGGATGGGGAAGACGGCAGGAGACAGCAGGCGAGTCCAGGCAGTGGGAGACAAGAGGCGACCCAGGCGGGTCCGAGTCAGCAGATGGCAGGTGGGCTGATAACCACAAAGTCTACTCCATTTAGCGTATATATATATATATATATATATATATATATATATATACATATACATACACACACAGAAATTTTCTTTCCTTTTACATTTCCAATCCTTTTGATACATCTAATAACTTATCTAATAGCATATAACATTTTGTTTTATAATTTCCTTAACATAGTAAAGTGTTTCCTTATAGTATTTAATAACTTCCTTGATCACCAAGTTTATTATTTATTTGTTCATTTCATTTACCAGGTCCTTTTTTCATGAACAGTTCAGAAAATACATGTTTTGGTGCTATCTGCAACTGCAGGATTTTTTTTTTCCTTTGCTCCAGATTTAATAAATTTCCCCTAATGTGTTCTCAAATGAGCACGTGACTAAAGGGCAATTGTTCTCTATAAGATCAGTATACACATTCATGATCCCAACTGCCACATGGCTACCCAATGAGTGGTCTCAAAAGGGTGATATATACTTTTAATAGTTTAAAATCCAAAGCAATGTCTGTACAAAAATCCATTGGCCGGCATCACAGTTTTCTCTCTAATATCTTTGCAGGACCACACACGTGTTTTAAAACTGCGCATTTTTCTGTAAACATGAAACAGGGGCATTCTAGAGTGAGGATACACCATACTTACCTACTTTCTTCAGCTCCCTTCCGGGAGCCAGCCAGTGGAGGGGGGCGTGAAGGGGCGGGGTGGCCGAAATCGCGTCATTTCGGCCCCGCCCCCTGTGACGTCATGACGCAAATTGCGTCATTTGACAGCGGGGGCGGGGCCAAACACCGCGATTCACCGGGAATCGCGGCGTTTGGGATCTAATTCTGCCCACTTCACTAGGAAGTGGGGCACTTCCTAGTGAAGTGGGCAGAATTCGGGAGATTGCCACACTCGCCCGGGAGTCCGGGAGACTCTCACAAAATGCGGGAGTCTCCCGGACATTCCGGGAGAGTTGGCAAGTATGGGATACACCCAACATATACTATAAACTGAAAAAAATTCCATAAAAAAATAAGAGGTAAGAAGCATGACAAGTAAGTATAATATTTAAGTACTGGTACATTTATTATCGCCATTTATTTCTACTTGCAATCTAGTGCAATCAATGAAAACAGTTCACAGCATCATCTGCATAGAATAAAATAGTAAGAAAATAAATTCAGTAGGAAATCTATCCCCTAACACGCAAAAGGTTAAAGCAAATCCAAAGAGCAATCTACTAACCTATAAGAGCCCATCAGCAGGTGACAATCCCAGAACACGTGCAGTCTACAGCTCCGCAGAAACAACTTACGTGATTGACAACTCGGCGCCCGTACTGCCCCGGCGACCACGCCCATTACAGACCCTCCGCCGCGCCTCCCTCCTCTCCCACCACAGGGATATGTCACTGTACTTATTATACAACCAGTGCTCTGTGACATTCGATTTTTTAATCTGAAGTATATGAAAGTTATTTTGCATAGGTCTAGTCATGTATTCAATGTTAAGTATAACTGAGGGACTAATGGCTGCAATTCTTTTTTACAAATCAGTGTACTTTGAAGTAAGAAAACTAAGTATTATTATGTTTATTTTTTACCTATTTGAATGACAGCCATTTTTAAATTAAATATGACAGTATGCCCCGTCCCCATCAATTCTAAATCCATATTCGGGCTAGGCAGATGAAAAAATCCTCATTGTTTAATACTAATATTTATGAAATGTTTTCCTAACTGTTACGAGCCGTGACGGTCCACAGCTTGACTCCTTCAGTGCGTTTCGGCTGTAATGGTAACAGCCAGGACGTCACTTGCTGCTTCCGCTGTCCCAACCGTCACCACTGCAACGGTCTGCATGCTTTCTAAAGCAGCGCTGCATTCTGGAAACATTGAACACCCCGGCGCTCATATAGGGAGCTAGCCTGCAGGCTAATTTAGCTGATTGGTTGTTTTCTGTATTTAAGGCAGGGAGGGTTTAGCCTCCCTGATGGTTATAGCGTTCACAGTCTGTGCTGTTTGCTGATCAGCTGTTTGTCTCCTGACTTTGGCTGACTTTCTGTTGTGACCCTTGCCTGTATTTTGGACCTTGCCTGTTGCCCTGACCATTTCCTTGAATACTGTACTGTACTCCGCTGTTTCGCTTGTGACCCACTGATCACCCGCTCCAGTCTGGGCTAGCGCCTCTGGTTCCATCTGCGCTATGGCCAACATAGATGAGCTTTTGCTACATTGAGCTTAAGACCTGGGGGCATCCAAGTAGCTGTGAGCACATAAAGCTCTATGGGAAAGGACGGCTGCTAAAGGTGAAGACCCCAACATTATCCGTTCTAAAAGCTCATCTTGGTGGTTGTGAGCCTTAACACTAACGCACACGCAGTTGCACTAATCGAGAACAGACTTGTATATTACCAGACACAGAAGTTGCCGGTGTCTTCCTCCACGACTATATCACTTTGTCTGACAAGTGAAGTCGTATTCTTTTATTTCAGTTCACGCTAAGACTGGGTACACACTACAGGGTTTTCAGTCAATTATTGGGCCAATCACCTGATAAATGAATGTTTGGCCCGACATTGCATTATTGTGTACACTGCAACGACAAGCTATTATCGCTCCAAACCTCATCGTATTGTTATGTTTTTTAACCGGACTAAAAATTTCGTTCAACGATTGAACAATGGTGTCCCAATCCTGCAGCGTGTATGCACTCACAATCAGTATCTCCATAGAGTTTACAGAGTCATAATCTTTTCAGCTAATGGTTATGACAAATGAAGAGCACATATCTGAAAGTAATTCTTGAAAAACATGTATAGTGTGCACAAATGAATCAGCATGCTGATTGTGATTTTGGTAAAATTGTTATAGATAACACATCGGGAGAAAATTTTTGTATTGTGTACACAGACACGAGAAGGCGCACTAGCCTCTCCTTATGTACAACACAAGTCTTGGGGTGGTGACCCACAGACACCAGTCCGTATCTCGCAGTTGACACCACGCCAAATTCTGCAGTATAACTGATAGGTATTTCAATAGTATAAAGTTTTCCAGGTTGTACCCAAATACCTACATAGTGAACAGGAACAGATGGATCACATAGGTGCCAAAGCATTATTTCCGTGGCTCCAGCATTTCAGGACTTCATCTGATCATTCACAAAAGCACCTGTTATTCTTGGTCGTCGTGTGCATCTTAGATCCTATGAAAAAGTAGTGACTATTTCTTCCCGTGCTCTAGAAGCAAGTCCCAGAGGGACTTCAGATAACACCTGTTACAAATGAAGTGACAGTGTGACAGAAAATGATCTTTAATTACCTAAATATTCTCACTGGTAATGGATTTGGGGTTCCATTTATGACCCATCGCATATTGCTCATGTTAATTAAAACATTTTATCGCAATGATAACAAATGATGAGACGTGGCAATATTATTTAAACTGATTAGCCGTGACAGCAGCTCCAATAAGAGCCTGTTCTGCCAAATAATTTATAGTACAGGTTCTTATGGCCTTGCACAATTTGTGATAGGGAGAAGGATGAAGACAATTCTGATGTCACCATAAGATGACCATCCAAGGGCGATCACACACGTTGGTCTACTGCAGCCACCTTTCGATCACATTTTCCTTCACATCCAATAATGATCCCAGCAATTTACTTAGGATCATTATCAGCCATCGGTGTCACTTTTGGCCCACACAAGCTGCAATGTTGGGCCAATTGTCTGATAACAGCTGCATTTAACTTTCATAACATAAATAAGGCTCCTACAATCACTGGGTTAGGAAAACAAAGACAACTTAGAAATTCATTTTGTGTGGTCCAAATGTGATAGCAAGCAACACCAAATATTTTTTTAAAAAACATCTGAAAGTATGGAAAAACATGGAATATGTGCTATACATTCCCTATTAAGAATTGTGTTCATATGTCACACCAAATATGACCAGATGTAAGAAACTACAAAATCTTGGATCACATAGTTTTTAGTTATCTAACTGATAATCAAATTAATTTTCAATAGTTATAGATACTACATATTATATTGCCAATTCAGCTCACCATTTATACCAGCAAGAATACATACAAATAACATAAATAATAATTACCTAGGCCAGTGGTTCCCAAACCCAGTCCTCAGGTACCCCTAACAGTGCAGGTTGGATCTGTCAGGACCTGCCTGCGGTCCTACTGCAGCTGCCTCGGCATGCTGTTTCTCTTGGCAGCTGCTGTCTGTGGACTATATTGGACTTGTTATTTTGAATGTATCCTGTGGTACCTCTAATCCACCAGAGGTGCTGCTATTGTTTCTTGTCTCTTCTCTTTACTAGGGGTTAATCTGCTGCACTACCTATCATCTGCACCTGTTGTTTCCTTATTTATACCTGCCTATCCCAGTTATCTTTGTTGGTCATTGTTGTTTATGTTACTGTGCCTGACTTTGTTGTGCTCTTGTTTCTTCTGTTCCATGGTACTTCTACAAGCTGCTTGCCGACATTTCTTTATCTGGTTTGTCTCCACAGCCTGCTCACCTGCACCAGCCATGTTTCTTGTTATTTGCTTTCAGCCTCTCTCAGCAATACTTGTTCAATATCTGCAAAATTCGGTTTGTACCATTCTGCATTATCTGGATCATATCTGTTCAATAAATATCATGTGCTATCACCTTATTCCGGGCTCCATAGCTGTCATTTTTAGTTTTCAGCATTGATGTGTGACAGGATCTTCCAAAATGTGTCAGTCAGTAAAGAATACACCTGTGTTCTAGCAAAGAGAGATGGAAAAAAGCACTGTTAGGGGTACCTGAGGACTGGGTTTGGGAAACACTGATCTAGGCACAATTTTCACCTAACTCTAAATGAGGCCCTTAGTGTTTAAAGTGTGCACCTGCATTTTGGTTTCTATGCTAATTTGTTAGTCACAGCACTATATTATCGTTTATGCATTTTATGCAGGTTAGATTTTTGTGCCAATATAAATACAATTGAATTATATGTTGGTGGTAAAGCAAAATCAACAACTATTGATTTATAACGATGTACAAAAATATTTGAAACTAGATCACACCTTATAATCATCATCATTTATATATAAAGCTCCACCAATTCTGCACCGCTGTACAGTGAATATTTGTCATTCACATCAGACCCTGACCTATTGGAGCCTGCTATCTAGATTCCCTAACAGACACAGACAGGCACAACACAGGTTAGGGTTAATTTTGTTAGCAGTCAATTAAACTACCAGTATATTTTTGGAGTGTGGGAGGAAAGCAGAGCACAGGGAGAACAAACAAGCATGCTCTGGGTATGCTGGTGCTTGTAGTCATGCAAGCATCAGTATGCCCAGACTGTTTAGGGCACCCTGGCATGGCTGGGACTTGTAGTTCCACAAAACAAAATGGCGTCTGTTTGTTTTTTTCACATAAATTTTGTGTTATTGCCCTACTACCCACAGCCCAGAGGGGTAGGAAGAGACCTAGTGCTTTCAGCACTGGGCTGGTTATTCCTAGAGGGTGGGCCTGCTCGGTTTTTTTTGGCAGACCCCACTCCCTAGGGAATCCAGCCCAGTGCTGAACAGCCTGGGGTTGGTTTGTCATTATGGCAGAAGGACCCCTGCCTCGTGCCCCCCTGTTATAGTGCCAACCACCCTGGGCTGTTTTGCCTAGTGCTGGTTATGTGAAAATCGGTGGGACCCCACGCAAATTTTTCCCCGATTTTCGCGCAACCAGCAGCAGGCTGGCAGCACTAGGGTTAATAGTGGCGGGGAGCGGGACCCCACGCATTTTAAAAAAAACCTTTTATCTGTTTTTAAACTTTTGACAGCCGTGGGGACCTACAGCTGTATAGGCAGGGCAGTGTAACAGTGATGTGTTTACTAATCACGCTGCTAACAAGCAGCGTGTTGTATGTGGCTGTTTTTTAAAGCAAACTCAGGAGAGTTTGCTTAATCGCAGCTTCATACATTTGAGACTTGTATCTGCTAGAGTGGCAAACAGTCGGGACTTTGATCTCTATCAATTTTGTAAATAATGATTTTGACAGAAACACATCTCTGGCAATTTTACATCAAATCTCACTTTAATACATCTGCGAGATGAAACACCCGCGAGAAAATTGCTGGATTTTCAAAATCGGACCTTAGTACATTTATCCCTGGTCTGTCTAAAAATGTCTAAAATCCCCTAGAAACACTCTAAGCTCACACTGAATATTAAACACAAAGTCTTGCCACCACTAAGTTCAAAAACTTACTCTCTTAGGTCCTCAGTTACTCCTTGACTTATTACAAAATATAATCACAACCTAAATAAATCAAAGTTATTTTAAACCAAACATTTCCCTGCTTTAATATAATGTAGCATTATAAAAATCAAGCCTGTCTGACAAAAAGTCTCAATGCTTATTAAATAACAATGGACATACAGAATATTGCTCCCCATCCTTCATCACACTCTTCCCCCTTCTCTAGATATGCTTCCTGGATACACATGCTTGAAAATGGATGCTCTCAGATATTTGAACTTTCTCGGGTCGCTCTCTGCTTGTAGGTGAGTCTTTCTTCCTCATTCATCCCTCAGTCCCTTTCATGGTGGGGGATGTAGACTAAGCAACCCATGAACAGTCAGAGGTTCCCTGGATTGTTAGCCCTTTCGACTGCCTGCCTTGGCACACTAGTCCTCGAACCCCAGTAAGTGTAGTGGGTTACATGTCGCTTTGCATTTTATTTATATTACACATCTATTTTAGCATACATAAATCGTCATATTCATCCCTGGTGAGTAGAATTCTGCATTATATTATAATTTAATGGACTCCAACCAATATGTTAACATTTGATAGTGTTTTCCTTTAAGTTCCCAGCATGTTGTGTAAAGGAGATAAAAAAAAGTTACCAGCCACTAGATGTTTCACCATTTTATTGAATTCTTTAATAGGAGGAAGGGTTAGTTCTTTCATCAGAAATCCTTGTTCCTCATGGTCTTTAACTGAAGGCAACTGGGATTTCCAGGGACGTCACTTACATTCTCCTTATCAAACCTTATTAGAAGCAACAGAGTCGTCTGTTATATTTGGGAAGACAACTTATCAGTCCCCCTGTGATGCCTGCTCCCATAAGAACAGGGTAGGGACACCGCCTATCCCATACTCCTCCATTCCTCCCATGCATTGACATCCTCTCATAGACACCCTTACCCCCACAGTTATCACAATTCTAGTACTCACCCCTTGCATTTTTCATAATCATGTAAATTGCTGTATACTGTATATACAAGATCCCCCTTAAAAGCAGTCACAATCGATACTTCTCTGCTTCTCTGTAAATCTACACATGTAGTCTAGATCAGAATTAGTAGGCAAATGGTGGATATTCACCTGTTTTGGAATGTATTGCAGTCCTACAATAGCTGTGGAGCCATAGCTGGCCTAAGCCTGGTTTAAATGATTTTACAGTGCACAATAGCTCATTCTCCTAAAGATGCAACCTTTACCTTCTTTCTGAGATGTAGCTGCCGTTTACAGGGCCAATGAAAGGGATACCCGTTGGACAAAAGCTGGTGCTATCTGGGGCTAAGGGGGTGTCTGCACAGACCAATAGATAGTCGCTAGCACTTTAATACTGGTCGACAGAGTCAACCACAGTGCATGTCTCATTACAGCATGACTGACACTACCTGCAACCAATAGGTGGGCTCCAAGGAACAAAGAAGAGATATTGATAATCAGTGACTTAGAGACTCTCCGGGCCTGGGTGATTACATATAATTTACAAAGAAAGTAATAATACAGATACAGAGATTAATAACTTGTGGGATGTAATATTTAAATACAATTTAGGTACAATGTACAACATTGGCAAATCCTGGATTTATAGATGGGGCATCAAAACAGCAACTTGCAGCAATAAGAATGAAACAGACAGACAGTACCCATACAGAAACAGCTACTGAAGAGTGTTTGCACCAATTATATCATGACTTATCTGCAGGAGGGAAATCATACAACATATATGTCTGTTACGTGACATACAGTACTGCAAGACAATTCAGAATCGTATTCAGGACAGAAATTAGTCAAGCAGTCAGATTTGAAAACTAGAATTACTAAAGTGAAATATGTATATAAATGTAATTGCTAAATGTTGTTGCTTTTATAATTGAGGCATAAAGTAAACTATACATTAATGTAAAACCCCCTACATTAATAGTAGCCCAGTTTACATAAATTTTACCATTTTACCTAATTATTACTACCCTACAAAATAATAATTAATCTCTCCTCACACCCAATTAATATAAAATATATTAAAATTGATGTTAAAGTTACACATCCAGTGATTCACATCACTTTCAGCAGCCAAGAAACTGCAGAGGAGTGCAGGTAATTTACTTTCTACGTTTTCTTTTTTCTTACATCAGAAAAACATTAGAGCACTAGAGCTAAGCCATAACTAAAAATAATACTCATATAAACAAAACATTAGTAAGATAATTGATGGTGGCCATTTTGTTGAGGCCAATGTTCAATATAACCCAGATACTCAAACTTTCAATTACAACAGGAATTTGAGAGGCAGACAAAATTTTTTGCTGTGTTGCAGCCACAGCGAAACACCATTACCTACCACCACATGTCTCCCTTTACTAGCTGAGTGATTTCTTGCCTCTTCGATGCTTGCAAAGCAAGAGAGCCAAGGCTGAAAAAAATTGTGATGTCTCCAACATGACTGCATTGGGGATCTCACAGACCTCAAAGACGGGAATTCCGGGAAACCTACAACTAATTTAGGCCTATACACAGAGAGTATTAATCCTAATCCCCCCATGTTGCATGAGGATCTTTTTAAAGCAATACAGGAAACTTGCTGTGCCTTATGAAGACAAGCATGAAAACTTGCAGAAGCCATTAAAGAAACTAAAGATGAAATGCTTCAAATCATACAAAGAGTAGCTACAAATGAGCACAGAGTAGGGGAAGCATTTCAAGACATAGCGTCTCCTTAATAAATTTACTTCCACAATCCACAAAGTACAGAAACAAATGCTCAATAATCTAGATGTGATTGAAAATAGGTCTAGGTGCAATAATCTGTGCATAGTGGGGTTGCCTGAAGCCCTTAGACGGCCTACTTTAACGCACTTTCTCACAAGCACGCTGCCGGCAATGCTCATTATAACAGATGACTTTAAAGGCCTAGTAATAGAACGTGCTCCAAGAGAGCACACAAACCAGCCGAAGAATGGTAATATTTAAGTGCTTAAATTATACACAAAACCACAAATTGTTGAGCTTCAAAAAAACAAGGTAACTTGACCCAGGAGTAGAAGAAAATTTGCATTTTCCAAGATTATTCAGCAGCAATGTCAAAGTCTACAAATGATTTTTTTCAAGTTTGCACTGCTGTACCCAGCTTGTTTACGAGTATTTGATGGGAAAGAAGATAAAGATTTTAACTTTTAAGATGAAAAAGCGTTCTTGAATGAGGAGCAGGAAGTGGCAACCATACTGAACCCTAATGTCTGTGAACCCTAAGTTGCACTCGGAAATATTTAATCTACAACTGAGCAATATCTTATAAAGTTTGCAATGAATCTTACAGTCAAATCATAATACAAGAACTGCAAGATCTATTTAGAGGTTTTAATAAGAATGCTTGTTTTCCTTAACAGAACTCAACTGGTATAATGCAAAATTCCAACAGATTTTCTATTTGCTGACTGAATACTATAGAGTTTGTAATCCTTATACCCTCTTGCTTTTTGCCAATAGATCTAGAATATAAACGCATTAAGAAGACCCAAAACCTTTCTATAGAGCTCTATAGCGAACAGTCAGCTAATGATGTTAGACTATAATTCATACTTGCCAACTCTCCCGGAATGTCCGGGAGACTCCTGCATTTTGCGAGAGTCTCCCGGACTCCCGGGAGAGTGTGGCAATCTCCCTGATCTGCCCACTTCCTAGTGAAGTGGGCAGAATTCGGTTTAAACACCGCGATTCACCGGGAAAAATGGCGCGATTTTCGTGGCCCCGCCCCCTACACGCCCACCTCTCCCTGGCAGCTCCCGGAAGAACAATTTTAAATGTTGGCAAGTATGCTATAATTTCATACATACATATATATATATATATATATATATATATATATATATATATATATATATATATACACACACACAAACTTTTTGTGTTGTTTAGGTTTATTTAACTGTATATAACTTAGAAAAAGACATACGTCCAGCTGCTATGCATATATTTACTTCTCATGTATGTGAGAACCCCAGCTGTGGCCCTCAAGGAGCGATAACAGCTCTTTTTCCTATTTTTTTATCCTTTTGAAATAGTATACCTGGAAGTTAATACACATGCTGATATGCACTGGTGGCTTTTACCCCCTTTTGTTATATTTCTTATTATCTATGCCTTTCGCATATTGTTGGAACGGAGGCCTATAGAGTCTTGGAGAGGGTTCTATGGAGGGGTAAGACTTCCACTACACTTGTTGTCTATCCTCCTCATGTATGATGTTTATCTCTGCTACCAACATATACTATCTCACTTTAGAAACTTACCATGTATGGAGTAAGCAATATGAATATGAAATAACTTAAACATTTGCTCAGGGAATGTGTGTGTCTGGGGGAGGGGGTATTAATTCTCTCATAAAAAGATTTTATCATATTTAAATAAAGTGGAAGCAGACATCACCTTTCTCCAAGAGACACATTTAACTGAAATAGATAATAGTAAAATTAAGTAGGCAAAATCAGATTGTACTAGCTTCTGCATCATTTAACCCAAAAGCCAGAGGGGTTGCATTTCTGATAAGAAAGGGGGTTCAAAATGCTGTCCACTCTGTTATTACAGATACAGAAAGAAGATATAATATCCTCATATGGCTAAAAATATAAAACCCAAGCAAAACTGAGAGTTCCAGCATATTTAGCTAATTCCATTAAATTTAGAAATATGCTAGATACTGTATGGGAGACATATATTACTAATAACCAAGAGCATTCAGAAAATCCATTGTTACTCTGGCATGTGGCGAAACCTCTGATACAAGGAAATATCTTGTATGTTAAACAACAGAACAAAAATTATTCAGCACTATACCTAAAAACACAAGCCAAATTAACTGAGTGTCACTCACCGGACTGTGAGTGCTTCTTCCCGGACTATTAGGAACCGTGGACGTCCTCTATCCTGAGGGACTGCGCATGCGCAGCCCTTTCCAAACCTTCAGTGTATGTTCCTTTAACTTAATTGGCAGATCAGGTAACCTCCCTATATTAAGCACCTGTGGTCAACACCACGTTGCCTGATCTTGGAGTCTCATTCCCCATGAGTCTCTGAAGGTGTTCCTGTGTTTCCTTGTTCATTCAGCCCTGCTGATTCCTGTGGTTTCCAAACCACTTCTACCTCTGTGGTTTCCAAACCACTTCTGCTACTGTGGTTCCCATACCACTTCTACCATCTACTATATCATCGTGACTGTGAGCTGATTCCTATCCGCTGCCTCCGTGCACTACAGTCTTCTAATCACTTCAACTCTACCATGTATCATTGGGACTGTTAGCTGATGCCTATCCGCTGCCTCCGTGCATTACAGGCTTCAACCACATCCACTCACCTGTTCATGATTGTGACTGCCAGCTGATTCCTATCCGCTGCCTCCGTGCACTACAGGCTTCAACCTGCAACTCGTCTGTGTTTCATCATCGTGACTGCTAGCTGATTCCTATCCGCTGCCTCCGTGCACTACAGTCTTCAACCTGCAACCCGTCTGTGTTTCATCGTGACTGTTTAGCTGATTCCTATCCGCTGCCTCTGTGCGCTTCAGTCTTCAGTCCTTGTCTACTCTACCGTGTTTCCTTGAGTCTGCTGCCACTATTGCTACCCGCTACTCTCCGTGATCATCTGTTCCAGTTCAACTCTGCTCCGGTGTCCCATCGTTACTGCACCTGCTGGTTGCTATTGGTTACCTCCGTGTTCCCGCAGAGACCCGCTGCTGTTACTTCTCAGCGCTACTCATCCATCTACTGCTGATCCGCTCTCCACGCCTTCCTGTGTTCCCTGCTGGTCTACCTACCTGTGCGCTGCACCTGCTAGACCCCTGCTTCACCCATCCAGGGACTTGTATCCTGCTGGCCTCCTGCCCTTCAGGTATCTCTGCACTCCTGTCTGACTGCCTTCTCCTGAACCACGGTATGCATACTTCCCATTGACTGTGCTGTGTATTGCATACCTTGCTGGACTGTGTTGGTTCTCCTCTGGAGTGTACTATCCGCTGAGTCTATTGCCATCATTGACTGTGTTGGTTCTCCTCTGGAGTGTACTATCTGCTGACTCTACTGCCATCATTGACTGTGTTATCTCATGCCGGATTACTTCAAGAGACTTTCTATATTGGCAGTGTTGTTCAGTCATTTATACATTTATATTGTGCATATTACTGTGGATCAAAGTCAAGGTGCCCGTGTATATATTGTGTTGCAGTCTCTCCCCGTGCACCTCCTCACATATATATTCAGTAGTACAACTTGCTAGTGGCAGACCACTGACTCCTGTTTACAGTTTCACCTGTTCCAGTATCCTCTCACATAGCAGTGGTACAACTTGCTAACGCAGACCACTGACTCCCCGGATACCTCCACTTGGATTCCATTCCTTCACTCAGACAGCGGTACAACTTGCTATCCGCAGACCGCCGACTCTCATCACCTCCTCGTTTCTGTTGGACATTCCTCCTCACTATAGCAGTGGTACAACTTGCTACCGCAGACCACTGACTACCTTCACGTGTCCTTTGTCCATACAGTTCCTCGTGTATTACTACCTCCATATTGCCAGTGCTGCTAGTCATAGACTTTCCTGAGCATCTCATCATCTGCTATTTCCTGTTCCGTGATCACCCTGCTACCAGAGTACCATATTACCACCTATACTGCTCTGGTAAGCCTATCACCTGGTGATCCCTGGGTAAAGACTCCTAGTGCCCGTGACAGTAAGATCAGGCCATGACAGACCCAGATACGGAACCTACTGCTAAAGAGATGCTGCAGCATCTGGTCAGCCGTGTGGAGCAACAGGATGCTCGCCAACAGCTGTTACTTCAATGTTACCAATCGTTAACCTCCCAAGGAACATCTGGACAGACTGTTACAGCTAGTATTGAAGCTCCTGTGCTTTCCTCCGTTTCCCCAGTGCCATCCCAGGTGTCTACAGCTCCTACGCTTCACCTGCCTACTCCGTCAAAATATGACGGGGACCCCAAAACTTGTAGAGGTTTCCTTAACCAATGTTCAGTCCATTTTGAACTCCAACCTCAAAATTTTTCTACCCATCGTTCCAGAGTGGCCTATCTTATCTCATTGTTTTCTGGACAAGCCCTGGCTTGGGCCTCCCCTCTGTGGGAAAGAAACGATCCAATTCTACAAGATAGTGCCAAATTCATTTCCACGTTCCGAAGTGTGTTCGATGAACCAGGTCGTGTGACCTCCGCTGCTTCCAGCATTCTTCGTTTGCGACAAGGCCCCCATACAGTAGGACAGTATGTCATTCAATTTAGGATCTTAGCCTCTGAACTTCAGTGGAACACTGAAGCATTAGTTGCCGCCTTCTGGCAGGGGCTCTCCGATAAAATTAAAGATGCACTGACTACCCAAGAGCTTCCTTCGTCACTAGAAGATTTGATCTCTCTTTGCCATCGTGTAGACATGAGATTTCGTGAAAGAGAATCTGAGAAAACAACTTCTGCTAAAGCACCTCTTCGTTTAAACCCTCAATTTCGTCCAGTTTCACCTTCTGTGATTCCCATGGAGATAGGACGTTCCAAATTATCTTTAGAAGAGAAGAAACGAAGAGTAAAGAATAGACTCTGTATCTATTGTGCTGATTCCACACATATGCTCAGTTCTTGCCCTAAGAAATCGGGAAATGCCAGGCCCTAACTAGTTCTGGAGAGGTGAAGTTAGGGTCCCTGGAGTCCTCTCCATTGTCTATGAAATCTAAAGTCTGCGCTTTCGATGTTACGATTTCCTTTGCTACCAAATCCTTTGAGTCACAGGCATTGATTGATTCCGGAGCAGCAGGAAATTTCATTTCTAAATCACTAGTGAATCAATGGTCCCTACCAGTGATCACTTTAAAAACACCCATTACTGTGACGGCTATAGATGGATCACGTCTCATCAATGGTCTCATCACCCAGAGTACGTCTCCAGTAACCCTTCAGATTGGTGTACTACACCATGAAGAAATTTCGTTTTTAATTCTTCCTGTTACGACAAGTCCGATTGTCTTAGGCCTTCCATGGCTTCAATGTCACTCTCCCCAGATTGACTGGCGCACCCCTCAAGTTACGTCTTGGGGGCCTGAATGTCACCATCGTTGTCTCTCTCAAGTTATTCCTCTTAAAGTACAGCAATCTTCCATCTCATCGTCCTCCCCGGGACTCCCTCCTCAGTATGCTTCATTTGCCGATGTGTTTGATAAAGCTCAGTCTGAACGTCTTCCTCCTCATCGTTCTTGGGATTGTCCGATCGACCTTCTACCTGGCAAGACTCCTCCCAGGGGTCGGGTCTATCCTCTCTCGTTACCTGAAACTCAAGCCACATCTGAGTACATACAGGAGAATCTCCAGCGTGGGTTCATTCGACCTTCCACCTCTCCCGCTGGAGCTGGGTTCTTCTTCGTCAAAAAGAAGGATGGATCATTACGCCCTTGTATAGATTTTCGTGGACTCAACGCCATTACTATCAAGAATCGGTATCCCATTCCGCTGATCACTGAGCTATTTGATCGCATCAAGGGAGCTCGGATATTTACTAAGTTGGATCTTCGTGGTGCCTACAATTTAATTAGAATCCGTTCCGGTGACGAATGGAAGACCGCGTTTAACACCAGAGATGGGCATTACGAATATTTAGTAATGCCCTTCGGGCTGTGTAATGCCCCCGCGGTTTTCCAGGGTTTCATCAATGAGATCTTTCGGGACTTATTATATGTATGTGTCGTTGTCTACCTGGACGACATATTGATCTTCTCACAGGACCTGCCTTCTCATCACCAACATGTGGCAGAGGTCCTCTCCAGACTACGGAAAAACTCATTGTTCTGTAAATTGGAAAAATGTTCATTCGAGTTACCCCAGATTCCATTCTTGGGGTATATAGTTTCCGGAGTTGGCCTGAAGATGGATCCAGACAAAGTAAATGCTGTACTACATTGGCCTCAGCCAACTACTCTTCGTGCCATCCAGCGTTTTTTAGGTTTTGCCAATTACTATAGACGCTTCATTCAAGACTTCTCATCCATTGCATCTCCCATTGTGGCCTTAACTCGGAAAGGGGCTAATACTAAGCAATGGTCATCTGAGGCTCTCCAAGCCTTTCAAATCCTCAAAGAGCCCTTCTCGTCTGCTCCCATTCTGCGACAACCTGATGTGACACTCCCCTTCTTCCTAGAAGTAGATGCCTCTAATGTGGGCTTAGGAGCTATTCTCTCCCAACGCTCGGAGCAACAAAAATTACATCCTTGTGCCTTCTACTCTCGGGGTCTTCTGCCCGCAGAGAAAAACTATACTATCGGGGACAAGGAGTTGCTGGCCATCAAAGCTGCATTAGAGGAATGGAGATACTTGTTGGAAGGAGCTCGCCATCCTGTGACGATCTTCACGGATCATAAGAACTTGTCATATTTGCAATCTGCTCAATGCTTGAACCCTCGTCAAGCAAGATGGTCTCTTTTCTTTTCCCGTTTTGAATTAATTATAACCTTCAAACCAGCTGCTAAGAACAAGAAAGCTGACGCTCTATCTCGAGCTTTTGTGACGTCCTCTGATGTAGAAGAGGTTCCCAACCATGCTATTCTAGACCCCAAATGTATTTCTCTGGCTGCTTCATCCACCAAAATGCTACCATTTGGGAAGACCCTCGTGCCTCCTACTCTGAGGAGGAAAATCCTTTCGTGGTTCCATGCCTCTCGTTTTTCCGGACACGCCGGTGAACACAAGACCTTTGAGATTCTCTCTCGAAGTTACTGGTGGCCTTCAATGAGGAGAGACGTCAAAGAGTTTATTGCTTCCTGTGATTTATGTTCTCAGTTCAAATCCTCCCGCAGAACTCCAGCAGGGTTGCTGCGACCACTACCCATTCCGTCCAAACCTTGGACCCATATTAGTATGGATTTCGTTACTGATTTGCCACCAAGTAAGAATCACAATACTATTTGGGTAGTGGTAGACAGATTTTCGAAGATGGCTCATTTCGTCCCTCTGTCCGGTTTACCTTCCTCGTCTACTCTGGCTGAACATTTCATTAAAGAAATCTTCCGCATCCATGGATGTCCGTCTGAGATTGTGTCAGATAGAGGAGTACAATTCGTTTCCAGATTCTGGCGGGCCCTTTGTAAAACCTTGGGCATACGATTAGCACTCTCATCGTCTTACCATCCGCAATCTAACGGACAAACGGAACGAGTCAATCAAGATCTTGAGACTTTTATTAGGATGTTCTCTTCAGCCAACCAAGACAACTGGGTAGAATTGCTCCCTTGGGCTGAATTCGCCCATAACAACATGTACCATGAGTCATCATCCAAAACTCCATTCTTTGTGGTCTACGGTCACCATCCGTCTTTTCCGGAATTTCCTGCCCTCCCGCCCACCCAAGTTCCTGCTGTGGAGACTGCTTGTCAGACCTTCAAAAATATCTGGTCTCAGGTCAAAACCTGTTTAAAGAAGACATCTAACAAATATAAGTCTTTCGCAGATAAGAAGAGGCGGGCTATTCCACCACTAAAAATTGGAGATCGTGTCTGGTTATCTACCAAAAATATTCGTTTGAAGGTTCCATCTATGAAATTCGCCCCTCGTTTTATTGGTCCATATAGGATCATTCAAGTTATCAATCCAGTATGTGTTAAACTTCTTCTTCCTAAGAATCTTCGGATTTCCAATGCCTTCCATGTGTCCTTACTCAAACCTCTTATTATCAATCGTTTCTCGACTCCTCCCTCAGCACCGCAGCCAGTTCAAGTTCATCAGGAGGAGGATTTCGAGATTACTGAGGTATTGGATGCAAAAATTTCGCGAGGAGTCCTCCGTTTCCTCGTTCATTGGAAGGGCTTTGGTCCTGAAGAGCGTTCATGGATCAAAGCTGAAGATCTTAATGCTCCTGCCCTTCTGAAGAAGTTTTATTCCAAAAATCCGGACAAGCCCGGTTCCAGGCGTTCTGTGCCCACCTTTAAAAGGGGGGGTACTGTCACTCACCGGACTGTGAGTGCTTCTTCCCGGACTATTAGGAACCGTGGACGTCCTCTATCCTGAGGGACTGCGCATGCGCAGCCCTTTCCAAACCTTCAGTGTATGTTCCTTTAACTTAATTGGCAGATCAGGCAACCTCCCTATATTAAGCACCTGTGGTCAACACCACGTTGCCTGATCTTGGAGTCTCATTCCCCATGAGTCTCTGAAGGTGTTCCTGTGTTTCCTTGTTCATTCAGCCCTGCTGATTCCTGTGGTTTCCAAACCACTTCTACCTCTGTGGTTTCCAAACCACTTCTGCTACTGTGGTTCCCATACCACTTCTACCATCTACTATATCATCGTGACTGTGAGCTGATTCCTATCCGCTGCCTCCGTGCACTACAGTCTTCTAATCACTTCAACTCTACCATGTATCATTGGGACTGTTAGCTGATGCCTATCCGCTGCCTCCGTGCATTACAGGCTTCAACCACATCCACTCACCTGTTCATGATTGTGACTGCCAGCTGATTCCTATCCGCTGCCTCCGTGCACTACAGGCTTCAACCTGCAACTCGTCTGTGTTTCATCATCGTGACTGCTAGCTGATTCCTATCCGCTGCCTCCGTGCACTACAGTCTTCAACCTGCAACCCGTCTGTGTTTCATCGTGACTGTTTAGCTGATTCCTATCCGCTGCCTCTGTGCGCTTCAGTCTTCAGTCCTTGTCTACTCTACCGTGTTTCCTTGAGTCTGCTGCCACTATTGCTACCCGCTACTCTCCGTGATCATCTGTTCCAGTTCAACTCTGCTCCGGTGTCCCATCGTTACTGCACCTGCTGGTTGCTATTGGTTACCTCCGTGTTCCCGCAGAGACCCGCTGCTGTTACTTCTCAGCGCTACTCATCCATCTACTGCTGATCCGCTCTCCACGCCTTCCTGTGTTCCCTGCTGGTCTACCTACCTGTGCGCTGCACCTGCTAGACCCCTGCTTCACCCATCCAGGGACTTGTATCCTGCTGGCCTCCTGCCCTTCAGGTATCTCTGCACTCCTGTCTGACTGCCTTCTCCTGAACCACGGTATGCATACTTCCCATTGACTGTGCTGTGTATTGCATACCTTGCTGGACTGTGTTGGTTCTCCTCTGGAGTGTACTATCCGCTGAGTCTATTGCCATCATTGACTGTGTTGGTTCTCCTCTGGAGTGTACTATCTGCTGACTCTACTGCCATCATTGACTGTGTTATCTCATGCCGGATTACTTCAAGAGACTTTCTATATTGGCAGTGTTGTTCAGTCATTTATACATTTATATTGTGCATATTACTGTGGATCAAAGTCAAGGTGCCCGTGTATATATTGTGTTGCAGTCTCTCCCCGTGCACCTCCTCACATATATATTCAGTAGTACAACTTGCTAGTGGCAGACCACTGACTCCTGTTTACAGTTTCACCTGTTCCAGTATCCTCTCACATAGCAGTGGTACAACTTGCTAACGCAGACCACTGACTCCCCGGATACCTCCACTTGGATTCCATTCCTTCACTCAGACAGCGGTACAACTTGCTATCCGCAGACCGCCGACTCTCATCACCTCCTCGTTTCTGTTGGACATTCCTCCTCACTATAGCAGTGGTACAACTTGCTACCGCAGACCACTGACTACCTTCACGTGTCCTTTGTCCATACAGTTCCTCGTGTATTACTACCTCCATATTGCCAGTGCTGCTAGTCATAGACTTTCCTGAGCATCTCATCATCTGCTATTTCCTGTTCCGTGATCACCCTGCTACCAGAGTACCATATTACCACCTATACTGCTCTGGTAAGCCTATCACCTGGTGATCCCTGGGTAAAGACTCCTAGTGCCCGTGACACTGAGGCCTACCAACAATACAATCATTCCTCTTCTCCTGGGAATAAATTAAAATATCAACAAAAAAGTATGCAGTTTGTAAATACTCTCAACCAAATAGGAGATGTTATATGTTTGTCATGAGTCGATGCGCTACTTGCGGCAGTTTGGCTGCTTACCCTGGCCGTGTCCCGGCTGCTTCTCTGACAGTCGGGACGTCACTTCTGGCCAGTGCGTTCCGACCATCGCCTAGGCTCCTTTCCAATCACTGTGTCCCAGCACCAGGGAAGGTATCTGGGGTACATGTGCAAGGGTCAATACATTTATTAATCACCTCTTGTGGTGATATTAGGGATAAAGCCTGGCCCCATTTGATTGGACACCAGTAGTATATAAGACAGGGAGGGCTTCGCCTACCTGCCAGTTATAGGATCTGTGTTACACGTTCTTGACCTGCTCCAGTGTTATCTGTTATATTCGTTGCTCTTTTGGACTGATTTCTGTTGTGGCCTCAGCTAGTTTCTGGACCCTGGTCCTTTGCTTTTTGGACCTGACCTCTGCCTGAGTATCAGATTTATCTTGCTAGCTACCTTGCTTTGTGTGTGCTGAATATCTCTGACTACAATAAAACCCTATGAATTATTTATGAAAGTACAAAACCACAATGGAAATGCTCTTTTTGATGTCACACTCCTACTTTACTGCAAATACACCTGCTTTTACCGAGCACATAACCTTAGTGTGCGAGTCTGCTGTTGCACAAAAGTTCTTACCGTCCAATTGGAGTTGGTAAGTGTTGTTAAGATTAGATGCACAAGTGCATCAGTATTGCACTTAAGAAGAAAAACTAGATTTTAATGTGCACAGCCGTATTATTTAAATAAGCTGGTGGCCTTGGAAATTATGCATTTAGAAAGGTGGTCCCTATTTTACAGTTTAGTGCACTGCCTTTTTATGGGGATGTTTCCAATGAATGGGAAGTGGGTGTACACTTTAAAGAGAGCTTGTCAGAAAAGTAGGTGCATTTGTGCAAATATAAATGTAGTATGGGTTGGCACTGCTTTTTAAGGTTTGTAAATCTCACTTCTTGTCTATAATGGGATAGCACTAGAAAGTAGTTTGGTGAAACTGCTCTACTCTTCTGCATTAGATTAACATAATTGTTTTCTCATAATAATACGACATACAGGGGCGGGCTGGCCCGGGGGGCAGGGGGGCATGCGCCCCCCGGGCCAGTCAGAAAAAGTGTGTTTTGGGTCGGTCTGTCCTGCTCGGTGGCTGGTCCCGGGGAGAGATCAGCCCCCCTCCCGCTCTGTGATAGGCCAAACATTCGGCCTATCACTGAGAATTGTTCTGTCACATGGGACTCGCACCATGTGATTGGTGCCGTCCCATGTCGGAAGAATGAGAAGTACAGAGCGTGCAGCGAGGACGGAGAGAGGTAAGTGCGGTGGGGGGGTATATTACTAGTGTGTGTGTGTGTGTGGCAATATAGTGTGTATGTGTGTGTGAGGGGCATATATACTGTGTGTGTGTGTGTGTGTGTGTGTGTGTGTGTGTGTGTTTGAGGAGCATATATACTGTGTGTGTGAGGGGCATACATACTGTGTGTGAGTGAGGGGCCAGTGTAGTGTGTGTGTGTGTATTGCTATTTTATTTGTCTTGATGGTGGGGCAATTTAATTTAATAGTGGGGCCTATGAAGTTAAGATGGTGTGATTGGACCTTTAATTAAATCTGGGGTGGTTTGTGATCTATTAATTGAATGTAGTGCTGTTTTGGGAAAATGAGGTCTATTTATTAAAAGTGATTAGGAATTATTTAATGCCTGGGATGGTTGTGGGAAATGGTTATATTTATTGAACATAAATTCTATTTAATTTATTGCTGGGCTGTTTGGAGGGAGGGAAATAGGTTTATTTATTAAATGGGAATACTATTAAATTTAATGTCAGGGTTATTTGGAGGGAAATAGGTCTATTTATCAAATGTAAATACTATTATTGGTTGGAGTTTTCTAAATTTCATGTACCCATTTATTTTTTTTCTCCAAATAGGGCCTCCAATATTCCAGGATCCAGACAAGCAGCAAATGAGCTAAATAAACCTGCAGCCACAAGTGGTTACAGTGACAAGAACAGGTAGGAGAGAGCAGGACAGTCTGTCAACTGTCCTGAATCTAGTGGGGCAGTCCTGAATTTGGGTGACTGTTTCGCTTAGGACAATTGGGAGGTATGTCCTGCTTCACCGTGTACTGCTCGTGAAGGCAAAACTGTGTACACCTAACAGTAGTGCACACAGTATGGCCTGTGTATTTGTCTAAAATGATAACCATCTTACATCATAGGGGGTTACCCTGTCTAAAGTGCCCAGGCCCCCAGAGCCTTAATCCAGCTCTGGGCCTGGGCATAAATATATATATATATGGATTAAGCAACACTAAAATGGCCTTTTTTTATATAGATAATTATATATTGTACCAAAAACCACCCATTAAGGATGGGCCGCTAATTATGGGCCAGTGCTGTGTGCTTGCCCCCGTGCTAAAGTCTGCCAGCCCTCCCCTGACGACATATGTTAATTTAGTGACAGGTTTCCTTTCTTTCTGAGCGATTGACATTATGCAAACTGGGGTACACATTCCCAAACCCTGTAGTATTTGTTTTGAGTCAGTGAATCACTGACATACACAACAGGCTTGTCTAACACTGCAGCTATTTAATTGTCTATATGACTTTCATCAGCTGTATCTGTCTGTATGGATAAATTTTCCTCAGGTGGCTGATCATTCTCACGGTAAATACATTAACAATTTTTCAGACCTAAGCCAGGATTCTGAAACAAATCTAAACTCAAGAAAAATTATCATAACAAACTACCAAAAAAAACAATCATGTCCCAAAAGGAGAAAAATTGCCTTGGCTTCAGCCATCATTTACGTTAAATGGCATGGTACTTGCACTGAGGGGCTAATATAGCAAGGCAAATATGCTAATGACCATTTAACAACTATTTAAAACTTATCTCATTAATTAACTACTTGCAAAAAGTAGTTTCCAGTTTAACTCAAGCAATATAATTCCTTGTCTGTTCTAAGTTAACCCTTTTTAAATGTATATATATTGAAGTGAATGGCCCAAGGCCTGGGTTACGCCCGGAGGCTTTAGGGATTTTGATAATATAAAATAAATATCAGATACTTTTTATCACTAGTATATGGTATAAAATAAATATATTAAATTCTGTAAAGCTATCCACACCCTGTGTCCTCTGCTGTATCCAATTACCTTTCAGCTGGGTAATTTGATCTCTCCCTTATGTCTCATTTGTTACTTTACCTTTCCCTAATGTCTCCGTTTTCCTACATCTTTCTCATGGCTTCCTTGTGGTCCTCATCTCTTCATGGATATTTCTCCTTTCCCTCATCTGTTTCCTTTGTCTGTCCCCACTCACTATGTGCCCCAATCTTCATCCCAGGTAACTCCTTCTCTTAGTTTTTGTTCAAATAAAAAGTAGGCTGTACTACAATTTACAAATATCATATTACAATTGGCTGATAAGGTATATAGGTGTATCCTGATCCACCGACTTCCCTGGATGCAATGGAAACTCTGAAGAAATTCTGTTTAAGTCTTTGTTTAAAAATCTCTTGATTGGAAACATATGTTCTTTGAATAACTCCTTCATTCCTGTTCATATCCTTTTTTCATATCCTTTTTCATCAGCTCACACGAAAGGCTTATATAATATAACATATGACATAATAAAACCACATCAAATATAAATGATATAAGATAAAACAATGTAAATATTTTCATATTAATAAATTGTCTTCATCCAAAATAAAACATATTTGACAAAACATGATTTTTTTAGGAAGGAAATCAGCTGAAATATGCCAAAAATATAATACATATTAAGGAGAAAAACTTGTTCAACAAGCATCTTTCTTTTTAGAATATTTTAATGTATAAATTAGGCAATTTTACCATAAATAAAACCAAAATAACTTAAAATAGCTTACGTTCACAAGAGATATAGCTGCAACTCATTACAACTTGTACACTTTACCAAAACTGGGAAGTTATACAATCTTGTGTTGAACCATATTTTACACTTTTATTCCTAATAACAGATTCAGATACAATAGTTTCCAAAGGGCTTAGTCCAGGGTTTCCCAAACCCAGTCCTCAGGGCTCCCTAACAGTGCAGGTTTTCCATATCTCCTTGCTGGAGCACAGGTGTATTCATTACTGACTGACACATTGTAACAGATCCACAGATGGTCCTAATTATGTCACATGTGATCCGGAAAACCTGCACTGTTAGGGAGCCCTGAGGACTGGGTTTGGGAAACCCTAGCTTAGTCACATAAGACATTACTATTATAATCATTGTTAATTTATATAGGGCCATCATATTATGCAGTGCTGTATAGAGATTACATAATCATTCACATTAGACCCTGTGCCATTGGAGCTTACACTCTAAGTTCCCTACCACACACACTAGGGTCCATTTTAATAGAAGACAATTAACCTATCAATGGGACTCAGCAGCACCCCTAAAGTATCTAATTGTCATTACACAAAAATACTGAAGTGACATCCATCTCGTTTGCTAAAATATTGTATATTGTGGACATGAAAGCACTGTATTGTCTCCTCATTCATGGCTTGAGAGCTCAAATATAACAACCATTTAATGCAGGTGTATTTATTATACTATACAGAATCAGTGTAGTTAATATAATACAGAGCATATAGACATGCTTGGTGTGCAACACAGAAATGTCTGCTTGGTTATGTCTCTAAGTGACACAATGTGTTAATTAAATATTTAATAATATGTAAGTTTTAATTATTCAGAGGGGAGAGGGATTGAGAGTCACCAGGGTTTTCAGTACTTGGGTATTTCATAAAAAACTGTAGGGGAACTTTGTAGTGAAAAAGGTGGAGGGGGAAAGTCTATTTGTTATGTATTCAAGCTTAGAGTGCCAGGCCCAGCGCTTCCATTAGGCAACCTGAGGCAGCTGCATAGGGCGCCGGGACCTGAAGGGTGCTGCTGACTAGATTTTTTTATCTAGTAATTGATTTACGACTGCCATGCAGCGGCGGAGCGGCGCTTGTTTGTTTTTCGAAGTGTCCTGTGGCTGCTGGCTCTGACAGAGCCAGCAGCCGCAGGACACTTCACATGATCACTGACAGATTGTCAGTGATCATGTGACATATCACATGATCACTGACAGATTGTCAGTGATCATGTGATATCTTCGCCGGCGGCTCCACCCGCTCACACTGTCTGTCAGACAGTGTGTATAAAGTTATTTTCTGCCGCCCTCTCCCCTTCCAACATTTTCTGCTCAAACCCCCCTCCTCTCTGTGAAGAACCCGAGGAGCGTTTGGGCAACCATTTGAGTGACAGGAGGTTTAGAGAGCCCCCTGCATCTGCTGACCAGTCTTGAGGGGAACCAATAGTGAGTTAACCCAATATAATTATTAAAAAAAAAAATAAGGGGAATTTATGGTTGTACCTGTTTGTCTGTGTTCTGAGTATTGGTCTCTTGGAACTGTGGGGATTGTAGTTAGGGCAGTACACTACACCTAGTGCTAGGAGTTAAAGTTGTGCAACATACCGTTCAAATAGAATGTTGTTAGGACCAGGGCACTGCTGTTGCATTGTTATTACTAGCACTTGAGTGGATGCTACAACTAGCCTGTAGATAGCCCTGTTAGTGGGCTGTTGTGTGTCGCCCTTTTCTATGCGCCAATCCTGGGAGTCACAGACAACCAGCAAAAGGAGACAGAGACTATGCGGTAAGTGTCATTATGTGGTTTCACCTTTCTCTTGGTGGGGCCCTCATGAGTACATCGGTGAGTAAATTATTTGGGCAGGACACTTCCCTCCCTCGAATATCTGTAGCCCCGCGCCCAGGCCCAGAGCAAATCGAGGTGTCGGCAATAGGAGTGCTGGGTCTCTACATCTGCCGTCACCTCGGACACCCCCCTTTCTTCCCCTCCAGATTATTGCACTCCAGTAATTGTTGTGCTTCCTCCACTAGACTCAAGCGGTGTGGACAGATTGTTTGCTGAAGACAGGGCGTGGCTGGCAGGTGATCCGAATGAAACCAGGGAAGGCCGTTACACTAATAACAAATGCAGAATCCCTATTCCAAATTTCAAAAAGGAATTAAGTGTGTGGGAGCCTCGCAGGACGGGGGCGGGGTTAGGCTAAAACTTTGCATCTCTGTAGGGAGCAACACTGTACTAACATGAGATTCCATATGAACTGTGTTCTGAACAGTGGTTGTTTGTGTGTATATTAAGCATCCCAAACTGTGCTGTGTACCCCACTCTGCACTTCTTCAGTACTACTATGAATTGCAAATTGCAAAAGCAATCCACCAAAAAGCAACCACATTGCAAATTCTTGATTCTTCTATGTGAGTGGGGCAAATAAAATCCTACAAGGCATCAGTTCAATATTTCCTACATGGCAGAGTCAGAAGTCACCTCTAACCACTTCCAGCATTTACTGAAACAAAGAGCTGGTTTAGCTGCGACAAATGCACATCTGATCTAGGCAGTCGCACTGCTGTGCCGATGACACTTCGCCTCCACTAATTAATGCTATTTTCAATGGCCCTACGACCCCCACACACACACAAACAAAATAACTGATCATCAATAGTTACCTGCTGCTGTGGCAGCAGTGTCATTAACTGTATGCTAACATGATCTGCAAGCTAAGTGCCTGCTTGTAGAGCATGTGAGCTGATTCAAAGCCAGTGGGGAGTAGTAGCAGTATGTCATACCAGCACATTCTGTTCCACTTTGACCACTGTGTATCATTATATACTATTCAGTCACACTATAGCAGATTTCATAGAAGTGAGACTTATAATCAGGCACACAACACATATATTTTCCTTCTAGCCAGTTAAACACATATTCTGTTATACATTCTTAAAATAGATAACTATACATGTTTAGATACACATATCACATCATAGGGACAATTATACTTATATCAGGATGTAACAAACTGAAGCACTGATCGTGCTCAGCCAGAAATATAAAGCCTGGTGGCTGGTGGCCACTGCTACAATGTATAGAGGCAGAAAAGAGGGTGCGCCCACTAGTGGTAATTAAATAATAGAAATCAGTGTTGCTCAAATCAAATCCGCAGGGAGCAATAGCAGTGCATATTTTCCAGGTCACAAGTGAAATAATTGGTAAAATCTTTGGATTTTTTAAAATGTGTCAGTCAGTAATGATTACACCTGTGCTCCATCAAGGAGATATGAAAAACATGTGTTGTTAGGGTTCCCTCAGGACTGGATTTCGGAAACACTAGCATGAAGAACAAGTGGTAAAGGCAGACCTGCAAACAAGGATTAATTCTACAGTCCAACAACAGCAGATTTTATGCAGTTAGCAGCAGCACAGGTGTTCTGGTGCTAGGTAGCAGGCAATAGTGAAACCTGTTGATCAGTCTTTAAACATAATGATGTAACAGCAAAGAGATTAGCATCTGGTTCCAACCTGGAAAATAAGGTAGCTTGGACAGTTTTCTGTAGAGACTGTTTTTAAGAATAATAAGTAGCTTTATGTGGTTGTAAACACACAGGCCTGTCCAGGGCCGCCATCAGAAATCATGGGGCCCAGTAAGGGCTGCCCCCCCCCCTCGATGAGCGCCCCCCTAAACGTCAGGTCGCACCACACCATCAACGACAAGGGAGGATCACATGATCGCAGGGGCGGAGCAATGATTCCCCTGCGATCAGGATTGGCAGCTGCCTGGCTGTCACAGGCAGATCACATGATCGCAGGGGAATGATTCCTCCACTCCTGCGATCGCATTCTGATGCCTGGCTGCCAGGCTGAAGACATCAACGAAGAGCAGAGGAGACCAGCGAAATGCAAGACAGCGGGCCCCCAGGTAAGTTCGTGTTGCGCTGTTGTACCGGGCCCCCTGGTGAGCCCGGGCCCGGTACAATAGTACCCCCCCCCCCCCCCGTACCCCTCTGATGGCGGCCCTGGGCCTGTCACTGTCATGGTTTGTGACCAGAGGCGGAATGAGAACTTAAAGTGGCCTTGGAAAAAATTCTAAAAGTGGCTCCATGTAGGCGGGACCAAATAAATGGTAGACGGGGCCAATACAAAATTAGGCATGGCTAGCCAACCATTATCCCTAGCCACATCGGAGGTAGGCAAGTCCTATGCAACACGCAGTGGTAGGCAGAGTCACAAAAACAGCAGGTATTTTAGGGACTTCTATACAATACAGGAAGCATTTCATTGACTGATGTACAATACAGAGTGTATCCCAGTTACCCATAGACAATACAGAGAGCATCCCAGAGACAGATATACAATACGGCGTACATCCTATTGACTGCTATACACTACAGAGAGCATCCCAGTGACCACCATAAATACAGAGAGCATCACAGTTACTGATATACCATACAGAGAGCATCCAAGTGGCCTCCATAAAATACACTTTACATATACACCAGGTAAAGTGTCAGTGAAGATATTCATGTATACACTGAATAGGGTCTTGGTCATTGAGATGTTTATTGGTGTCAGTGACTCAGAGCTTGGTAAATATAATGATCAGGGTGTTGTAGGAAGATATCACCCTCCACTCAAATACTAACTTGAGCCGTGCAGATGCTGACATTCACCTTGGCCTGTCTCAGTCTTTTATTCTTGAGACCTAGTTGCACAGTAGGGATGGCGGAAGCCCCGTTATTGCTAAGGGTCTGGCTTTAACTAAGCAACCTGTTGGAGTGAGCTTGTTCTCCGCCGGAGAATTTCCCTTCTTGGCTGTCGAACAAAGGGAGGAAGTGGGGAATCTGTAGTTGGAGCTTCTTCTATCGGGGAGGGGATGCTCCTCTGGTGCAGGAGTTTGAAGCAAGTGAAAGCAAGTGGAAGCCAGGGAGTGGCTGGTGTAGGGAGGGTTGGGACTGGAAAGATGTTTCTATGCACTGCTCCTTGGGATATCTTCAGCAGAGCCAAGCAAGGGTCTCTCAGCACTCATCCTGCATCTCACAGCTGCCTCTCTCTCTAACATTTCTGAGCACATCTCTCTCGGTTTTTCTGCCTCTCACAGGCATCTCCCTCTCTCAGCCTTCCTCAGCTATCAGTCTTTCTTTCTCAACATGTCTTTCTCATAGCTGTATCTCTAGGATCTCAACTTGTCTCTCAGCCTTTTTCTCTCATAGCTGCTTCTCTCATCCTATCGCTCTCTATCAATTTCTTTCTCACAGCTGTCTCTGTCGAAGATCTCAATCTGTCTCTTTCAGCATATTTCTCATAGCTGTCTGTCTATAAGCTCTCACCCTGACTCTTTTACCTCTTAGCCAGTCTCTCTCATAACTGCCTCTCTCAGCTGTCACTCTTTTACCTCTCACCCTGTTTAATAGCTGCCCCAATCTTTCAGCCTGTCTCTCACAGCCTGTCTCTCTCTAAGCTGTCAGCCTGTCCCTCTTTTACCTCTCAGCCCCTATATTTCACTCAGCAGGGGTTGTGTCAGGTTCGTACACGAAGGATGAGTGAGATCCTGCTGTCTCAGCTGGTATTTGCTAGACTCACCCAGAGGCACAGAGTCTAACAGAGCAGAAGGTATTCACCAGGGATCCCCGCTAGGAGATTTGGGCTTTAGCGGCTTCCACCCTGCAGGTCGCGGCCCCCTAGGGAAGTTCCCAGTGAGACAGAACAGAGAGGTGACTTTAAGAGGCAACTTGACACTGAGGAGTAAACCCAGTGAAGGGCAGATACATGAGTCCTAGTAGAACACTAGAGAGGAGGAGCTCAGACAGGGCAATCCACAGTGAGGTGGCTGGGCAGAGATCAGAGGTACACAGTAAATGCAGCAGACGATGAACTACAGCTATTACCACTTGGAGGGTGGACGGATCAGCGGAGGTCAGCGATGCATGTAGTGTAGATAGCGAGCGTTGATCACAGAGATTACCACTAACGAGTGGAACAGGTAGGCAGAGATTAGTGGTATACAGGGTGTGCAGCAGATTGTGAACCACCGCTATTACCACTTAGAGGGGGAACGGATCAGCGGAGGTCACCAGTGCATGCAGAGTAGATAGCAGGCATTGATCATAGCGATTACCACTATGAGTGGAACAGGTGAGCAGAGATCAGAGGTATCCAGGTTATGTAGCAGACGGTGAACCACAGCTATTACCACTTGGTAATGGTTCAGCGGAGGTCAGCGGTGCATGTAGAGTAAGTGGCAGGGGTAGATCACAATGAACCAGGTGAAGACTTGAAGAAACCAGCACTAAAAGGTTAGGGGAGGATCCTTATAAAAGAGTACTGACCAATGGCTAGATAGTGTAACGAATTTACTGGATAATACTACTAATCTTGATTAGCGCTGGCTTACCTGAGGTGCGGAGTCTAATGATCTCCCCGGTGTTCACCAAGAACCGCCGCAAGGCGGGATGGGCTTTGCTGCCAGGAGTCGCAGGTCGTGATCCCCAGGTTAACCCCAAGATGTAGTTCAGCGAGTAGGAGGAGGAGAAGCGTAGTCGGACGGGCCGGGTCAGAACACAGGAAGGCAACGTAGACAGAATCAGGAGGCAGGCTCGGAGTAAATCAGGCAGGGTTGATACACGGGTCACCAGAATAGCGGAGAAGTCAGCAAGCCGGGTCAGTACACAGGGACTGGAGAGGCAGAATGGTCAGACAGGCATAAATCGGTACATAGCAATCAACAGGAGGCTAGTGAACACAGGAATCCTTGAGGAAACAGGAGCCAGGAACAGGTACGCGTTGCTCTGACACGAGTATATTCTTAAAAATTTCTCTAACTCCTGATTAGTTCTCTCCGTAGATCCATTGGACTGGGAGTGATATGCGGAAGAAAATCGAGTTTAATTCCAGAATTGCTGCAAAAGGCCCTCCAAAATTTGGATATGAACTGGGATCCTCGGTCGGAAACAATATGTTGAGGAGAACCATGGAGGCGAAATATCTCCTTAATAAAGATATCGGCTAAGGAGGAAGAAGATGGAAGGCCCCTAAGAGGAATAAAGTGGGCTGTTTTAGAGAAGCAATCCGTGACCACCAGAACCACAGTACAGGATTTGGAAAGTGGAAGGTCCGTGATGAAATCCATGGAAATCTGCGACCAAGGATATTCAGGAATTGGTAATAGACGCAAACATACATATGGTTTTCTCCTGGGGGTCTTGTGTTGAGTGCATTCAGAACAGGCAGAAACAAATTTCCTTATATCTTCCAGTAATGAAGGCCACCAGTAGTTTCGGGACAACAAGTCCCAGGTTTTGTGGATGCTGGCATGCCCGGAGAAGAGAGAGCGATGAGCCCAGCTTAGGAGTTGGGTGTGCAGATGAGGAAGGATGAACGTCTTGCCCTGAGGGCAACCTTTATTAAGGTGTGTGGCTGCTAAAACTCGGCTAGGATCCAGAATGAATTTATTCTCTTCTAAAGGTTCCATGTTGGCTGGATCAAAAGATCAAAAGAGCGTCCGCCTTAGTATTCTTAGATCCAGAATGAAATGTGGCATAAGCATAAATGACCAGTAGGTCTCCACACATGCAGGTTTCCACTTGGGATACAGGTGTGGTAACTTAGGGTGCAGTGCAAACAGATGTCTCAATTATTTGGGTGGCAGACCATCTTTATAAACATAAACTTTTTTAAATGACTTCTTCAATCCAGCACACTTCTTGGTTTCAAAGGAATACTGAAAATACGTACAGCTCTTTCTCACTCCAGCACAGTTCTTAATCAGTTAACACGAATATGGTTGTATCACATACATTTCTCCATTAACTCCTAATACACAAACTTTAAACATGTCTCCAGATGTTAGCAAAATTCATATCTCCTCTAATGCCTCCTCCTATTGTAGTTACAGTCAAAGCTAACGCAATTCAGTTCCATCATTTTAATAACACAGTATAAACCATGTGTCCTCAATGCAGTCGTAATACAAGCATTGTAACTCAACAGCAGCTCACTCCTCTGCGTGGATGATCCCACTTCTCTTTCTAGTGATGTGGAGGGGACAGGACCTTGATGACACGATTCGCATCATTAGGCCATGCCTTGCGTTGTGCAAGGATGTGATTTGAATCATTGCACAGCTGTGCATGGGGCTTGGTGAGGTTTGGTGTTTGGCTTTTTATCCTATGTATAGTCATGTCCAAAAGTTTTGAAAATGACATAAATATTGGTTTTCACAAAGTTTGCTGCTTCAGTGTTTTTAGACCTTTTTGTCAGATGTTGCTATGGTATACTGAAGTTAAATTACAAGCATTTCATAAGTGTCAAAGGCTTTAATTGACAGTTACATTAAGTGTATGCAAAAAGTCAATATTTGCAGTGTTGACCCTTCTTTTTGAAGACCTCTGCAATTCACCCTGGCATGCTGTCAATCAACTTCTGGGTCACATACTGACTGATGGCCGCACATTCTTGCCTAATCAATGCTTGCAGTTTGTCAGGATTTGTGGGGGGTTTTTGTCCACCCGCCTCTTGAGGATTGACCACAAGTTCTCAATGGGATTAAGGTCTGGGGATTTTCCTGGCCATGGACCCACAATTTCGATGTTTTGATCCCTGAGCCACTTTTGCCTTATGGCACGGTGCTCAATGATGCTGGAAAAGGCATTGTTCGTCACCAAACTGTTCTTAGATGGTTGGGAGAATTTGCTCTAAGAGAATGCTTTGGTACCTTTCTTAATTTATGGCTGTGTTCTTAGGCAAAAATGTGAGTGAGCCCACTCCCTTGGCTGAGAAGCAACCCCACACATGAATGGTCTCAGGATGCTTTACTATTGGCATGACACAGGACTGATGGTAGCACTCACCTTTCCTTCTCCAGACAATCATTTTTGCAGATTCCCCCAAACAATCTGAAAGGGGATTCACTCAGAGAAAATGACTTACCCTGTCAGGCTTTGAGGAGCGTAGACTTAACTGTACAGAAACCACTAACTGGTATTAGCGCCACTGAACCAGGAGGTGCGGAGTCTAACGTACCCCTGGAGTTCACCAGGGACCCCCGCAAGGAGGTTTGAGCTTCGGTCACGGTCCTCCTGGACAGTTACCAACTAGTGATAGAGAATGGTCAGAACTGTCCAGGTCACAAGCCAAACGGAAACAGGTGGTACCAAATGGAAATCCATAGAGAAGTCAGACAGGCTGAGGTCACACCGAAAGGATAAGTAGCGGAATCCAAGAGAATAGTCGAACTAGCCGGGGTCACAACAGAAGCAGCAAGCACAATCCGAAAGAGACCTCAGGGAAGCTGGGTCAGAACCAAACACAGGAACAAGAACCACAATAATGCTGGAGAACAGGAGACCTGCTACTCTGGCACCCTAATAGGGCCAGAGCTAGGATTAAATAGAGGCTGCTTGGCTGGGATAGAAGGGATAGAGGGGCGGTCGGACACACTGACTGTCAAAACAAGGAAACGTCCTGTTGCCTAGCACGAGATGCATCAGTGCACTTGCGCCTGACGGAGTGAGGATGGCCGGAGACGCTGCGTACCTGTTGCCTTGCAACAGGATGCCCCCGGCCGGAACTACTAGACGGCCGTCTCCGATTCACAGGGGAACAGAGGAGACGGCACCTGACAGTACCCCCTCCTCTCTCCCAAAGAAGGATTGGCCTTGTCCAGGAATTCAGCAAGGAGACGAGGAGCATGGGGTCAACTTCATCAACCCAAGATCTGTCCTCTGGGCCGAAGCCTTTCCAGTGTACAAGGTACTGGGTCTTGCCATGAAAAGAGCGAACCTCCAGGATTCTCTCCACTTCATATTCATCTCCAAGAAAAGTCTTGATGGGGGGGGGGGTGACTGGTTCCTTGAACAATTTGTTGAGGACTAGAGGTTTTAGTAAAGAGATGTGGGAGGAGTTATGGATCTTGAGGGAAGGCGGTAAGGAAAATTTGTAAGAAACAGCATTAATAACTTGATAAATGGAAAAGGGACCAATAAAGCGTGGAGCCAATTTCATGAATGGGACACGAAGTGTAAGGTTGCGAGTGGATAACCATACCCGATCTCCAACCTTTAGAACAGGAAGGTTCCTACGATGGCGATCGGCAGTGTTCTTCTAACGTGATGAGGCCTCCGAAGGTCTAGCTCAAGTCTGGGACCAGATTTCCGAAAGATCACGTGTTAAAGAACCCGCAGCTGTAAAACATGAGACAGGAACCTCTTGCAAGGAGGGAGGTGTTGGATGTCTACCGTAGACCGTAAAGAATGGGGAAAACCTCATAGAAGAGTGTACTAGGTTATTATGTGCAAACTCTGCCCAATAGAGAAGGTCACTTCAGGAAGATTGATGCGCAGAAGAGAAGCATTACAGAAAACAGAGTCTGAGTCCCAGCCTAGGGTCAGGGATAAAGGATTTTTACCTTCTTTTATGGGTTTTAATCACCTTAATATTCTGGCAAATGTATGTATGAACCGTTTAATACCAATATATATATATATATATATATATATATATATATATATATATATATATATATATATATATAACTATTACAGTCAACCAACTCCTCGCAAAGGTATTTCTAAATGAACCTAAGAAACATCATTCTTATATTCCCTCAAATCTACAGGCTTCAAGAATAACCACAGCAAGATATAACTTCATTTAAAGTGTGTTGTATTATATTATAGAACAATAAACAGCGTAACAATATTTTACACAAAATATAGATCTTGGTGCCATATATCGCACTTATTGCCTGTAATATAAATATATAAGTCATTGTGTGTGTGTAAGTGTATGTGTGTGAATATATTGTGTGTGATGCAGTGGGAGGAGATGGAAGACCCACCTGACCTGGGGGTAGGGAGACCAAACACATACTCCATTTCACTCAAAGTCCAACGGCCATTTTTAACATATGGTATTTCAACCACATACTAGATCCATCTGCTCTACTTTCCCTTTCAACCAACAGTCTAATAAAACGTTATATTTAACAATCTGATCACTTCCTGAATAATCCATCACTTTCTATGCATTTACATTAAACTGCATAAAGCAAACTATTTCCATTCAAAAACTCCATTAGAGCATCAAACCAACACAGAACCACAGAACTATGTATAACACCAATGCTTCCATGAATCCATTACAGCATTAAACCAACACAGAACCACAGAACTATGTATAACAACAATGCTTCCCTGACCAAGACTTAACCAACACAGAACCATGTATAACACAAACGCCTCCATTTATATCAACAATCTATCCCAAACACAACAGGAATTCCAAGAATTGTACAGAACTTCAGGCAATTCCAATCACATTTACCAGCTGTATAAATGATCTTTCATTCTCATATACTCTACACATATGCGTCTTCCATTCAACAATACATTACAACACACTCAATAAAAAGAGATCTCCCAGCGCAAAGGGAAAGGGGTAGAGGATATGTAAGGAAAGAAGCAATCCACCAAAAAAGGGGATAATAGTTACAATGTGTTTATGTATAAGGTGTATACACTGGTACAAATAAGACCATAATACATCCAGGCATAAAAATTATCAGAAGTAACATATATACCTCAAAATGGTCACTTATACCTACCTAGGCATATATCAAGTGGTACATTGAGGAAATTTAATAATAAAAATGAGTATAAAAGCGCATGTTTTGTTCTATAGTTTTCCTTCACTTTTTCATTTATCCAGTGTCAGGCGACTGGCATTTGATGCTATAGACTACCACAAACTGTGTTTATCTCATTAGCCCAGCACTTCCCGGGACGGACTCTCCTGAGTTTGGGCTAATGGTAATTTATTACCATACAGCGTTTTTTTGTGCTTTTATACTCATTTTTATTATTAAATTTCCTCAATGTACCACTTGATATATGCCTAGGTAGGCATAAGTGACCATTTTGAGGTATATATGTTTCTTCTGATACTTTTTATGCCTAGATGTATTATGGGTCTTATTTGTACCAATGTATACACCTTATACATAAACACATTGTAACTATTATCCCCTTTTTTGGTGGATTGCTTCTTTCCTTACATATCCTCTACCCCTTTCCCTTTGCGCTGGGAGATCTCTTTTTATTTATTACAACTAGGGGTGTGGGAATCTTCCCTCCTTTTTCTCCCCGGCTGCCTATTTTCTCTTCACCCGGGAAGTGCAGACTCCCCACAATTTACATTATTACAACACACTCACACTAACCTTTCATGCCATTCAAACTCCATCATTCACACTAGTTAGGGCCTAAGGCCTGTTCACCTAGGAGCAAAAGCAGCATGTCTTCAGTCTGGGGATCAAGCATGAAGAGACAGAACTATTTTTGAATTATGTGTAAAAACCTTCTTGTGGGCGGATACTACCTTTTACAGGAACCACTCACAGCATTCATATGCTAATTACTGGGCAACTGCTCAAAAAACCTCGTGATCAGATGACTTGACTGTGGATGGAGAGTACTTGAGACAAACAGCATTAACAAAGTCCCTGGTATTAGGAATAATGGGGTCATTGGAATTTAGTAATGAGAAGGCCCAAGTTTGTGGCTCCCCTCTAAAACACATGATAATTGAACCCACTTGGTTAATTTGGTCAACAAAATAATCCGGACATTCTTGAAACTGTTTCATGGAAAGTTGGAGTACCGTAACAAACTGTTTGATGTCTCCATCAAAGAAGACTGGAGGAGGATCTGATGACTCGGAAGAGGCTTTTGGGCACTCTGGCTCAATAGCAGACTCTGGGCGCTCTGGCTCAATAGCAGACTCTGGAGAGTCCCCGGCTGGGGCGGCAGAGCAGGGAGTCCCCGGCTAGGGTGGTGGAGCAGGGAGTCCCCAGCTCGGGCGGCAAGTTGGGCACACCTGACGGGAAGCCTGGACTGGGCACAGCACTCAGACTGGATAGCACGGTGAGAGCCCCGGACAGACGGCAGCACTGTGAGGAGCCCCGGACAGACGGCAGCACTGTGAGGAGCCTTGGACATACGGCAGAACTGTGAGGAGCCTCAGAGCAGACAGCACTAAGTGGCAACTCGGGCTGAACCGCATGGAGTGGCAACTCAGGCTGGACCGCATGGAATGGCAACTCAGGCAGGACCGCATAGAATGGAAATGTTTCTGGAGCGGACTGGAGAGAGAGGATTTTATGGGCAGCGCCCCTTCTGGAGCAAGCTGTAAGGGCAGCGCCCCTTTTGGAGCAAGCTCTAAGGGCAGCGCCCCTTCTGGAGCAGGATGTAAGGGCAACACTCCTGCTGAAGCAAGCAAAGTCTCTGGAGTGGTGGTAGGTACTTCAGAACTAGAGACAGAGGCTGGCACCTCAGAACTGAAGGCAGGAGCTGGCACCTCGGAACTGGAGGCAGGAGCTGGCACCTCGGAAATGGAGGCAGGAGCTGGCACCTCAGAACTGGAGACAGGAGCTGGCACCTCGGAACTGGAGGCAATGGCAGGAGGACTCAGTGCTGGAGACAGAGACTGGCACCTCAGAGCTGGATGCATCTGGAGTTGGCACCACAGGACAGGCAGCTGAAACTAGCACCTCAGGACTGGTCGCCGGAACTGGCGGATTAGGCTCTATCCCAGGGAGCAGATCAGGTTGTAATAAAGCAACAGGAGGTGACGTGCAGACAAATCCAGGGTCTGGAGAGGTGCACACTGAAGGCTGCTCCATAGAATGTTGTGGTCTGCAGAGTGGACAGACTTGTAAATAATGTTCGCCACTGGCGCAGTAGAGACATAGTTTGCCAATCCTTTTACGCCATCATTCCTCCTCGGTCAGATGGGGATGCAAGTAGCTTGCCCATTTAGAATCCCTGATGATAGAGACCACCAGCATTACCATGGATGCAGTACCATTAATGTAAGAAAAAGTTCCAGGAGGATTTTCAGCGGCCTGCATGCTTTCTTTAGAGGAGTTTGTTGCTCTAGTATTTGTGTTGAACTGCTCAACACAGAAGCAGGAAGGGTTTTAAGCAGGTCTTGGAGTAAGGTAGATACCTGTATGATTTGGTAACGGAGCTGAATAATGTCCATCTGCAGCATTTGTAGTTGTGGATTAGATGACATGGTCTCAACAGCCAAACACAGAGTTCAATACAAAAACACTAGGAACCACCCCAGGGCTAAAGCAGAGGCCGTGGAATCAGCAGGCCTAGATTGAATGGCAGTTCACCAGTATTCCTAGCGAACTCAGGAAGCGGCAACAGAAGTATAAAAAAAAACAAATGTCTTTATTCAGGCAAAATATATGAACAAGGATTCAGTTCATGCAATATGCAGATTTTCAGGTAGCAGCATAAACAGGTATAACTCCAATACATAAATATGAACAGGTGTGATGAATGGCAGGAATGTCCACAGAGCAACAAGTTCCAAACATTGGCAGATACAGTTAAAATGCAGGAACAAGTATAAAGTTACCCTATTGCCAGGATGCACGAGTCTGTCCAGGGAAGCAAACAGAGTAGCTGAGTCCAGGGACTAGGCAGAGGTCTGGGCAACAAGAGTTCAAGCTGAGAACAGTATCCAGGCAGAGTTCAGGGTCACAAGCAAACAAGCATACACTGGTAATCAGGCTGAGGTCACAACAGCAGCTCAAGCAGCAGTAGCACAAACACTGGAACAGGGAGAAACAAGCAGCAGCCAAGGATTAACGATGAACTGCACAGAGCACAGATTGGGCAGGTATTTGAAGCTGTGAGACAGGTGCAGCTCTAATCAGGCAAGGAGATTAACACAGACTGGCATAGTGTAAAGTTCAGGAACAGAACAGCAGCAGTTCTGGTGGATTTGAAGTACTGCTGCCACATACAAAATATAGGCAGACAGGGGCGCACGCTGGATTGTCAAAAAAAACCACGAGAGTGCTGCTGCGCATGTACCCGCACAGAACCGCCGGGGACGTTTCTTTGACAGCGTCGCGGCTGCTGTATAGTACAGTGCCGCTATGGTGGGCACTTAGTTAGCGGAGGTGGGGGGTTTCTGGAGACCCAGAAACCTCCCCCCCTGCGTGCGCCACTGGCAGAGTCATATCCAGCAAAAGTATCACAAAATCTCCCACCACCTACATCTGGCTAAACAATAGTTTCCTGACTTCTAGTCGGCCACTTACTGGCATCGGTGGTCCCGTCCACAAATACAAACAGCGTCTTTATCCTCCACCCAAGCACTACAAACAAATCACAGCAAAACAAACCAATTACACCCATCTCAGCAAAATTTCAACCTGTCTGCAGCCTGCTACTGCAGACTCCCTGTGTTTTTACCTATTTTCTTATAGAGGAACTGTGACAAATATGCCTATTTGCCACATACCCCTCCCCTTAGCGTCACCAACCTCGGTGACACTGATACTGCAGAGAGCGCATATTGGCGAGAAAGGGTGTCTGCATTTTTGTGCAGACTACCTGGCCTATGCTCCACTGTGATGTGGTAGGGCTGCAGTGCTAGGAACCACCTAGTTACCCAGGCATTGACTTCCTTGTTTCTATGCATCCACTTCAGTGGTGCATGGTCAGTGACCAAGGTGAATTCTCTACCCGGTAGGTAGTACCTGAGAGCCTTGGTGGCCCATTTGATGGCTAGGCACTCCTGTTCCACCGTGGAGTATTTCTTCTCCCTGGGCAGAAGTTTGCGGCTCAGATAGAGGATGGGTTTCTCTGTCCCATCAAACCTCTGCGAGAGCATGGCGCCCAAACCTACTCCAGAGGCATCCATTTGGGGATATAATCTCCTGCTGAAAACCAGTACTTGGAGTATTGGTGCCGAACACAGAGCCACTCGAAGATCCCGCCAGGCAACCTCCGCTGCTTCTGTTCAAACCAACTTGTCTGGACAAACTTTTTTTTTTTAGGAGCTCGGTAAGAGGACCAGCCCTAGTGGAAAATTTAGCCATAAACCGGCGATGGTAGCCAACTAGATCCAGAAAGGTTCTCAGCTGGGTCTTCCGCACAGGCTTGGACCAATCTCTGACAGCCTTTAATTTGTCAACTTGGGGTTTGACCTGACCTTGTCCCAAAACATACCCCAAGTATTTAGCCTCACGCATGGCCCATGCGCATTTCTCCGGATTGGCGGTTAGACCCGCCTCCCTGAGTGAGGCTAATACGGCCTCCACTTTGGGTAGATGTGTCTCCCATCCCTGGGAGTGGATGATTATATCATCTAAGTATGCAGCTGCATACTCCTGGTGTGGTTTTAAGAGACGATTCATGGTTCTTTGGAAGGTGGCGGGAGCCCCATGTAGCCCGAAAGCCGGATCTTTGTACTGGAATAACCCATCTGGTGTTGAAAAGGCTGTCTTAGCATGCAAATAAATGAAGCAGTCAATTACATCTCTTGCAACTGTAGGTCATATATTTAATTGACCCCTCCATATAACTGCAGGTTAAACTAAACTATATTTTCATACCATATAGTCCATGAATTAGGAGTATATAGGTACAGGATTATAGTGCATCCAGCTCATTTTATTAAGATCACTTTTTATGAGCACATTTTTATTCTATAATTCGCTTTTTTAAATAAATATCAATAAAAGGTTATATTTTAACAAAGTATGGTTCTAATACATGCTCAGTAAATGTTAGGTTTCAAGATTACCTTAGTCAGTATTTACGCCGGCCTTCCTAGGGCGCGGAGTCTAACGGCCCTCCCGGTCTTCTCCAAGAACCGCCGCAAGGCAGGGTGGGTTTTGCTGCCGGAGAACCGCAGGTCGCGGCCCCCAGGTTTAGCCTACTGACGTAAGGAAAGAGTTCTATGAGATGGACATGCAGAGGCACGGCCAGATCCACAGGGAAATTGATAACTGGAATCACTAACCGTATATTCAGAAGGTAGTAGTCTGGAGTAGAAACTGGTGGAATGCAGGACTCAATCCGCTGTACAGCCCCAGGAGCAGAAGCGTAGTCCAGAATAGCCGGTTCGGTACACAGAGATCCGTCCGTTATGCAGTACCAGGGATAAGGCAGAAGAGTAGTCTGGAGTATAGCCGGTTCGGTACACAGAGATCCGTCCGTTATGCAGTACCAGGGATAAGGCAAGAGGGTAGTCTGGAGTATAGCCGGTTCGGTACACAGAGATTTGTCCGTTATGCAGTGCCAGGGATGAAGCAGAAGAGTAGTCTGGAGTATAGCCGGTTCGGTACACAGAGATCTGTCCGTTATGCAGCAGTGCCAGGGATGAAGCAGGAGAGTGGTCTTGGATATAGCCAGTTCGGTACACAGGAATCAGGAGTAACAAGGGAGAACACCAGGGAGACCAAAGCACAGGAAATGCAGCCAGATACAGGTAACACGTTGCTCTGACATAGAGAGTGTGTCAGAGCAGGCCTGAAGTAGGATTTTGAATTCCCCGCCCAGATCAGCTGACCTGCCGCCGGGACCTACCCGGAAGTGCGGCAGTACAGAGCTGAGAATCGGCGTTGACACAGGTAAGCGCCGTGACAGTAAAATAACAAATTATAGAGGATTTTGTGCACCTAAATAAAGAAACTTCTGTTCTTTCTTCTTTCTATTCTGTGGGTACCAGGACCAGAACTTTGTCACCTGGCTGCAAAGCCCTAATTACAGCTGACTTATCTTAATTTCTATTTTGTCTCGCCTGTGCCTCATGCATATGTTGTACCAAGGGGGTGATCTTTCCCAACCTGTCATACAACTGGGACACAAATTGGATCACATTGGGTTCTTTTGGACTCTGTTGCTCCCAGCCCTCCTTGACTGCCAAAATGCCCCTTTACTGCCTGCCATACAATAATTCGAAGGGGCTGAACCCTGTAGATGCTTGAGGCACCTCCCTCACTGTAAACATTAAATAGGGTAATAGCACATCCCAATCCTGTTTTTCCTGCGCCACTGCCTTTCTCACCATGTGTTTGAATGTCCTATTAAAACGTTCCACTAACCCGTCAGTCTGCGGGTGATATACTGATGGGTGTAACGTTTCTACTCTTAACAATCGGCATAGCTCTTTTTTTAGATGGGACATAAAGGGAGTACCCTGATCAGTCAAGATTTCTTTGGGGATACCCAACCTGAGTTCTTTTGCTATTGTACTGGACTTTATATTGCGCAAAGGTATAGCCTCGGAATACCTGGTGGCATACTCCACTATGACCAATACATACTGATGGCCATGGGCCGACTTCTCAAATGGGCCTACCAAATCCATACCAATACACTCAAACAGGGTCCGCACCACAAGGATGGGAACTAACGGGGCCCGATAGTCTGGCTTCGGACATGTTCTCGGACATACTGGATACGTCCAGAAAAACCTTTTTATTGCCTCGTACACTCCCGGCCAATAGAACCTAAGCAATATCCGTATTTTATCTTCCCCCAGGTGCCTCCCACACAGATGTGCAGCTTTGAGAACAAGTGGTGTATGGAGTTGTGGCACCAACAATTGCTCTACAGTTCTACCCTGTACATTAGCAACTGTACACAACAGATCATTCTTTACTGTATAATAGGCAATACCTTCTCTACCCCATTAATATCAACTACATTCTTATAGACATTAGCTAAGGCAACATCTCCAAGTTGGTCTCGGCCAAAGTCTCTTAGTGGAAACAAGTTAGACATTTCTGCCCAGTCTGAGTTCTCATTGGGAGGCATAGCCGCTTCACCCGAAGTCTCGCCAACGAACGATGCCAGGAACCGGTTCTGCAATGGCACTTGTGCAGTTATCCTTTGTCTATGCTCCAACCTTTTAGGAGGTTTATTTTCCTGAACGGTCTGGTTCAGGTTTCGTGGTAGATCATGACACTTTCCATTTTCTGTTCCCTCAAGCTCCTCCATCTAAGCTGGACTTTCAGCCGGTGCTTCAATTGCTGACATGTCCGGCTGGATTCGCTCCTGGAGTATCTGCTTGAACAGCGGAAAGTCTCTGCCCAGGATTAATTAAAGGTTTGGCTGCCTTTTTGTCAGGCAATCTCTCCTCACCAACATCCCATCCACTATTCCATACGCCAGATTTTGACCGAGCCACAAACTTTGGAGCGGGCAACGTAGGTTTGGGCATGTGCTGCAAGGCGCTGTATCTCTCCAGTGCAGCAGCCAATTCCTCGTATGACTGAGGGTCTGCCTGCAGTGCCCATCTTTGGAGCCCTCAGTCCATACCCGGATACAATAGTCAATGGCCAGAATTTCAATAATTCTGCCTGCAGTGTTCTTTTCTGGCTGTAACCACTTCTTTAGTGTTCTACCAAGTTCAGCAAGCTGAGCCCGAACCGGTAAATCTTTGGAGAGAGTCTCCAGTCATGATATCGTTGGGCCTCCCCTGCTCTGGTGACTCCAACCCTCGCTAAAAGGGCGGTTTTCAGACGCTGATGAATCACCAGCCTGGTCCTTATCTAGGTCTATATAGGTGCGCTGTGCTTCTCCTGAAAGATAGGGAGCCAAGTGTTCGGACCAAGTCCCAGATGACCACTTGGCTCGGGTGGCGGCACACTCAAAGGCTATTAGATATGCCTCCACGTCATCAGTGATCTCCTCACGGAGAAGACGGATATTTTCATCTGCACTGCTTCCACATTCACTAGGGTTCTTAAAATGTCTTCTATTCCCACAGGAGTTTGTGCTGGGAAATTAAACCTAGCTTCTCTCAGCATTCAGGTAAACAACAAAACTTTCTGGACCACACCCAATTCCCAACTAAGTGACCCACAAAGTGTGGCATTACAATTACCAGAAAAATAAATTTGTTTTTGTTTTGTTTTTTTAAAACCCCAAACCTGATATGTACCTTTACTGGTACATAAATAGCAAACAAACAAACAAAAATTATTTTGTTTTGCACTACACCCAACTAGCAGTTTGAACCTTTAACAAGTGTGGCACTTCAATGACCAGCAGTGTTTAAACGTTTGCTTTCTATTGCAACCAAAACAGCTGCGAATCAGTTCCCAGTACACAGGTTTGTCTCTTCACAGCAACAACATTTGAAATAAAGCATTAACAAATGACACATGCGTAAATCCGGCTGTTTGACCTGTAAAACGGAGTGATGCATGGCAGATTAAAAACGCTGCCATACACGCCTCTTAGTAAATCTAGCCCCAAGTGTGTTGTCAAACTGGATATTGATCCTCTCACATAGCACTCAAGTTGAGCATCAGGATAAGTCTGTGTTTGGATCAGTCTGTGTTTGGATCAGTCTGTGTATGGCCAATTTAATTAAATTTGGACATTTGCTGGATTGCAGTTGGGCTGGCCTCTGCATGCTACTAATCCAGTCTAAAAATGGACTAGCAAGTAATTAAAACTGTTGGACTGAGTACACACTACAGAAAATTTCTCCCGATGCGATATAGTTAACGATTTTACCAACAGCTGAAAAAACAGTCCAGATCAGCATGCCGATTCATGTGTACACACTAAACATGTTTTACAAGATTTACCTTCAGAACTGTGCTCTTCATCTGTCATAACCATTGGCTGGAAAGATCGTGACTCTGCACACTCCATAGAGATCTATAGACACTGCCGGTCATGAGTGGATACACACTGGACAATTGGAACGGCATTGTTCCAAAAAACTTACAATATCATGGTTGCATAAGAGTTCACTTCCGTTCATAATGGGACTGTAACTGTGTTCAGAGTTATAATCAGTGGTCAAAGTGGGGGGTGTATACGGTGGTATGACATACTATATAACTATCAAGTTCCATTCACTTATATTCCCATGTCATTTTTCACAGTACAATGTGACTGCAGATTTACACCAAGCCTGCCAGCCCTAGTATTTGTATTTCAGCAATGACAATTAGCAATGGAGCTCTCCTCTTTGTGTGTAACCTATATAACACCGTACACTTTGACTGCAAATTCAGGAGACCAAGCCTGCCAGCTCTAGCATTTGTATTTCAGCAATGACAATTAGCAATGGAGCTCTCCTCTTTGTGTGTAACCTATATAACACCGTATACTTTGACTGCAAATTCAGAAGACCAAGCCTGCCAGCCCAAGTATTTGTAGTTCAGCAATGACAATTAGCAATGGAGCTCTCCTATTTTTCTGTTACCTATATAACACTATACATTATGGGACTGCAGATTAAAATAGGCTTGGCTTGGTAGTCGGATTTGTTAAGTTCGGATGTGTTCGGTTCTCGGGAAACCGAGCCTGAACATCTCTACTGGTTACAATTACATTCTAAATAATTAGCAAAGGTAATTAGCATAAACTTGCCAGGAATGTGATTAACCCTAAATAAAATCAGCTGTTCATGTAGGATTTCCTTGCAGTTTTCTGGGTTGTATCATACTATTTAACTTTGTTTGTAGATACACCAATATTTATACTCCTGCTTGCACTACTTAACAGTTTCTTTCTACTGAACATATAGACAATGGCTTTTTACATCACTTCCAACAAAGCACAAAACAGAGATGCAGCACAAACTCTTCAGTTGTGGCACTATGTGTCTCAATTTATGCAAGTACGTCTAGATTTTCGACAAAGCGCATAATTTGCCTAGCAAGATGGTGACATGACAGGACAGAATTAACCATGTGGCTCCATATCAGGAAAGAGTTAAATATGTGAATCAGTGACCCAACTTCCATTGGTGCGGAAGGTGCGGTGCTCCGGGGATCATGGAGATAATGGGGCCTGCTACATGGTAGATGAAGAGGGTCGGGACCCTGCTTTCCTCCTCCCTGTCTCCTTGCACTGGGGCGCACAGCTTGCTAGCTCCGTCTCTGGTGTGGATTCACCCTTTTCAGCCACACTATATCAATATTCACAGGACCTCCCATCCTGGCCAAAGTTCTGGTGTTTTTCTTTGTGGATACCGATGTTACTTGCCATACCTCTTTCGGAGCAGACTGCACAAGAAAATCAAATCAGGATCGTCGCACCTAAATTGGGACAGCTAGGAGGTATGCTTTGCTCCTGATCAGGGCCTGATCAACCACTAGGCTGACCAGGCTGCAGCCTGGGGCGCTGGGTCCCGGGGGGCACGGCGCTGTGGGTATTTTTTTTTTTTTATTATTATTATTTATTTATTTTATTTTTTATTTTATTTTTTCGGGGTGGGGGAGGGGGGGTCGCCGCGGGGGGTGGAGGGCTCGACGATCAAAAGCATTGGTGGTCAGTGGTTAGCAACACACAGCCAATCGCCAGGCTGCCTGTTGCTGTGCAGCAGACAGGAAGCAGGACGTCTTCACTTCCTATCTGCTGATCTGAGGAGAGGAGCGACGCTGGCACAACTACAGGTAAGTGAAGGGGGGAACTGCCCTGCATATCTATAGGGAGGGGGGGGAACTGCCCTGCATATCTATAGGGAGGGGGGGGAACTGCCCTGCATATATATAATATATATATATAGGGAGGGGGGGGGGAACTGCTCTGCATATCTATAGGGAGGGGGGGGAACTGCCCTGCATATCTATAGGGAGGGGGGGACTGCCCTGCATATCTATAGGGAGGGGGGAACTGCCCTGCATATCTATAGGGAGGGGGGGAACTGCCCTGCATATCTATAGGGAGGGGGGGAACTGCCCTGCATATCTATAGGGAGGGGGGAAACTGCCCTGCATATCTATAAGGAGGGGGGGAACTGCCCTGCATATCTATAGGGAAGGGGAGAACTGCCCTGCATATCTATAGGGAGGGGGAACTGCCCTGCATATCTATAGGAAGGGGGGGGGGGAACTACCCTGCATATCTATAGGGAGGGGGGGGGGGAACTACACTGCATATCTATAGAGAGGGGGGGGGAACTACCCTGCATATCTATAGGGAGGGGGGGGGACGACTACCCTGCATATCTATAGGAAGGGAGAGGGGGGACTGTCATGCATATGTATAGGGAGGGAGAGGGGGACTGTCATACATATCTATAGGGTGGGAGGGGGGGGGCTGCCATGAAAATCTATAGGGAGGGAGAGAGGTTGATATGTATGAAGGAGGGCAGAGGAGGGGGGCTGATATATGTGACTGGGGGAGTTTTGATGTGACGGGGGGGGGGATAGCTAGCTAGCAGAGTGGAGGTATGGAAAATAGCTGCAAGGGGGATGGATGCAGGGTGGGAGGTAAAGAAAATGGCTGCAGCAGGGGTTAAGGAAAATGGCTGTGGGGGGGGGGTTGTGGTTAAGGAAAATGGCTGCAGGGGGTATTTAAAAAATAGAGCAGCTTTGGGGGGCAAAATCTCATGATTGTGTGGTGGTCACATGGGTGGTCTCAGCAATCACTAGAATACTAAATATTAGTGAGATGGGGCTGGTAGAGGTTTGTATTTGATTGACAACAAATATTCAGATATTGCTTATATATGCCTGTCCAAGGGGTACTTTTAGCTGGCCATAATGGAGTGTTTTGTTTTAACTAAAGGGCCTAATCATTCAGGGTTTGCATTATAATACATTTTTGCATTTTCAAAACAGGACGCCAACTTTCCAGAAGCCAGCCAGAGGATAACAAAGTTGCAAGAGAGAAGAGCAAGAACAGGTAAGAGACAATGGCACAATCTGTCTAAATTTGAATGCTGGAGAATACACCTGAACATTCATATTCAGGAGTGTTCCTATACACCTATATATTCGGAGGAGGGGGGGGGGGCGCTGCGGCCGTATTAGCCTAGGGCGGCCAGAACCCTTAATCAGGCCCTGCTCCTGATTGATTCCTGTCTTCTGACCTGACAGATATGTAGACTACTGATCTATTGACCCTATTACCAGACTAGTTTATTTGTGACTGCTGAAGCTCTCTGTGTCTGTGTATTGACCTGGTGCAAGTTCTAGACTTATTCTCTGCTTTCTAACCAGCCACTATGGGACCATTCCTGCTAACTAGCCCAGCTATATGGTTCTCATCTAACAGTCTGGTTATTTACAAACTCATCCACTTAATATCAATTTGCTCAGTGCTGATTACTGATCTGCTTTGCTGATAACTTTAAAAACATTTAGTTTAACCAGCTGCCAGCACTTCCACTGCTTTGAACTTGCTTTTCTTAACTGTTCTGACATAAACCCGTGAGTTACTGATTTCTGGAGTCATCATTCATCAGGGAATATTTTTGGTCAGTGTACTACTGCTCACATAGAGACAGAAAATGTATAATCTGCATTTATTCTGCTTGTAGCTTCAACTCTCACAGCATTCTTTCATGCATGATTCATTTTGTTAACTTTTGCACCGACTTATTTAATATGCAACCTATTTAATATGCATCTACCCAAAGGGATTTTACTCTCATTAAACAGCATAGCATGGTTTTTGGAAAAACAATAGGTAGAGGTGGCAATGCAGGTCTCATTACAGTTATTAGAGTCGCTGTGATGTATGTGTAACATGGCATGTACATTTAAAAATTCAAGAATATATTTGCTGTGTACAGGTAAAATAATAAATATAGTTGTTACCTGCCACAAAAATATCTAAAACAAAACACTAAATGTATTATGATGTCACTTCATCACATATTTAATCCACCATGTGTAGGCTTCCATCTTCTTCCAAATGTCAACCCAGAACAGCCCAGTGTAGATGGTTCTTTCATGAACTGTATATGGCTCAGATATTTCAATGAACATTTCTTGATAGGATTTAGTGGCAGAACAATTTCAGCTTAAATAGCAAAAACGAATTACTAACCAACAAATACATGTTTAAATTAAAGCTAAAAAGGCCATAGCAAAATAGATTTTGAAAATTATTCTACTGAACCCTTCCTGATTTCTTTGCTTTTAGGGTGATCCTTTGTAAAAAGGTTGATGTTTTTCGTTTCCAAAGAATTTGCTGTTTGTTCTTGAAGGAGTTTCAAAGAATCCTGCAATTAGAAACATTACATCTTACTACATATACAATAAAATGTAGAGTATCCAATACATTCTCTTTATGTTTTCAAATATGGATGCCACATGTTTTTGTTTAATACTTAATATACTGATCAGCCACAACATTAAAACCACTGACATGCGAAGTGAATAACATTGATTATCCCGTTACAATGGCAACTGTCAAGGAGTGGGATATGTTAGGCAGCAAGTGAACAGTCAGTTCTTGAAAAATGGGCAAAGTAAGGATTTGAGCGACTTTGATAAAGGCCAAATTGTGATCGCTAGACGACTGGGTCAGAGCATCTCCCAAACAGCAGTCTTGTGGGGTGTTCCTGGTATGTGGTGCTTAGTACCTACCAAAAGTGGTCCAAAAAAGTACAACCAGTGAACTGGTGGCAGGGTTATGGGCACCCAAGGCTCATTGATGCACGTGGGGAGTGAAGGATAGCCCATCTGGTCCAATCCCACAGAAGAGCTACTGTAGCACAAACTGCTGAAAAAGTTAATGCTGGCTGTGATAGAAAGGTGTCACAACATACAGTGCATCAGCCATGCTGACCCCTGCCCACTGCCTACAATGGGCACGTCAGTACCATAGCAAAGGAAAAATGTGGCCTGATCTGATGAATCATGCTTTATTTTACATCATGTGGATGGCCGGGAGTGTGTGTGTCTGGGTAAGAGATGGCACCAAGATGCACTATGGGAAGAAGGCAAGCCGGCGGAGGCAGTGTCATGCTTTGGGCAATGTTCTGCTGTGAAATATTGGGTCCTGGCATTCATGTGGATGTTACCCTGACACATATCACCTACCTAAAATTGTACTCTCTGATGGCATTGACCTCTTTTAACAGAATAATGTACCCTGCCACACTGCAAAAATTGTTCAGGAATTGTTTGAGGAATATGACAATGAGTTCAAGGTGTTGTCTCCAAACACCCCAGTTCTCAATATAATTAAGCATCTGAGGGATGCACTAGAAAAACAAGTCCAAGGAATCAGCCCGCGACTTACAGGATCGGCTGCTAACGTCTTGGTGCCAGATACCACAGGACACCTTCAGACGTCTTGTGGAGTCCATGCCTCGACTTTTCAAAGCTGTTTTGGTGGCATGAGGGGGACCTACACAATATTAGGCAGGTGATTTTAATGTTATGGCTGATCCATGTATATAGTGCAAACCTCCCAACATGACAGTCCCCGGTAATGGGACAGGGGGTGGCCATGTTAGGCTGCCCATTAGATATCTCCTTTCTTCCCAACATTCCCACCCTGTGAGACAAACATGTCGCCAGGCTGGACAGCGGGACCGAGCCCTAAAATGGGATGTATGTATAGTGTGCGAGTAGGAAAGGGATAAAAAAAAAGGTGTTAACCTATTTTACTGTTATACTCATAATTTAATTTGGTTAAGGATAGGTTTGAGCTATACAGATCATTTCAGAGAAACATTTAAAGTTTAGATTACAATTAAAAACTATAATGTGAAAGGAAATGGTTAGAGAAGGTCATTTACAGAATTGTAAAAATGCACCTAATTTTATGTCACACACATAGCATGAATTTTGTGAACCGTTCCCAGGTTAGCTGGTGGAAGTTAAGTCTCATCCTATATTTTCAATGAGGTGCTTTTTGTCCTTTCCCAGCTCTTTTTAATGGGAAAGCGTATTACTAGGTGCATTTTAAAAAACATTAAAACGCACAAAAGGAATGGATTGTATTGGCTACGGGCTCCTGCACATCTTCAGGCCCCTTAGCCACCACACTCCCTGCAATAGAGGTAGTTTGCCACTACCTGCAACCTGCCACTACCACTGATATGCCAGCATAAGTAAAATGGAGCCAATACAGGACTTCACTGGACCTCCTGCTCATATGCACTCTCAGAAAAGCAGATGGAATTCCCTCAAAATTTTGCATATAGTGTTCCTACCCTGACAGTCAGAAATGTAATAAAGTTGGTCCCAATGTCAACACTTTGCCATAATTCATTTAATACATAATTAAAGTTAAACTGAGCATTATTTAGGGGAAAAAAAAATTAAACTCGGCGCTTAAACCTTGCTGCCCTTGGTTGCATAGTGGTAATGTTGACTATGAATGTGATGCATCCCAGAGTTTTACTAAGTGTTACATAAATCTAGCAGTTGACTTGTTGATGTTTTTAATTTTGTTTATTTTTATATTATTTACTGAGGTATAATGGTGTAACAGAAGCATGGATTAATCAATGGTGGAATAGGTAGTAATCTCAGCCCCAGGATCAAGCCTATCATTTAGCCAGCTTAGCAATGCCAGGATTGAATGGTACAATATTATGGGGTTGAAGATGTACACACATTCTTCACATCATTATGCAGTATAACCCTGTTATCAATAGTAACTTTTGTTTCCACCTGCATCTCGGTCACTGTTTACAATGTATTACTAATTACACACCCTGTTTTATAGCTTTATATTTCCTTTGTGCATTTCTACTAATAAGTAAAAAACAAACAGACTTACCAAGCGCATGAAATGATGCTGCCTTATACTTACCGAGTCAGTTTACTTCACTTTAAAGCAGGCCTGTCCAACCTGCGGCCCCTCAGATGTTGTGAAACTACAAGTCCCAGCATGCCCTTCCAGCTATCAATAGGTTGTCTACTGGCAAAGCATGCTGGGGCTTGTAGTTTCACAACACCTGGAGGGCCGCAGGTTGGACAGGCCTGCTTTAAAACTTTCAGCAAAAAAAATTAGATTAAATAAAATAATTAGATATGTATACTGGCGCCAGTATATGTATCTAATTCTTTTCTTGAAAGCATTTCTACTAATGTAATAAAAAAAACTTGGAAATGTAGTGCCCTTTATACACATGTATAAAAGGCAGTCCTGATGTCCTCTCACTTTCATATTTTAAGACATAAATGAGGAGACACAGATTGATTTTTTAAGTGCAATTTCTAAAACCGGACTGTGGGTGTGGACATATATATGCACAATGTAGACAAACAGGTGCATTTGATCAAATAGAAAAGTTCTGCAATGTATTTGCAATTTGCAAAATGACAGCTAGTATGTGTCATTGAACATTGTAAGCTGTATAAACTTTAACCTTAATTGCTTGTACTCTGCTTATCCATAACATTGCCTTCCTGTCATCCGCATCCTTGGAATGTCTTATAATTCCATTATAGGCTTGTCTTAGATGTTTCACTTCAATTATAACAGCTGTAATCTGTTGAGAGGTAAGCAGATTTTAGAAACCTTAAAATAGGTATGTCAAATATTTAAAATGCTTAAACAATTATCATAATTACAAATGTTTCAGAGCAAATAGTACATTCATCTTAATATCTGAATAGCAGGTGTGATTACATCTACTCACACAGAACTCTAGATAATATCATCATCATTTACTTATATAGTGCCAGCAAATTTCGTAGCACTTTACATTTGGGGACAAACACAATAAATAAACCATACTAGATAAAACAGACAAAGAGATAAAATAAGCTTGCAGGTTTACAATCTATGGGTCAATGGGAGCCTGATACATGAGCTTAAATTTACATATGGCATATTGGCCCAGCCAGATTGCAAAGGTAATAAGTGATTTGTATGCTATGTGAACCAGTCAAACAGCAATGTTAGGCAGTGGGTTGTTGATTTGTGTGAATTGTGTAAAAGGTGGTAATAGGGTAACCTAGAAAGGGTAAGAGGGTGGTTCGTGAATATTATAAGCTTGCCTGAAGAGGTGGGTTTTCAGAGAAGGTCTGAAGACTAGAAGAAAGTCTTATTGTGCGAGGGAGAGAATTCCATAGAGTGGGTGCAGCTTGAAAAAAGTCCTATAACTGAGAATGGGAGGATGTAATGAGAATGGATGAGAGACGCAGATCTTGAGCATAATGGAGTTGTCGAGTTGGGAAATATATGTAGGTGCAGTTTTGTTTATATGTCTAAGAAGAAGAAAAGAAGAAAAATGTGCTTGTTTGAGGCACTCTGCGATTTTTTAATAAGTAAAATATCTGAATCTTTATTAGTTATACTAAAATTGAGAATAAATCCCTCCAATTGTAATAGCGAAATATAAAACAAAATATAATTTTAATTTTAATTCACTTTAGGATCACTTTATTTGTTTTATATTTCGCTATTACAATTGGAGGGATTTATTCTCAATTTTAGTATAACTAATAAAGATTCAGATATTTTACTTATTAAAAAATCGCAGAGTGCCTCAAACAAGCACATTTTTCTTCTTTTCTTCTTCTTAGACATTGGAATATTTTGTGTATGAGTGCACCATCCAGAAATAACCTTAAATATAATACAATATAAGTTAATTAACTGGATACAAAATAGCGATTACCTGGTGCAGTGGTACCCCCTTTTTGTCAGCAGTTTTGTTTATAGCCTTATATGTTAGTAGAAGTATTTCATATTGGATTCTGTACAAAACAGGCAATCAATGTAGAGACTGACAGAGTGGTTCAGCAGAGGAAGAACGATTTGCTAGGAAAATCAGTCTGGCTGCTGCATGCAAAATGGATTGTAGGGGTTTGAGTCTGTTTAGGGAAAGACCAGTAAGGAGGGCATTACAATAGTCAATGCGGGAGATGAGTGCATGAACTAAAGTTTTTGCATTGTCTTGTGTCAAATATGTACGTATTCTGGAAATGGTGCTCATGGCTTTGTTCACTTTTTTGTCAACCAATCCTTAATTAAACCTGTCCCCTGTGAACACCCATACCCATTACATGAAGGTGAGATGCCAGATCATGCTGGTTGCACAGACTTGCAATGCTGGATTCTTCCATACCTCCTCAGCAGAGGAGGGGACATGGATAATTTGTTATGCAGGAAGTAAGTGTTGCTGAGATGTGTAGTACTGTCAGTGAGATGTGTAGTACTGTCAGTGAGATGTGTAGTTGTGTCAGTGAGACGTGTAGTTGTGTCAGTGAGACGTGTAGTTGTGTCAGTGAGACATGTAGTTGTGTCAGTGAGACGTGTAGTTGTGTCAGTGAGACGTGTAATTGTGTCAGTGAGACGTGTAGTTGTGTCAGTGAGACGTGTAGTTGTGTCAGCGAGACGTGTAGTTGTGTCAGCGAGACGTGTAGTTGTGTCAGCGAGACGTGTAGTTGTGTCAGCGAGACGTGTAGTTGTGTCAGCGAGACGTGTAGTACTGTCAGCGAGACGTGTAGTACTGTCAGCGAGATGTGTAGTACTGTCAGTGAGATGTGTAGTACTGTCAGTGAGATGTGTAGTACTGTCAGTGAGATGTGTAGTTGTGTCAGTGAGATGTGTAGTTGTGTCAGTGAGATGTGTAGTTGTGTCAGTGAGATGTGTAGTACTGTCAGTGAGATGTGTAGTACTGTCAGTGAGATGTGTAGTTGTGTCAGTGAGATGTGTAGTTGTGTCAGTGAGATGTGTAGTTGTGTCAGTGAGATGTGTAGTTGTGTCAGTGAGATGTGTAGTACTGTCAATGAGATGTGTAGTACTGTCAGTGAGATGTGTAGTTGTGTCAGTGAGATGTGTAGTTGTGTCAGTGAGATGTGTAGTTGTGTCAGTGAGATGTGTGGTACTGTCAGTGAGATGTATAGTACTGTCAGTGAGATGTGTAGTACTGTCAGTGAGATGTGTAGTACTGTCAGTGAGATGTATAGTACTGTCAGTGAGATGTATAGTACTGTCAGTGATATGTGTAGTACTGTCAGTGAGATGTGTAGTTGTGTCAGTGAGATGTGTAGTACTGTCAGTGAGATGTATAGTACTGTCAGTGAGATGTATAGTACTGTCAGTGAGATGTGTAGTACTGTCAGTGAGATGTGTAGTTGTGTCAGTGAGATGTGTAGTTGTGTCAGTGAGATGTGTAGTACTGTCAGTGAGATGTGTAGTTGTGTCAGTGAGACGTGTAGTACTGTCAGTGAGATGTGTAGTTGTGTCAGTGAGATGTGTAGTTGTGTCAGTGAGATGTGTAGTACTGTCAGTGAGATGTATAGTACTGTCAGTGAGATATGTAGTACTGTCAGTGAGATGTGTAGTTGTGCCAGTGAGATGTGAAGAGTGATCCAGCTATTTTTGTCCAATAAACTATATAATTGATTTATGATAACTATCAAGAATACATACATCTGTGCACATTTTTGCATAATATCCAATAGGCAATTTAATAGGAAGATCCCACTAAAACTTTTAAATGTTAGGTAAAACCAGGTCACTTACCTGGGATCCAGAATCAAAAGGATCTGGCAGGTCCCACAATGTTTTACAAGCAGTCGCTGCTGTTCAATTCACTTTTGCACACTCCCACTGGCAGCATGTTGGAGGTAGTAGGTGGTGCTGGTAGTTGTTGGATACCTACCATTTAACACATGGCAGGTATGTTTTAAAGGGTTTACTAAGCTTCCTTTTCTTCTGTCTGGCCTGCTTTAGCCACCATTTAGAGTGATTTATAGTAGCCCACACAGCACTCCTTGGTGAGATTCATAGGGGTTTCTCCTGTTACACACACCTCTCCTCGCGTCTCCTGCACTGTTGGCGCTTCCAAATACCGGCAGTCATGTGACTGCATGCCAGTTGGGAAATTTTAATCCTCTGTGTATTTAAACTTTGCTCTGATACTTGTTCAGTGTCAGAGCAACTAGCTTGTATCCTGACTATTTCCTGCGTTCCTGGCTGCTAACCTGTTGAATTCCCGTGTACCAGTTCTGCCTGTCTGACCACCACTGTTTTCTGGTGTGTTTGTGTACCATTCCTGGCTTGTCCTGACATTGCTTCTGCCTTCTGATTCTGTACTTTGCTGCCAGATTGTTACCAGACCTGGCTTGTCCTAACATCGTCCCTGCCTTCTGACTCTGTACTCTGCTGCTTGATTGTGTACCGGACGCTGGCTGTTTTACCGTTCTCTTTGCTGCTACCTGCCATACCATCTTCCGCAGTGCTACCTCTAGAGGCAGACCCGTGGACAGTGACCTGCGAGCTCTCTGCAGCAATGTCCATGCCGCCTTGCAGCGATTCTTGGTGAATACCGGGGAGCTCGTTAGACTCCACACCACGGGACTGCCAGCACTAATCTAGAATAGCACAGGGATCCCATCAGTCTGTTACAGCAGGACTTTCACCTATCCTAGGTGGTTTTAATTTAGACCTCATTTGGTTCAATGTAATTAACAATTTTTGGTCCAGACCAAGATTGTTGTGTATGATTATGTTTTATTTCGATTATTATGACCGCAAGAGTGGTCAAGTTTGTAGAAAATAAATTATTCTATTTTTCACAATATCTAGTACTATTTTTGCGCCAGGGAACTTGCAATTCATTTAAATTTATCCATAAGAGGTATAGGGACCTTCCTCTTTCACACTGTTCTCAATAGGCAGCGTTCAGTACTACAGCATATAGGGAAGCGCAGCTACTTCCATCTCTTCCTTTTTGTTCTATTGTAATAGCACTAGTAGAAGCAGTGTGGGTTTGTCCTGTTTTACAGCTTAATTGTTCTTTTTCACTTTTGTATCATATAATTATACAGAGATATGATAAACTAAGGTAGTTTAAATAAGACATGCATAGTTTGTATATGTCCAACAGTAAGATTCACTCCAGTTACTGACTCAAACTTTTAATTTCATGTATTCATATTTTGTTTTATGTACCTGATTAACTCTCTTGTGATAGTTTTCTCTCAGATCGATGTGTTCATTCAGAAGTTGTTCTACTTTTTCTCTGCTTTTGTCACTTGTTACTTTACTATCCTATGATTCAAGGATGTAAAAGAAAAATAATGACCGCTAATGAAACAAGTTGTATGAGGTGATTTTGGCTTTAACACTTACTAAGGAATGTATCACAGTACTTTCAAATCAACCATGTGATACAATTGGGCAAGGTGTGCTTATTTGATCAAAATGCACCTACATGCATTATGTCTGTATGTTCTAAAATTTCTAATACATAAACATTTTTATTTTTAATGGTTTTGATGTTCATATTTAGAGCTGTAGAGGTAAGTTAATTAGTGGCAACATAATTAGGACTTTTCAGTAACCCCATGGTTAGGTATTAAATTACATTATAGGAAGCTATTCTTGTGACTTCTACGTATCTAGAAGTTTTAGGCATTCAAATACTAGTACAATGGTTAAACATAATCCACAAGTCTATATAATGGAGTTACATAGATTTTATTAAAGTAAAAGAGTTAAAGAGGGACCTGCTCATGATTTCTGTGCTGTAGACTCCCTTATGTCTAAAAATTTAAATTCAAGGTTTTTGTTGGGTTGATGATTGTTGGTAACACATAAACATACGTTACATACTGATCAGTAGAAATGTTTATATATGCCAATTAAATTAGCAGTGCATTCCAAGGTAGAACACAGTAGATTTTGAAACACTTTGAGCACTTGACAAAATTTCAGTCTGGCTTTAGGTATTTATTACATCCATTTCAGGGGCAAACGCAGGATTTGTAGAAGGGGGTTTCCACACCACACCACCAGCATGCATGGGGGCATGGCTATAATATTAGACAGTGCTTGGCAGCTCTCCAACTATTCCTATCCCTATAATATACATGGGCAATGCTGCATGCACTACTGTTAGGTACACGCAGCTCTCCCTTTTCAAGCAGAGCCGTGTGAAGCGGAGGCAGGGTCCAGCCACCTCAATTATACAGTGCCCCAGGCTCGGAGGGGGGGGGGGGGGGGTTCCGGGCACTTGGAAACCCCCCTCGGTTTGCCTATGCATTTATACATCTCTATCCAGTAACCTGTTCGCACGGCAAAGTGCAACTTGCACACTTTCTAACATAACAGTTGAATGAACATCCTTTGTGTGGCCCTGTATGTTTTACCTGTAGTTCTTTTACAGTTTTCAGCAGAAATGGCAAAACTTGAGCTTTTTCATGATCTAATTCTACATTGTTCACGAGAAGCCCTTATGTAAGGAGAGAAAGAATACAAGAAACAACACAAATAAATCTGGAATTTATCTTTCACAAAATATGTTTCAGTGTATATACTGCATAAACTTACATTTTAATTTGCTGAGTAAATCTTGCAGATGTTCATAACAAGCAACAATAATCTCTGTATTCATTTCAGATTGTTTACTGGAAAGAAAACAAAAACAGTCTCGTATGCATTTAGTAATTATCATGTTCTCAGGACTACAAAACCTACAGGCAGCTGCAGCTGTCATGTTAAAAAAATGTTAACTGAAAATGACCTAAGTACAACATCACAGTGTTCCAATGAAAACTATATAGTGATCACAACGTTCACAAGCAGAATTCTGGTAAGTATGAAGTGTTGCAGTGTAAACATGTAGCCCATTTACAGCAATATTTCCATAATACTTTCATAGTCAAACTATGGAAAGTGACTATAAAGAGCTGGGGTGGACAATTGATATGACTAAAACACGTTTGTATGGAACACACTTAAAGGAAAACATTGTAAAAAATAAAATGAGATTTATGATTAAATATGATTGTCTTTGACATTTAGAGTGAATCACTATTAATCTATTTCATTTGCAAACATTATGTAGTTTACATGTAATCCTATATCACACACCTTCATCTTAATTTTAAGGAGAGGTCCTCCTTTAGATGATTTTATATGGTGACACTGGCACCTTCAAGATGACACTCACATGAAATTCTGATATAATAGCCATCTGCTTTATTTTGTCAGGATTGCAGACAACCTACACATTAACAAATAATACTACATTGCAATCCCTAGCACTGACCAAACACAGACCACCTGTGTATTAGATTGGACAGATTGTCCAGCTTCAATCTTCCCTCCCACAATAAAGACAAACCTTATAAACCCTAAGCTCCTCACCCCAGCTCAGGGGGTAAATGTATCATACCCCGGTTTTTGCAACTCACGGGAGATCGGCGTGTTCGCAGCTTAAATTTAAAGCGGCGCTGCCTTGTAAAGGGAAACTTCCCTTTACAAGGCAGTGCCGCTTTAAATTGAAGTTGCGAACACGCCGATCTCCCGCGAGTTGCAAAAACCGGGTTACGATACATTTACCCCCAGGTGTCTAACTCATGTCTTTCTCCCCCTGAGACACCACCCACCTCCCCTAGATAAAGGTGGTCAGAAAAGGGTGCTCTATTTGGCCTGTTTGCAAGGCCTCATTACAGCCACAACCTATAGCCTGCTAGCTGTGAGGGAAGATTCTCTGCTAAACATGTGTTAAGTGCCACATTATATTTAACCTGCCTGAAATATAGTGGTGGGACTGAAGCATTTAAATGCCCCATCCAGTGCCCTGATAAAATCTCAGTTTGAGAGCAAAACTTTGAGAGTAACTTTAACTTCACCTTCCATTTCAAACCCTTTGCAAATATGGCCAAAGTTTTGGTTTGATGCTACTGCTCTTCATACAAGAGTGCCCTTCTGACATAAAGTCCTGTTCTGAGTCTGACAAGCAGTGGTCGAAGTGGGCTGGTGTATGCCAGCATGAGCATCAAGAGGAGACACCAGGACATAGATGCAGTGTATTAGAGAGAAAAAAATAGCCTGAGTTCTGAGAGGGAGGCTCTGGAAATCAGTGAGATGAAGAAAGGAGTTTGTTATACAAATATGTGTAGCAGTGAGAATTTGAGGGTGGATCTGAGCCTTGCACTGTCAGTCTGACTGAGTCCAGTGTGCAGGAACAGAGCATGTGTGTAAAAACTGTCAAAAGGGGAGAGATTTCCTTGAGTCTGGTAAAATAGGGATATAAAAAAAGACTCTGCCTCTCACTCTTTCAGAATAAGCATTGTTAAAGTGACAAACGAAAGATTAAAAGAGTGTCACCTCTAGGGCCGCTGTGTGATATGTGTGTAATGTGATGTGTAAAATGACTGTGATCCATGCAACTAAGTGATGTGAAGGATGAAAATATGTAATAAAAGCTGTTTTATTTAGTCAGATAGATGGTCTGGCGACTGTTCATTTTGTCAGCTATGTGATGTTAAATACTCTCGTGTCAAAAAAGACAAAAGTATTATATGAGTGATACCTTTATTGGCTAACCAAAAAAAATGGATTATATTTGCTAGCTTTCAGAGCACAGAAGCCCCTTCATCAGGCAAGTTTACAAATGAATGACTGAGGAAAAGGCACGACATTTAAGAGCTGTTACATCAAGGTACGGGGGGGGGGGGGGGGTTTGGATACATCATTAAGATAAGCTAAAGTAATAAAACAAAGGTTTTCGTTACAGATGGAAGAGTAAAAGTCTTAAGAGTTCAGAGATCTGGAGTCATTTTGCTGTGGGGTATGAAATGTGTCCATGTAGTGGCTCATAAATCCAGGTGTTAGATTGAGCCCTTGAGTTAATGACTGGAATGTTCTTATCAGTTTGAATTCCCATATTTTTCTCTCCCTGTCATTTTTACAAACCCTTGGTGAGACGACCAGCCAGGTATATTCAGGATACCAAAGATATTCTCTGCAAAATTTCAGCCCTGGGTCGACTCAATACTGGCAACTATGGATGTGGAGTGTCTGTACTCTAACATACCCCACAAGGATGGCATAGCCGCATGCCAACAGTGCCTTCAAAAAAACAGTCTAGCCACGGAACCGACCCTGCAGCTGATCAGGTTTGTACTCAATCATAATTACTTTTTGTCACTCACCGGACCGCTGGTTCCTCTGGTTCAAGATCTAGGTCTCTCTCTGCTCTGCCGGCGCCTGTCTTGTGCCACGGCCGTCTGCCATCTTGACCAGGGGTCTGCGCATGTGCAGACTTATAGGACTGATAAAACATTGTTCCTCTCCTCATTGGATGATTAATTACTTCTCACTATATAAGACACCTGCTGCCCTACTACCTTTGCATGTTCTTGGTCCTCATTCTTCTGAGGTAACCAAGGAGTTCATTGCTCCTGTTCGTGGTCCCTACATGCCGTGGAAGCTCTCCTGCACTTCAGTGGTAATACCTGTCAGCCGCAGACCATTCCATGCTACCTCGTATCTACCAGCAATCTGGACAAGTCTCTACTCCACTCCAGTGGTAATACCCGTCAGCCGCAGACCGTTCCATGCTACCCTGTATCTTACCTACAATCTGGACAAGTCTCTACTCCACACCAGTGGCAATACCTGTCAGCCGCAGACCGTTCCACGCTACCATGTATCTTACCTGCAATCTGGACAAGTCTCTACTTCATGCCAGTGGTAATACCTGTCAGCCACAGATCATTCCACGCTACATTGTATCTTACCTGCAATCTGGACAAGTCTCTACTCCACGTTAGTGGTAATGCCTGTCAGCCACAGATCGTTCCACGCCACCTTGTATCTTACCTGTAATCTGGACTAAGTTTCTACTCCGCATCAGTGGTAATAACTGCCAGCCGCAAACTACTCCGTTACTTTGTATTACATTGGCAGCTTGAATAAGTTTTCCTCCACGTTAGTGACGTATCTATCAGCTACAGTTCATCCACATACTAGTTACTCCTGAACTACCCATTCTCCGCTACTACTACTGGTCATTACACTCGCTGTGTCAGTACAGCTCCTACTACCCAGACACTTTCTACTCTCCTAGCGTTCCTCCTTCTACCCAGCTCAAGGAGGTCCCTGCTCCCATCGTGTATAGCTGTATCCGTCAGTTTACCATACTCTCCAGAGGGCCGCGACCTGCACAGTGGAAGCTGCTAAAACCCATACTACCTTGCGGAAGTTCTTGGAGAAGACCAGCTGCTGTGTTAGACTCCGCGCCTCTGTTGAGTAAAACCTCTATTCTGGTAAATTCTGGGTCGAGACTCCTAGTGACCGTGACAGTAAGAACAGGCCATGACGGACCCAGGTTCAGAACCTACAGCTAAGGATCTACTGCAACACCTGGTGTCTCAGGTGGAACAACAAGATGTCCTTCAGCGACAACTACTCCAATGTTTCCAGTCCCTAGTCTCTCGGGTAGACTCCTTGCAAACCGCAACTCCTGTTTTGAATCCTCCGTTGACTTCTCATCCCCCGAGCCACCCCAGGTGTCTACAGCCTCTGCTTTATACATGCCTACTCCTTCCAAATTTGATGGAGATCCAAAAACTTGTAGGGGCTTTCTCAATCAGTGCTCCATTCACTTTGAACTCCAACCTCAAAAATTTCCCTACTCATCGCTCTAAAGTGGCCTACATGATTTCTTTATTTTCTGGACAGGCCCTGGCATGGGCCTTTCCTCTTTGGGAAAGAGATGACCCTCTTCTAAAGGATAGTGCCGCTTTCATTGCCACATTTCGAAGAATCTTTGATGAGTCTGGCCGTGTCATTTCTGCCGCATTTAGTATTCTCCGGTTGCGCCGGGGGTCCCGTTCTGTATGTAATTCAATTCTGCACATTTGCTTCTGAACTCCAAAGGAATAATGAGGCATTAATAGCTGCCTTCTGGCTGGGCCATTTCGATAAGATTAAATATGTGGTGGCCTCACAAGAGATACCCTCTTCCTTGGATGCTTTAATATCTTTGTGCAACCGAGTGGACATGAGATTTCGAAAGAGAAACTCTGAGAAGGATTCCCCGTCTAAGACACCTGTCCGCTTGGCATCCCGATTCCTTCACCCCTCTCTACCGGTAGAACCCATGGAGGTGGGACGTTCCAGATTAACCCCGGAAGAGAGGGAAGGACGGTTGAAGAATAAACTTTGTATTTATTGTGCTGATCCAAATCATATTTTGAACTCATGCCCCAAAAAATCGGGAAAAGCAAGGCCCTAACCTGTTCTGGAGAGGTAAGGTTGGGGTCCCTGAAATCCTCTCCATTTCATATGGATTCTAAAACTTGCTCTTTTTCTGTCACAGTCTATACTTCTACCAATTCTTTTACATCTCAAGCACTCCTGGATTCTGGAGCGGCAGGGAATTTCATCTTGAACTCTTTAGTACTTCAGTGGTCCATACCAGTGATTCCTTTAGAAAAAGCCATTGTCATCACGGCCATCGATGGGTCACAAATTGCCAATAGAATTATCACCAAACATACCATCCCTCTATCTCTTCAAGTTGGGGTATTACATCAAGAGCAAATTTCCCTGCTGGCCCTCCCGGCTACCACTAGCCCTCTCGTCCTTGGCCTTCCATGGCTTAAGCTTCATTCCCCGCAAATTTATTGGAGCTCTTCGCAATGTATCCTGGGATCTTGTTTGTCATCATAGATGCCTTACTCAAGTTCTTCCAGTGAAATTGTCTAATTCCTCCGTGGATCCTCTTTTGCCTGGCCTTCCTCCTCAGTATGCTCCTTTTGCTGATGTATTTGACAAAGTTCAGTCGGAACGTCTTCCACCTCACCGGGCCTGGGATTGCCCAATAGAATTACAACCTGGCAAAATTCGGCCATGGGGTTGTGTATATCCTCTTTCGTTACCCGAGACCCAGGCAATGTCAAATTACATTAAGGAGAATCTCCATCGTGGATTTATTCAGTCATCTACTTCTCCCGCAGGAGCGGGCTTCTTTTTCGTTAAGAAAAAAGGCGGTTCGTTAAGACCTTGTATAAACTATCGAGGTCTTAACGCCATAACCATCAAAAAACGTTATCCTATTCCCTTGATCACTGAACTCTTTGACCGCTTCAAAGGAGCTTGGTTATTTACCAAGCTAGACCTCCGTGGTGCCTACAATTTGATCCAGATCAAGGCCGGAGACGAGTGTAAGACAGCTTTTAACACCAGAGATGGACATTATGAATATCTTGTTATGTCATTTGGTTTGTGTAACGCCCCACCTGTCTTCCAGGGATTCATGAATGAGATCTTCCGGGACCTGCTCTATGTATGTGTCGTTGTCTATCTAGACGACATACTGATTTTCTCCCAAAATCTTTCTTCTCATCGACAACACATCGCTGAAGTTCTTTCAAGACTTCGTAAAAACCTAGTATTTTGTAAATTGGAGAAATGTTCCTTCGAATTATCTCAAATTCCTTTCTTGGGATATATTGTGTTTGGTGTAGGCTTGGAGATGGACCCCGAAAAAGTGAACGCAGTTCTACACTGGCCTCTGCCAACGACACTCAAAGCTATCCAACACTTTTTGAGCTTTGCTAACTGTTATCAGTGTTTTATTCAAGGATTCTGCTCCATTGTCTCTCCTATAGTCGCTCTTACCCGCAAGGGTGTTATTACCAAACAATGACCTTCTGAGACTCTCCAAGCGTTCCAGTCTCTCAAAAAGGCTTTATCCACTGCTCCCATTCTTCAAAAACCTGATGTAACTCTCCCTTTCTTCCTCAAAGTTGATGCCTCAAATGTTGGTTTAGGGGCCATTCTGTCTCAGAAGTCGGTGCAAAAGAAATTCCATCCTTGTGCCTTTTCCTCTCGAAGTATACTGCCTGCAGAGAAAAATTACACTATCGGGGATAGGGAGTTATTGGCTATCAAAGTAGCCTTAGAAGAGTGGAGATACCTATCGGAGGGGGCTCATCAACCGTTTACTATATTTACTGACCACAAAATCTTCTCTATCTTCAGCTCAATGCATGAACACCCGACAAACCAGATGGTCATTTTTTTTCTTTCGCTTTGACCTTATCATTACCTTCAAACCAGCTTCTAAGAACAAAAAGGCGAATGCATAATATCAGGCGGTTCCTCCTTCCTCTGACCTTAAAGACTAGATGGATCATCCTATAGTTGATCCAGTTCATCCGCATACTAGTTACTCCTGAACTACCCATTCTCTGCTGCTACTGGTCATTACACTCACTGTGTCAGTACAGCTCCTACTACCCAGAGACTTTATACTCTCCTAGTGTTCCTCTTTCTACCCAGCTCAAGGAGGTCCCTGCTCCCATCGTGTATAGCTGTATCCGTCAGTTTACCATACTCTCCAGAGGGCTGCGACCTGCACATTGGAAGCCGCTAAAACCCATACTTCCTTGCGGGAGTTCTTGGAGAAGACCAGCCGCTGTGTTAGACTCCGCGCCTCTGGTGAGTAAAAGCTCTATTCTGGTAAATTCTGGGTTGAGACTCCTAGTGACCGTGACACTTTTCTTTTGGGAAAGACATATACCTGCAGTGTATGGGATGTACCATGGGTAATAAGATGTCACCTCCGTATGCTAATCTTTTCATGGCTAAACTAGAAGAGGAATTCTTATCAACTTGCACAATGAAACCTTTAGCATACTTCCGCTATATTGATGATTTGCTACTAATCTGGACGGGCTCTGAAGATGAACTGCTGACTTTCCATAAAAACAAATTTCACCCAACCATTAAACTCACTCTTAACAACTCACAATCTCAGATACATTTCCTGGACATGAGCCTAAACCAGTGGTTCCCAAACTTTTTCAGTTTGCGGCACCCTTACAGCCTCCATAATATTTTCAAGGCACCCCTCCAAAATAATTACCGAGCAGTACCGTTTTATAAGTAGCTAGGTCAAAATAACATAATAATTAATTAGGTTAGGACAGAAATACTTAGTAGTTGTTTGCAAATATAATACACATAAATCCAAGGCAAAAGAATATTTTTACATATTTTTTTCAATTATATTTCTGTCAAAGAATAAATAACAGCTAATACTAAGAAGAATAAGATCAAACAAAATAAAACACCAACATGTACAGAAATCATCACACTGTGCCCCTTCACGATCACACTGTGCTCCCTTCATCCACACACTCTGTGCCCTCCTTCATCCACATACTCTGTGCCCCCCTTCATCCACACACTCTGTGCCCCCCTTCATCCACACACTCTGTGCCCTCCTTCATCCACACACTCTGTGCCCTCCTTCATCCACACACTCTGTGCCCTCCTTCATCCACACACTCTGTGCCCTCCTTCATCCACACACTCTGTGCCCTCCTTTATCCACACACTCTGTGCCCTCCTTTATCCACACACTCTGTGCCCTCCTTCATCCACACACTCTGCTCCTCTTCATCCTCACTCTGCCCCTCTTCATCCTCACTCTGCCCTTCTTCATCCTCACTCTGCCCCCTCCTTCATTCTTTTGCCCCTCCATTGCTGTTTCCTATCACCATTTCCCCTCCCCTTTCTTTACTTACCGTACTTGGCCTTCTTTCTGCTATTTCTTCTGTCTTCTCTTCTGTCTTCTTACCAATCCTGCGGCGCCCGGGACCCAGCATCCTGCTCTCTCCCGCCTCTTCTCACTGAATATGTCGGATGTGATGATGTCACGCCCGACATTCACTGAGAAGCAAAGAGGGAGGAGGATGCTGGGTCCCAGATGCCACCGGATTGGTAAGTTTGCTTGTTTTTTTTTCTATTTTTCCTAGCCACGGCACCCCTGTGACAACACCGTGCACCCCTGGGAGCTGCGGCACACACTTTGGGAACCGCAGCCCTATACAATAAAAACAATACTATACAAACATCAGTCTACCATAAATCGACAGGCTGTCCAGCATATCTGAGATGAAACAGCTTTCACCCAGGACACATAAAGAAGTCCATCATTAACAGCCAAGCTCTGAGATACATTTGGATTTGTTCAGACAGTGAAGACAGAAAACAACACCTAGGGGTAAATGTATGAACGTGCGGGTTCTTCAACACCCGCGTGTTCAGCGTGTTCGGCGATTAAATTTCAAGTGGCGCTGCATTGTAAAGGGAAACTTCCCTTTACAATGCAGCGCCGCTTGAAATTTAATCGCCGAACACGCTGAACGCGCGGGTGTTGAAGAACCCGCACGTTCATACATTTACCCCCTGCTATCACTGAGGAATACATTCCTACAACAAGAATACCATTTAATAGTTATAGATGAACAGATCCACAGAGTCACAAGGATCCCAAAAAGTACTCTCCTGGATTACAAACAGAAGGAGGTTAAGAGCAGAGTGCCCCTAGTGGTCACTTACAATCCCCACATGAACATCTTGTGGAAAATTGCTGCTGACCTTCAACCCATATTTCAGAAAGACAAGTAGACTGAAGGAAAATTTCTAGATTTACTTCTCCTTTCATACAACCAGCCTCCAAATTTAAGAAATCTCCACGTTAGAAGTGCTCTCTCATCACCATCAGAGACTGGCACCTTCCCTTGCAAAAACAAAAAAATGCAAAACCTGCACCCATGTTCTACCAACAAACACAGTCCACATACCCAACACACAACGGGACTATAAAATAACTAACACATTCTCATGTACATCCTCCAATGTGGTGTACATGATACAGTGTACAAGGTGCCCTAAGGGAATATACATTGGAGAGACAAAGCAGAAACTGCAATCCAGGATGAATCTACACAGACACACAATAAAGAAGACTCTGGACACCCCCTTTGGTAAACACTTCTCTGGACCAGGACACAGTATGACTTAAAAGTCTTAAAACTAAAAGATCTTTTTAAAAATGACAGGGAGAGAAAAATATGGGAATTCAAACTGATAAGAACATTCCAGTCATTAACTCAAGGGCTCAATCTAACACCTGGATTTATGACCCACTACATGGACACACTTCACACCCCACAGCAAAATGACTCCAGGGGGTAAATGTATCAAAGTGCAAGTTTGCCAGCATGTTTAAATCGCAGCAAATCCCCCAGATCTCTGAACTCGTAAAACTTTTACTCTTCCATCCATAACGAAAACCTTGTTTTATTACTTTAGCTTATCTTAATGATGTAGCAAATATAATAAAAAAATTTGGGTTAGCCAATAAAGGTATCACTCCTATAATACTTTTGTCTTTTTTGACACTAAAAGTATTTTAAAATCACATAGATTTTTTCTGGTTAACACGGTACTACAATAATAATAATAAGAAAACATTTTTTTGCTACACATTTTGTCAGCTGTAATTATACTCGCAAGCGTGCCTGGGTGAGCTCCTCACTCAACTTATACTGTTATGTTATTAAACCATATTGTGCAGGGCCACTTGTCCAGTTAACTGCCCACAAGGTGGGAAAGGAGGGAAAGGAGAAATGAGTTAGACCTGGGCAGCGAGTATGATAACCTCCAGGATTAGGTACCTGAGCGTTTGCATGTACACTACCCCACAGACAGACAAGGGGCTACAAATATTTAATCATTATGAGGTATATACATGTTTCCCCTCTCTCTACAACAACAAGAACTTTAGCAGCCTGCGAAAGATATGTATACAGTAACAATATATCTTGGTGCCCGTTTAATGGATTTCATATGCCAAAACCGGGAGTCACAGAACAGCCATAATAGTTAATTAATATAGACATGTGGTATAGTGCTCTACTATGTCCATTTGCTTGTGATTTCCTGGCTAGGGCTCCCATAATTGTGAAATAAAAAGCTGTGACACATATGTGACATAATATTTTTTTCAGGCCATTAACATCCCTCCATACTAACTTTTTGGTCCAGATAAAGAAAAACAGTTTTATAGGAACTAATCCCCATTTTGGACAACAGGAGTATATGGGGAAATAAAAATTGTAAGTTAAGGATTTCATAGTAAAAAAAAAAAAAAAAAAGGACTTTCTGTGTAAATCAGGAAACATGGGAACCCTAACCCAGCCATGATAGATATATAGATATATGGAAAGATAGATGATAATAATAATAATAATAATAATAATAATAATAATAATAATAATAATAATAATAACAACGTAGTTTACCTTGTTTTTCTATGACTATCTATCCTTGAAGAACTCTTCTCACTCTTCGAATTGGATTCTTTTGCAGCCTAAACATGAAAAAGTTTGAGCAAAAATAGTAAAAATTCAGCAGCCATAGAACAAGGAGAAATCGTTCTCAACAAGGAGATGTGTACTACTCTACATAGTACTGGGCATCACTGCTACTGGGAAAATTATTGGGCATTCCTGGTAATGGAAAAGTTATTGGGCATTCCAGATACTGAATCTTATTTTACACTACTACCACTACTGTGTAAAATAACTGACCACTAACTGGGTACTTTATTGGACATTATTGACAGGCATCTTATTGGTCATTACTACTGCACTAGCACTGCTGAGCATATAACGGGGTATTATTAACAATGGCATATTATATCTTGTTGGCCATCATGATTGGTATGTTACATCTTGCTGGCCATTATCATTGGCACATTACATCTTGTTCGCCATATCACTGACACAAACACATTAAGAATGCTATAATAGATTTTGGACTTTTCTGTCAGGATCAAGTAATCCTGAATCTGCAGTGGTATCATCTCCACAGCCTTCACGTTTCTATCCTGACCACCAGTGTCACTGTTGCATGGCTTTGGAGGATTTGTCCTTATTCCAAAATTGTGGTTTATTTCCTTCGCCGCTGAGAATTTCTTGACTGATCCTCTGTTACTAATCTCCACTACATTTAACCAATCTGCCACATGCTACCTGCCTACCTATGACCTCTGCTATGTCTGATTTTCTGATTGCCTGAGTTCACTGACTGCAAGCCATTGAAGTTCACAACAGCCTTGCTTGCTATGAAATCACCACAGCCTTATCTGTTATGACAAATTATTCTGGCAATAAATGGGCCCTGTTACACATTTACAATGGTTATCAGCAGATCCAGATGAGTAAAACGGAAGCATACATGGGAAGATTGCAGGTGCAATCCAGTCCAACAACAAAGGCAATGCATTGAGTGACTGTGCCCAAAAAGTTCAAAGAAGACCAATGACAATGCAGACAATTTATGGCTTAATGTCAGCAAATTTTTCTGCTACAATCAGTGATTTATTCAATGGACTCTCTTAAAGTAGGAAACAGTTCCACCCTTTTCAAGGGCCACACCATTCCTTTATAAAATAGATGTTATTCTAAACTCACTTCATCAATATCTTCAGCATTTCCTATGGTATCTGATGATCCTCACTGGAACACCATAACCTAGTCAGCACTCACCATTTACAAAGGTCAAAGATCAGTGCTCGATTTTACTACAGAATTCTGAAAATGAGTAGAAGGTATAGCCTGAAATGTCACCGCCCAAGGATTTTATTTTCATCAGGGTCTGAATAATGAAATTAAGGATGAATTGACCAGGTTGGATCCTCCAGAAAACCTGGTGTATCCATTGACTGGTGTATATAATGGCAGATAACTGCCTTGTAGAATGACGTCTTGAGAGACATAGAAGTCACCGTTCCAGCCCCTTCATGGAAACCTGATACTACAGTCCTCCTTCCCCTTCAATTAAAACCAACACAGCTTTCCAGTCAGAAGAGGAGCGAATGAAAGTGGAGACTATTCACAGCCAATTACTAATAAGGAACAACACTGAAGACAAAATCAGAATTTATATTTTTGCTGTGCAGCACAGTAAAAATGTCCCCTACATAGGAAACCCTGAACTTTTTTGGAAAAACATAACAACTTCAAACACAAGCAATGCTTTAATTCTGTGGAGTCTACCTCAGTGAGAATTAATAATTTAAGGTCATTTCCAGTAATCCAAGAATAATGTGTCTCTTCCATTGATTCTTGAACCTTCAGATCAATTGAGTCCTACTAATATTTTTGCTAAGCTTGATTTCAGATGGCCAAAAAAATGGTTTGTATTAGGCCAGGTATTGGTTTTTTGAATACCTGGTTATAAATTTTCTCTTCTGCAATGCTCCTGATACTTTTCAATATTTTCTAGTGCTGTATTCTGGAACCTCTCAGACTAATTTGTAGTGATATACCCAGATCGCATATTGATTTATTCCCAAGACATTTAAGAATGTTGCAAACATGTTGTAGAGGGCAGTACTAAGCAGGTTGTAACTGTTTTGGCTATTCAGCAAGCTTGAAAAATATGTTTTCAAGTTTCCAAGGTCAAATTTCTGGACCACATTACTACTCCCGATAGCCTTATGATGGACTCCTCCAAGATTAAAGCAACTGACGGTTAGCCAGTTCTTCAAGATGTTAAGGCAGTGCAACATTTTGTTAACTTTGACAACTAATGTAGACGATTTATACACAACGTTTAAGTATTGTTGACCAACTTACTATGTTGATTAAATATATTAGTGATCTGCCTCTGCATGACAATCATTCCATAAAAAGAAGGATGTCTTTTTGTCTGCTCCTTTGTTGTCACATCTAGATCTCATGCAAACTTTTATCCTCAATGTCAACATATCAGAAAAATTGTTGGGGACCATCATGCACCAGAGACGAGGGTCCAAATGGTCCTACATCCAAGAGCTTTCGTTTTGAAAATACGTCTTCATATTGACAATAATGACATGAAGCACCTAGCAAAAATGATGTTTGAGAAGTGTAAACACCAGTTGGAAGGAGCCAAAGTTCCAGTCATGGTATTTACTCATCATAAAAATCTTTATGATGACTTTATAAAGTCAGTTTGCAGGGTTAATTAACTTTTTTTAAATATAGTTTATTGAAGTTTTTTGGGATTTGTGGTTTAGTGGGTATCTGCGCTCCCTAATAAACATATGTGTGTCTTGCTGTGGTTAGGGAATAAAAAGTGCGGGATGGGGATCCTAACTGACCAATTAAACAAGATTGGTCCCCAGGCGCAAAGAATGGTGTGTGCAGGATAATAAGTGAATATCAACACGATATAGCAAAAAGCAAATATAATATGAAAACACAATATATTCAAAAACATCAGAGCACTGAGTGCATGTTCAATATACAATACTAAGTCATAGGGGGGTATTCAATTGTCCGCGGGTTCGAGCGTGGAAAAACTAATACCGTTAATACGGTAATCTCTCGCTGGATTTCAGCTCGCAGCTCAGTTGCGAGCTGAAATCCAGCGAGTAAATTACCGTATTAACGTTTTTTCCGTGCACGATTACCGTAATAACGTTAATCGTGCGCGGACTGCGGGATTTTCGGCAATCCCGCGGACAATTGAATATGCCCCATAGTGTAATAAACATAGTAATGTGACTGAAACATAAATATCAATACATATCCAGATGTTCAGATGAAACCTGATACGTAACTCCAGATAATAAATCTAACCTGGAATCATGTGGCATGAAATGTGAAAAGAATAAGCAATCTAAAAGGGCATGAGTCTTTCCACATGGGTGGGTAAATTGGTTTGTGAATTTTTTTAAAACTCTTCGAAGATGGTGAGATTGTTGTATAACAGTAGAGATTCAGTAGGTGTGATGCACCTTATGTGGTCAATAATGAAGCTCACAATGGGGTAGGGTATGCAGTGCTTAGTTCCCACAATGACAAACCATTTCTAATTCATAGTAATACAAATCTTAAGTACGTTCCTTCAATTAACTCAGACCAATCTACATAAAGATTGAGAGCCTGATTCATTAAGGATCTTAACTGAAGAAAATTCTTAGTTCAGTCTCCTGGACAAAACCATGTTACAATGCAAGGGGTGCAAATTAGCATTCTGTTTTGCACATAAGTTAAATACTGACTGTTTTTTCATGTAGCACACAAATACTTGATAGCTTATTTGTACACTGAAATTTATGTATGCTACATGAAAAAACAGTCAGTATTTAACTTATGTGCAAAACAGAATGCTAATTTGCACCCCTTGCATTGTAACATGGTTTTGTCCAGGAGACTGAAATAAGAAGTTTCTTCAGTTAAGATCCTTAATGAATCATGCCCTGAGTCTCTCTAATTTTATTAATTCCATCCATAAGGACACCCTTAACGGGCAAAATGCGTTGGTTCCAAACCAATACTTTATCCAGAGTCTACTGCTTGTATTTTCATATCCTACACACATTTCAAGCTAATTAAACGACATTTAAACACATTCGCCATATGCGCACAAGTGTCCAGCTGAGGCTACATGCAGAACCGCTATTCAGCTATCTCCAGTGACTTGAGCAGACACTCCGGCATTGACTGAAGGGACGTACCAGGACTGGGAGACCCGGGGAAGATTCCTGCATTGGGGTAAGTGCGACACACCCAGTCCCGCTACCGACAACGATCGATAGAGAGCATAGCTCTATGGTTTATTCCGCAGTCATCTAAGTTTGTTGTACCAGCACCAAGCTAAATTAACAAACACTGATAGTGAACTCATTTCAATTATCCTGTGTGGAGACAGGCAGTCTTTTCAGGAACATACTTGAACCACTGCTAATTCATAGTGATCCAAATCTTGCCATTGTGGGAAGTAACCACTGCATATTGTGAGCTTCATTATTGACCACATGAGGTGCATCACATCTACTGGATCTCTACTGCTATACATCAATCCTACCATCTTCGAAGAGTTTTAAAACAATTCATCCCCCAATTTACCCACCCATGTGGAAAGACTCATGCCCTTTTAGATTGCTTATTCTTTTCATATTTTATGCCACGTGATTCCTAATTAGATTTATTACACAGATTTACATATCAGGTTGCATCTGAACATCTGGGGGCATATTCAATTAGGTCTGGAGACCACGGTTACGCAGCGGCTGCGCATTACATAAGGTAATACGGTACCGCAACAAAGCTTATTTCCCTTTGCATCCCTATCAGGGTAAAGGGAAATCTGCGTTATTGCGGTAACGTGTAGTACCTTTGCCGTCCGTTCCAGAGGGTAACCACGATCTTCAGACCTTATTGAATATGCCCCCTGGATGTGTATTAATATCTATGCTTTAGTTGCATTCCTATGGTCGATAAATTATGACTCTTTAACATTGTATATTGAACATGTAATCAGTGCACTGATTTTCTGAATATTTTGAATATATTGTGTTTTCATATTGTGGCTTGATCACGTAGAAATCATTTATTGTAGAAATGTATTTAAATTAGTGGTGCAGGCGCCAATTTACAACTTTGCAAATGTACTTTTTTATATTGCTATGTGTTTGTATGGAAATGGATTCATTTCAGAGACACTATGTCAAGTTTGGGTTTTGTAACATTTCTATAGGAAGTCCCAAGTAAGCATTTGAGTGGAGGGGATTTGTTTTTGAAACTGTCTGGAGGCAGGTAATCTCATGTTAATTAGACCTTTTCATCACTGAATGATCAACATGTCTGTTAAGCCTGAAAGCACATGTGAGTTAATTAGACTGGCTGGTAGACTTCCTATATGTTATATGTGTAACACTCAAGATGCAAGTGACCACAGATGTGAATTTTGCAAGTTGAAATGCGTTAAAATCAATATTAGAGAAAATGTTATATCCTGATGATATACATTCAATATAAAACCTCAGACACTGTGATGTCGCTAACAGCAATGTAAAAAGGTGTTAAACCCCTCCAAGCTGAGTTATGTGCAGGCTGCATGAAGCGCCTGGATTGGTTAGAAGGGCAGGATGCTGGATTACCTCCTACCATGGTATCTCTCTAAATCTGTATAAAAAGCAAACTGATTGACCATGTAATGTATTATTATTCCATCAGTACCTTCTGAGATCACTAGTACCAAAAACTAGTGTGCAACTGTCCTTATTAGAACACTTTAGCTAGTAAAACATCATTGCTTCAAAATCCCGCTTTGACGACTATTTACCTGCTGTAATTCCTGTGACCTGTAGATTAGACCAAATATAATCCATTATCCAGCTGTTCTGAGGTTGGAAACCTGCATCCAGTACTAATACTCTGCCCGCTACCTGCGGCCAGTGTGATAGGCCAGATGGAAACATCCACAGTAATTCTGATCTGAAGGCAAAAGGTAATGTGTATAAGCTCAGGTGTACCAGCAAAGGTGTACCCTAGCAGCTAGAATTATCCAGAAAGATGCGGTTCTTGGTGCCGCTAAGGAGTCTAGTGGTGGCAGCAACAAAAGTCCCTCCTACTGCAGTTAGAGGGCGAATTTGGGAGAAAGAAAGGGGTCGGTGGCAAGACAAGCCCAGCCGGTCCCTAGCAACACACAGCACACAGACAGGGTAGCATAGGTGGTCCATCCTGTCACAAATATTATAATTGCTTTTTGCCATAATACATTGAGTTGATAATCTATTATCATCCTGCACAGAGCATTCTCTGCGCCTGTGGACCAATCTTGTTTAATTCATTAAAATTTTTTGCAGGGACAAAAATAAATAATAAATGGGAAGCTGAAATTTAAAGGAAATGGTCCAGAGGGGGGGGGGCGTGGCCTGGGATAGCATGGAGTAGGATGTGTGCTTCCTATTCTCCCAAAAAATCTGTGTAATTATCCATATATACCCATACCAACCCATGCTGGACCAGTTTTGGGTACCTTAAATATCTGGATAGTCAAGTATTATATCTACAAAATAAAGAGACTGAACTTATCTAAAACCGCCGATTCCCTTCCTTATTCTGGAAACTCGGTGGCTGTCACTGTAGGTGGATTAGCCTCTGCTCTGAATATTTGCGATATGGTGAGTGAGGAATTGATTCATTCGCCCCAAAGCGGATCTGGTATTTCTCTGCTCTAACTTCCTATACAGCGATCTATATATACTTTTTGTAAGAGGAGATGTAAGGGGGAGTAAACAAAAACTTGACACAATGGAGTGTCCTCTCACCCCTTAGTCTCCCCTTATTTTATCACACTTTAGGGTAATTCATGCTTTATCTGCTCGAGAGGAAAAAGAGGTGATTCCAATTTTCGTGTCACTACAACTACCATTTTGAGCTCTGAATGAGGAGGACATCATCTTGAGCTCTAGGTGAATAAATCAATAAGATCCTGCATGAAATTTATCCAGCGGAGATCTGCATAATAAACAAGCTTGAGCCCTTGTTAAATTTGGGATCAGCCTGACATTTCATCTAAAAAAGTCTCTTTTCCATATAAGGCTTTACCTCTGGATTGTTATGCTGGACTGTTAAATGTTGAGATTTGAGTGAGTACAATACCATGTCTTAATGAATATGTGCACATTTCAGTACTGAACTAATCACTACCCTGAAGTAATAATCTTTATGCATCTGTATAATAACCTTCTATATATTGCTGGGGATATTGTGGGAATTGTAAGAGAGATTGGTTCGTGTTACGCTCTGTAAATTTTGACTACAGCACAACACCTACACTGCAGAGCACAATAATTACGTTAAACTTGTCACATAATTGTTTCCAATATGATGGGAAAACACAATTATGCAACTGCTGCCAAACTGGAGCGATATGCTCGTCAGTCCACATCAGGAAATTTAAGAGAAGAGGAAACTGCCACTCAAACCCCAACTTCTCCACCATTGCCTAATCTGCAGCCTCCTGAGATTACCCCCTCATTACAGCAAGTATTACTAGCTATAGCTTCCAGTGAAAAGAAGGTTACTGACAGAATTGGTGAAATGCAGGCCGACCTCTCCCTTATTCGCCATGATCTCCAAAAAATGCGTGAGCGGATAAATGAGACTGAGCACGGGATCTCCTCATTTGAAGATTCTACTGCTCCTGTTCAGGATCAGTTTACTGAATTAATTGCTCAGATTACACATTGTAAACAAAAAATATCAGATTTTTAGGGACGACTCCGGCACAACAATTTAAGATTTTGTTGGTCTCCCTGAGAAGACGGAGGGACTTTATCCGGAGGCGTTCCTGGAAAGCTGTTTGATCCAGAAATTTGGGAGAGAGGCATGCTCTCCTCATTTTACAGTTAAAAGAGCACACCATCTCCCACCATGGGCACCTCCTCCTGGCGCCCCTTCATGCACTTTCATCGCTAAGATCCTCCACTCCAAAGACAGAGATGCGGTCTTAAGACTGGTACGTCAACAAGGCTCCCTTAAATACAATAATTATGTTATCTTTGTCTTTCCTGACTTTGGAAGTCCAAAAAAGTAGAGCTTCATTCACCCAGGTTAAAAAGAGATTGCGTGATCTGCAACTGCCTTATTCCATGTTATATCCAGCCAGATTGCGGTTGTCGGCGAATGGAAAACAAAATTTCTTCATTTCACCCAGCGATGTTGTGGATTGGCTTGACAAGATAGTACCTGCAAAAGTTTTGAATCCTTGAAGGAGATATGCTTAAATTTCTTATTCAGATCTCGTTACATGTTCTCCGGATCCTTTGGTTAACTGTTGTTTATTAATACACAAGTTACTTATTGTGCCCCCTTAGTGTTGATGTTGATATCAATATTAATATTAACTCAAAATGTTAAGGGCAAAGTTGGTTAGGTAGATATATTTGGGAGAGTGCTAGCTAGTAAAAGCCTAGCGACCCTCCCTAGCCTATTAGTTATTAGTTAATATGGTCTAGGGGTAATTTTTATTCTTGTTGTAGGGATCCAAACAAACTCTAGCTAGTTAATTCAATGGTTATGTCGGGTGGTTTGGGAAGGTTTATTGTTTTTCATATTTATGTACAATTTTTGGACGTACAGGTTTTTGTTCTACATTATTATCTGATGTATTGGAGAATTCAACAGAACAGGTTTGCTTCAATGTTAAACTTTGGGTTTTTCAGATAAATTTATAATGAGAAATCCACTAGATACATATTAGTAAATTACATATGGGTTATTTTTGTTCTCATAATACTAATGTTGTATTTTTCTTTTAGTCAACAATGGAATGGGTTTAAGGAATTCTATCCTCAAATAAGTATTTCTCAAACACTGTCTCATCCTAATGTCAACAATTTCCTCCTGCATTGTTATGGCAGTAAGTAATCCTGTTATGGGTGGGCTCCGCTTACTCACCTGGAATGTCAGGGGTTTGAATGATAAGGTCAAACGCTCCCTGGTACTGTCTCACCTCTGGAAATATTCTCCAGATATTATTTGTTTGGTGGAAACTCATCTACATCATAACAAAATTATGGCACTGAAGAGACCATGGCTGGGATGGGTCTATCACTCCGTAGACTCTCCTAATTCAAGAGGAGTTTCTCTTCTCATTAAAAAACACTTACGCTTCACATTAGATTACTTACAGTTAGATTCTTATTGTAGATTTGTAATTTTGCAGGCTGTGATCGAGTCCACCCCAATTAAAATACTTGCTGTCTACCTCTCACCCCCATATAATGCAGAGGTGCTTGGAAAAGCAGCGTCCTTCATGGCTCAATCACTTGACACATTAGTTGTATGTATGGGCGATTTTAATAATGTCCTCGATCCTACCCTCGACAGGTGGAGGGAGGCTTCTGAGTGATTACCATCAAAACCTATGGATTTTTCTAGTCTCCTTAATAAGTTGGGACTTGTAGATGCTTGGAGATTGTGTTACCCAGATAAACAGCAGTTTTTCCAGCAATCAACTATTTATAATTCTCTCTCTCAAATAGATTTCATCCTTTTTTTCTCTAGATTGTTGTCCTCAGTGTACTCAGTAGAATACTTGTCAAGAGGCATTTCTGACCATTCTCCTGTAATAGCTCAAGTTGACATTGCCACAGAAAAGGGTATATACGTTTCTGGAAGCTGCATCTGGCTTGGTTAGAGCCAATGGCGACTGGTTCAGATCTTATATCCTTGTGGAAGGGGTATTTTGGGGACAATAATATTGGCAATCCAACACCTATATGGGATGCCTTCAAGGCATTCATGCGGGATAACTTTGGCCATTATTTTAGTTTAAAAGTAAATTGGGATAAGTCCTGTATGTTTTTATTCATGGTGTCCTCCTATATGTACTTCCACATATCTCTCTTGAATGGACGCTGCATTTCAAGTACCTCGGTATCTTGATTACCCCTAACTCAAAAGATTGATGAAAATTGACTATATTTATGATCAACGGCTCTGTATAAATACAATACATGCACATATGATGGCCTCTTTGTACAATCATTTCTACAATAAAACTGTCACTCACCGGACTGTGAGTGCCATTTCCTGTGTGTTCAGGAACCGTGGCCGTCCGCCATCCTGAGGGTCTGCGCATGTGCAGCCCTTATCAAACCTTCAGTACCTGTTGCTTTTAATTGATTGGATGATCAGGCAACCCTTCCTATTTAAACCACCTGTGATCATTACCTGGTTGCCTGATCTTAGAGTCTCATTCCCCATGAGCCTCTGAAGGTGTTCCTGTGTTTCCTCGTGTATTCAGCTCCTGCTGATTCCTGTTTACTGCTATTGTGGTTTCCAGACCACTTCAACTCTCCTGTGTTCATCGTGCCTGCACTCAGCTGATTCCTATCTGCTATTACTACCGGACTCCAGTTCGTTTCAACTCTCCTGTGTTCAGCGTGTCTGCTCTCCGTTGCCTCCGTTACTACTACAGAGTTCCAGATCGTCTCAACTCTCCTGTGTTTATCGTGTCAGCTCTCCGCTGCCTCCGTTACTACTACAGAGTTCCAGATCGTCTCAACTCTCCTGTGTTTATTGTGTCAGCTCTCCGCTGCCTCCGTTACTACTACAGGGTTCCAGACCGCCTCTACTCTCCCGTGTTCAGCGTGCCTTCTCTCCGCTGCCTCCACCACTACTACTGGATACCAGACAGCCTCAACTCTCCCGTGTTCTTCATGTTTCCAGTTTCACTTACTACTGCTTCCTGAGTATTGCTTCGTTGATTCTGGATTACCTGCCGTGCGCTGCACCAACCTGATTACCGCTTCCACCCTCCAGTGGTCCCTCCTCCTGCCGGCCTTCAGCCGTTCAGGTATCCCTGCACGTCTCTCTGACAGCCTGCTCTCTTGAACAGCGGTATGCATACTTTCCATTGACTTTGCTTTTGTATTGCATATCCATCTGGACTGAGTTGTGTTCTTCTCCGGAGCCTCCTATCCACTGAAGCTATTGTTACCATTGACTTTGTTTCCTATTGCCTGGATATCTATTGTGACTTTGTATACTTCAAGCAGCGCTTGTCATTTATTGTTGTATTGTGGATATCATCGTGGGATCAAGTTCTGTGTGCCCCATGTATACTCTGCTTTACATTCATCTCCTCGTGCCCCTCCTCACATATATATAGCAGTGGTACAAATTGCTGACACAGACCACTGACTCCTGTTCCCTGTGACACCAGTTTCAAGTATCCTCTCACATAAGCAGTGGTACAACTTGCTATACGCAGACCACTGACTTCCCCGTTACCTACTTTCACCTGGACTCCATTCCTTCACTATAGACAGCGGTACAACTTGCTATATGCAGACCGCTGACTCTCACTACCTCCTCGCTACTCATGGACATTCCTCCTCACTATAGCAGTGGTACAACTTGCTATACGCAGACCACTGACTTTCCTCACGTTTACTTGTCCATCTGGTTCCTCGTGTACATACATCTACTCATTACCAGTTGCTGCTAGTCATAGACTTTCCTTGAGCATTCTCTCACCATCTGCTGATTCTCCTGTTCCGTTGTCACCCTGCTACCAGAGAACCATAGTACCAGCTATATTACTCTGGTAAGTCCATCATCTGGTGATATCCTGGGCAAAGACTCCTAGTGCCCGTGACAAAAACTCTTCAACAGAAAGGAAGAGCTTGGAGGTACAGTATATCTTATTGGATACTAGGGATGTCACTGGCAATCATCAACTACTTATACTAGTATTGAGAACCACTCACAGGTTTATAGCCCTACCACTGTTATATGAGACTTACACTACCAAGTACTGCTACTATAGCCAATTCTTGACCACTTCAACCAATAAAAGGGAACAGTTCACCATATTCAAAGAAGTAACATACAAATTAAGTCCCTGTTTATTAAAATATTCACATTTAAGTGGGAATAGAAAAATATTCAGCTGAAGTTATTATAGAATGCTTAAACATGGATATTTTGCTAAATAAGATTTCCACTCCCTCCTGTGAATTTTTAACATTTATTACTTTGATAAACAGTAGCAGCTCCTTTTGCTTAGAAGACAACACAAATATTGCACCATATGCCCTGACAGATCTTAACAGGAAGAATAACAATTTTGGGGCGTGAAAGTGGTGGGTTTCTCCGTTTGAGGGGTGTGGCATAACAGAATAGGTGCGTGGCATGCTAGGTCAGGGATTGCACATTGCCAGTTTTGTCCAAATGTTTTGCCTTGGAAACAGAACCTGTAAATCAACCTAATACTGTGAGCATGTTCAGAACAAACTTTGGTACAGAAATCAGTCAGCATGCTCAATGCTAATATCTCACTCCACCTTTTTGCAGCCATTGATGATTCTCTGTAATCAAGAGGGTATTTAATATGACTTCATTTGGTTCCTGGCCTTGAACTATACTGTCTCCTGGTTACAGACTCTGATCCTTTCAGTGCCAACTTTTTTATCCTTGTTTCTGATGTTACAGCTTCTGTCCTGGCTATCCAATATTATTATCAACAGTGGTCGAAGTAGAAATTTAAAAGTGGTAGTATGAAAATTTAGAAATGGTATGAAAAATGTAATGGGAATGTAAGTGAATGGAATTTAACAGTCTCACAATGAAGACTGTAGGAGAAGTGGCGGTATGACATACCATCGTATACACCCCCACTTCGACCACTGCATGTACTGTAAACTATGTTAATAATCTCTTACCTGTTAAAGCTATTATTTGTATACTCTTTACAAAAACAATTGGCTAAATTAATTTGGCAGATTTTGAGACCCCGAGGAATGTTAAAATTAGAATAACAAAGTAATACATCTGCTGCTAACTCCAATGAGAGAACATCAACAAATTTGAGCAAAAAAAGTAGATTAAGCCATGAAACATGGCTTAAATATGACACACTCACAATACAGTATATTTCAATAATGAGTGTTAACTGTTAAAGAGTATGCCGTAGAATATAGGAAAAAGCTAGTGGATCAAAGAACGTCTAGTCCTCATTCTATACACAATGCAAGGCATATAATTCTTCACCTTGGAAAACAATTAGAACAAATAGTTTGCACAAGCTTAAATTAGATGAATAAAATGCTTTATATGTAACAGAGATAATCTACTAGGCCACTGAGCACATTTTCCTCTCACCATAGAGTCGCATGGTGCAGTTTTTGCATACTCATAGAGCCCGTCTCAACGGCAACATGCGCACAATATAGACTTCTGCTGGCCTATAGATGTTCTGGGATTTACTGGTACTTTAAAATGAAGTAAGGAAATGCCCCTACTCTTATTCATTACCAGTTTATGCTCACATGCTCTTCAAGCAAAGCAGAGTATGTGTGCAACTTGAAATTGAATGGGGAGAAGTGTTTAGCATACCGGCACATACCGCCCCACTTCGAGCACTTATTATCAGAATTCAATAGCCTTCAATCTACTTTTTCCTTTCCAAGATGCTACATCACCCTGCAGCTTTAGGTCTCCTTTTCAGACGAGCTGTAGAAGATTTGGCTGCCCATTGCTGGGGATTTTGATAGCACTGCTGAAGTTTGTGACTTTTTTTTTCTTTAAAATATAATGCAGAACTATATTGATAAATACTGTTATGTACTGTTTCTACCACAATGAATCAGATTTAAATTGACTAGTTTACAATATGCGAAAGACTGCAAACTTGTCATTAAAACATGTAGTCAGTTTTATATTAAGCAAGTGGTAAATATATTAAATTAATTATATGATTTCTCTACAAATCAGTACAAATCGGTACAATTTTCTGGTTTTAGTTAAACCGCTAAACTAAAATGAGCAATTGCCAATATTATTTAACACCTCTAAAATTCAGCTACAAAAAAATGGAACTATAATTACTGTTATTTCCTGTTAAATCCATTGTGAAGTTGAATTTTAAGAACAGAATACATTTGTGAAGCATTTCCTTAGAATATACTTCACAGTGGAATACAATGAGAAGAAATTGGTATATTTGCTCCGATGTAAATAAAATAAGGCAGCTAAGCCATTTTTCACAAATTACTAGTGTTATGTTCTACACGGAAAGCAACGTACATAATCCATCAGTAAAATAGCTAGGGATGCATGTCGACAGCAGTGAAATACATGGCACAGAAGTCACTGATGTTTATGTAGACAGCACATATTGCACAATGAAAGGATCAATGGTATCTGTCAGATTACTTGCATGGTTTTGTGTATGAAATGTGACATAGGCGCGTTGTAAAAAAACGCTTATCTGGAAAAGCCAAAGTTAATTCAATTTATAACATTATAAATATGACCAGTTTGGTTTACAAATTTCTTAATATTCAACACATAATAATAATATTAATAATAATAATAATAATAATAATAATAATAATAATAAAAACATTTACCAGGCATTGTGTTTTTTTGTTCCAGCTGTTGTTACCTTTTTCTTTTTGTATATAATTACTGAAATATAAAGAGTATACATTGTATTCACAATTGGATAAAAAATAGATAAATAAAAAACTAAGATTTATCTATTTTATCTAGAATAAACTTGCCCAGCTCACGGCCTTGATTACTAGGCATCAAATGTGGCCTGTTGCTGGTCCTTCAGAAGTAGAACTATATGTTACTGCACATATATATATATAATCTATTTATAGTTTAATGAAAAATATAATGTTCTTATAATAAAGTCAGCAGTAAAGAAAAGATTATGCATTTAACTAAACCATGGATCATAGAGCTGTCCCAGGCTTAAAAAAATTAAAACTCCTAACTTAGAATTGTACACCCCATATTTACTTGATTCCATACCTTTTCTCAAATTACAATAATTGCTGTTATTTATAACTGTACAGTCTATTTTCAAAGTCAATTATACTTTGTTATTATTCTTTTATTTATAAAGCACCACCATATTCACCAGTGCAGTACAGTGTGTATTTAAACATTCACACTGAAAAGTTATATGTGATTCATTCAAAACTAAGCAAAAAGCATCACATGTTTAATTGCAGTGAAAAATTTAATTATTTGTCATTATAAACATTGCAAACAATAATAGTCACAATTTACATTCTTCCAATTCTCCTTATAAGCACAGCATACATAGAGGTACTGGACAAAAAATGGAGACACCAATATAAAGTCACATAATAGAGCGCTGGGCCACAATATGCAGCCAGTACAGCTTGTATGCACTGGGACATTGAGTTTGCCAGTGTCTGGAACTGCGCATTAGGAATGCATAATTCTTCTACAAGCAAGTCACATTGTCAGGCACCATCCCTGCTTACCTGCCTTGTCGCAGGGACAGACGCCTTCAAGCTCTGTCTGGCAACGGGAAACGGCCCATAGCTCCCACTTATGTTATGTTGCATCCGCATTTCCATTCTGATTTTTTTAAATTCTTGGTGTGACCACGGCTACGTTGCCTACTCTTGTTCTTCGCTTGCTACCTCGCCAGTGAATGACATCAAGGGCCAAACCTCCTTGCAGGTGTCCCTGGTGAATACCGGGGGCTTGTTAGACTCTGTGCCTCCTTGCTCAGTTGCACCAACTGCTGGCAGGCAGTCTCCCATCAAATTCCTAGTAAGGTTGTGATACACATAATTTGACGTCTAATTGATAGTGGTGAAAAACTGTGTCTCAAGCATTGTTCCAAAATATCCCATAAATGCTCAATTGAGTTCAGATATGATAACTGAGACAGCTATAACATATGGCTAGCATCAGAGTCATGCTCATCAAAACAATAGGCTACCACACATGCTCTATGGATGTCAGCTTTCACATGTTGGAAATGTCCTCACCTTTTAACAAGCAGCATGTGGTGAAGATGATCACTTAGTACCATTAGCTAATGATTTGTAACAAAACTTACTGTCTTTGCCTCCATGATGACCTCTCTGTGCCTCTCTCAGAACTTCTCTGCAGCCAGGCCGCGCTGATTTGATACTCACCTGTCACTCGTTCCAGTCTTGGTCTGTAGTGTTGTGATCGACTCTCCAATGCAATCACATGATCGGGCCTCTGGGGCGGGAGTTTCAAACTGCTTCCTATTTAAACATGCACTGACACTTCCTCGGTGTCAGTGCAACTCGTTTGCTGTGCTTTTGACTCCCAGCTCTCCCCAATTGCTTCCTATACCCTTTGGATCTCCGTGTACCAGTAATCGCCTGTCTGACCAAGTCTGTGGAACATCCCTGTATACTTCACTGCCTGAACCGTATACCAGTATCGCCTGTCTGAAAAAGTTTGTGGAACATCTCTGTGTACTTCGCTGCCTGAACCATGTACCAGTAATCGCCTGTCTGACCAAGTCTGTGGAACATCCTTGTATACTTCGCTGTGTGAACCGTGTACCAGTTCCCAGTATGACTATTCTTGGCCTAATTCCAGTGTACCAGTTCCTGGCGTGTCTATCTACTCTCTGCCTGATCTCTGTGTACCTATACCTAGCATGTTTGACTACTCTGATCCCTTCACTGCATCCTTACAGATCCGCTGCTATCTAGAGACATTCTTAAGTGATTCAAATCTGTGTTACATTCTGAGGCAACCCTGAGGGCCGCGACCTACGGATTCCTGGCAGCTAAGCCCATCCCGCCTCGCGGTGGTTCTTGGTAAATACTGGGAAACCCGTTAGACGCCACACCTCTGGTCTGCCTGCGCTAATCAGGATTAATACAGGTATATGAATTGTGACATGATTAGCATTAACTTTGCCTTCTACAGGAATGACTGTACCCAACCATCTGAACCCACAACAGAACATGTGCACCCACAACGTTATGGAACCACCAGAAGCCTTCACTGTTGGAAACAAGTACTTAGGGCTGTAGAGTTCTTTAGTTCTTTATGCATGTAGTCATCCTTTAGTCAAGAATGTGGTGAACAATGATTTATCTGACTGGATCACCTTTCTCCATTGCTCAGTAGTCCATTGCCAATGTTCTCAGGAGCATTAAAGATGAAAACTTGCATTGCCATTGTGATGATTGTTTAATGCACTATAACCTATGATATC